>NC_090269.1:268379389-268720103 GCF_040414725.1 Anabrus simplex | reverse complement strand
TATCACTAACTACTTTTTCTGTTTTTGGAGATACCATGGTGCAGGAATATTGTCCCGCAAGAAAATACCAACGCCCAGCCTCATTCAAAGCTGTGACAGAAAGGAAGCTGCTGAGGGTTGGGTGGTGCTGAATTATGATATTTGAAGCATGGCAGTGCGTCCGAATGATATAAAGTGCTACTCATAGGACTGGTCGTAATACAACAGCACTTTCTGGTCCTGTGAAGAAAGTAATGTCAAACTACCTCAATACTCATCCTGCCTGGTAGCCTCAATTTGGCAACACCATCGGTTACTCCGTTTTCACAACAACCACATAAGCTTTGGTGGTGCCATCTGAGAATTCAATCAGTCTTCAGTCTGAGGACGTAACAGACAGACATCTTGGATAGTAACACTATCGGAATGTCGAATTTAACAGGAAGGCAGTCGGAATGAGATCTGCAGCTCGGTAACTGAGGCTTTATTTTTGTTATTCTTATTCTTATTCTTATTCTTATTCTTATTCTTATTCTTATTCTTATTCTTATTCTTATTCTTATTCTTATTCTTATTCTTATTCTTATTCTTATTCTTATTCTTATTCTTATTCTTATTCTTATTCTTATTCTTATTCTTATTCTTATTCTTATTCTTATTCTTATTCTTATTCTTATTCTTATTCTTATTCTTATTCTTATTCTTATTCTTATTCTTATTCTTATTCTTATTCTTATTCTTATTCTTATTCTTATTCTTATTCTTATTCTTATTCTTATTCTTATTCTTATTCTTATTCTTATTCTTATTCTTATTACAGCTTGGATTTCTGAGTCTACCATATTTTTATCTTGGCACCTTTTTACAAACAAGGGCCACATAAATGCATATTTTGTTTCAGAAGGAAATATTTGATAAATATAACGGTATAAAAACGTACTTTCGATAGTATAATTGCTTTACCGTTTACCAGGCATTATTCGCGTGTTGTTTTGTTCATAATGCCACGACATTTTGTTTTTGTTCGGTTGTTTGGGATTTCCTTTCCTTAGAAATATTTCGTGGTTGAAGAGAAGTTGAAGGTTTAGAGAAACAGTAAATTTTCAAAATACAGATGATGCTAGAAAGGTGGACAGTTTACTACTCCTCTGCTGTATTAATAAAAGTTTTGTAAGAAATTTATAGACAATATTTAATGCTTCTTATTTTCTTGGTTATAATTCGTACTTCAGTATGTTTTTGGGCATAAGTGTACGGCTCCACGACTAAATGTTTAACGTGCTGGCCTTTGATCACAGGAGTCCTTGGTTCGATTCACGACATAGTCGGTAATTTTATTCATGATTGGTTAATTCCGCAGGCATGGGGGCTGGATGTACGTATCGTCTTCATCATAATTCTATCCTCATCACGATGCGCAGGTTGCCTATGGGTGTCACTTCAAATGACTTGCACGTGACAAGCCGAACTTATCATCGGACACTCCCGCCACTAAAACCCATACACTATTTCATTTCATTCCGGCATAAGTGCACGTATATTGCTAGGCGTAAGATTGTTACAATACGAGCGGTAGTAATAACAATAATAATGATATTTCTTGTTTGCGGTGTCTGATAGGTTTTGGCCTACACTGGCGATTACTCTTATTACCGTTTACCAGTCCTTCGAAAAGACCGTACCTCTTATTCCGAGGAACCCAGTAGCAGTTGGCTATACCTTGCCAAATATTAATATATTACGAGGTCTAACAACTTGTGAACTCTCTCTCTACAGGAGCGTTCCTCAAACTATGATCCGCGGACCTCATGTGATTTTCGAGGAGTGCGTTTTTGGCCGTCTGGAACATGTATATGGTAGAACCGATCATTTGTGGGTGACATACGACAAAATTCCTCTATTCTGGAGAACCACAAAGGAAAGGGATTTCTGCTTCACCTTCATCACCACGTCCAGTAAATCAACATTCCAAATAACGTGGAATTATCGAAAATACGTTTTCTGTGAAAAACTACCACTAAATATTTCTTTTATGTCACTTACTCAGCTTGTATTAATATCAAATTCAGTAATAAATTCTATATATCTATATATCTATATATCTATATATATATATATTGCGCCGTTCCCGCGTCCAGGCATGGACGCAAGAGATCCAGACTAGCTCTAAGTACAACATTGATTCGATGGCTAAGATCTATGGGTTATGAGTTCCGTAAGAGAAAAACGCTCTGGTCAGTTAATGGCAGATTCTAACCAACGTTGGAAGACGTCTCTTACCCGTTACCAGTTAGATACCATATCCGTATTAGTCACTAGAGAAATCGTTGTAGAATTAAGATAGTACGGTCTTACATCTAACACTTATTCTAGAAAGACATAGAAAGAGTAATGAGGTTCTAATATCCCACATTTATTAAATTATTAAGTCAAGCAATAAAGTAAAATTCATCTTAAATTCAATCGAATGAATATTTCTTGAAGTAAATAACTCTGTATTATTCTTAAAGTCTGTGTTCATCACCAATGTTCCAGGAAGTCATGTCATCTGACCTCTACTGAATCATTAATTCACAGTACAGTGTCGTGACCTCGTTATATCAAAGGTAAGAATGGTTGAACCTACGAAGTTACCGTAATATAAGCGCATTCTAGGGCTCCATCACTCCATTTTATAAGTCCTTTGGTCCCTCAAAACCGTAGAATATTAGAAGCAAAGTATTGTACAACATTAGGGAATTATTTATAAAATTAATGGTTTCATTCATATGCAATTCACCTAATAAGTTTGGTAATATTGAATTAAATTAATATAAACGAAATTAAAACATTCGAGTGAATGGTATTGACAAGAAATGAACATTAAAATCAACAACCTTAAAAGTGTTGGATGCATCCATTAAAATAAGAAATAAAGAATTATATCAGTTACTATTTACAATGTCTCCGATTAAACTTTCTTGAGAAAAATAAAGAACGCATTTGGAATCGTCAAGTAAGTATTCAGATAAGGATTGGAGTCTACGTTGCCTTGATATCGGTTACTCTTCGAATAAATGTGAAATTCAGTTCATTAATACCTACTCCCTACTCATTAAAATGATACATGTTATTTAAGTTACACTAAATGTTTGTATCCATACAGGTTAAAATTCTCAATGAAAATCATCACAATACTTCTCATGACCTGGATTGACTAGTACACTCTCATATGCTTTGCCGTTTAAATATTCATATTCATATGGTCAATTGCCTCTTAGTCACTCATATTTCCTTGTGTTATTCACCGTAAGTTAAGCTATGTCCACTGGAAGTCGTAATCACCCTCAAAATAATGTTATCGTAAGATTTAAATTATAGACTTAAGATAATATGACCTTAATTCAGGGATAAATATTAATTTAAGTGCGTATTTGGTTGTAAGAAACGTCATCACACATATCCTATTAAGTTATTATCAAACATACTACCAGTGGAAAATCTAGTTGGTTGGAAGACACTATCTTCGACTAAAAATCCTTGTGTGAATATATATGTCACCAGTGATCTGTCTAGTAGCTTGAATATTATCCGAAATAAGGTTATAAACTGTGAGAGTTGTCAAAATTATCCGAAATAATTCAGTGAAGGCCTAAGTACAACCATGTCTACCTGTATGATTATTCAGATGATCGTAACATGGATAATAGCACTGCCCATCAGCGTCTAGATCGTATTCTAAACTACGTGATTCTGCATAAGATTAAGAACTACCGTTTGGAATTGGCAAATATTCAATGACAATCTCAGAAAACATCACTTGAAAATCACTTCATTTCACCTGTGACAACTATGACTATTCACTCGAATAAGAAATAAATATGACCATCATAAGTTACTATCACTCTTATACCATTTCTATAAAATGTCAGTTATCACTATTACATCACGTATAATAAACCTCTCACTATATTATATGCATATCAATTCATTAAACTGCACGCAAAATGTGCCACGACATTCTTAAAATATCACCTTACTTCCTACCGTCATAGTGTCAAATTTAACGTCATAACTCTCAGCAGTACAATGCCCTGTTCCTTCATAAACACTTCCTATATACGATCTCGTACCATGTGACCTTAATTACATTAGTAAACACCCGTATTAATATCAACTTCACACTTTACTCTTCACTGATAATAATAATAATAATAATAATAATAATAATAATAACACTAATCATTTACTCTCACATATCATTGGAAACATTACGATCGGAATATCACTTGGTGACCACGCGTACTAATGGATCTGAAGTTACACATAGATGAGTACCTACTTCCTACAACCTCACCTAGACGTTTGTCTACGCACTGTCTTCGCACGGAAGTACACATATCAACATTTAATTATAGAAAGGTAATGTTCTCTTACTTACGAAAACGACTCAGATAATGGACTTAGCTTGTCTTAAGGTGGTCTCGATGTCTTCTCATCTCCGGTCATCTGAGATTAGGATCTCGTCATTTGGTTCCTTCACGAGTGATCGGGTTCATCGTAGCTCCTCACAGCTGATTACTGGTCATCTGGGCTGATCAACATCTTATCGCCTCATCAAGGTCCAAGTAGCGTTGCCTTGCTTCTTTACAGGTTCATAGTGCAGTCTCGTATGTATGGAACAGAGCAACAACAAAATATGTGATTCATTGCAGTCATTCTTCAGTTAATATATCTCTTGGGAAGCTTAAATTGTGTAGGTTCTGTTATGGTACAGTTTAGTTCAATATGACAGCTTCAAATTGGCTAGGATAATTGCTAAGTGTTTATTCTGTTTGGAAAATGAAGTTCGCTCCTCTATGTTTTTGTTAGTGCAAGTGCACTCGACAGCTGATCAGTACTATGCTTTTTACTATTGAGCGGTATCCCATAAATTTATATATGCTCTGCGTCAATTCGTGACGTATCTCTATTGTAATCTGGATAATCTCCTTTTTATTGTACTTTAAATTTCGCGCAGCGATTAGATCTTGATAACAGATGTTATGCGTATAGCCGCGAATTATATTTTCTTCTAAATTACGTTGTTTGCTTCAGATAAGTAGATTCTTTCAATCTAGTTCGATGGCTTCTTGCTGCTTCAAGGTCTGATTGTGTAATGAATGATGAGAGAATTTTTTTTATAGTAATAGGTTTAAATAATGTCCATTTGTCATTCTATTCCTGCGCCTTCTAGACATGGTTCTTTCCGTAACCAACCGATGAAAATAACTACATTTCCGTCCGTATTGACGTTAAATGCATTCACATTAACATCTTAATCGCCGGGACTCCATATTTGTTCCCACCAGCTCGCATAAATAACTGTGAAACGGCACAATATATATAATACATTTTTCCATTATATATATTTGTAATGATATCCCCTTCTTTGAAATTAAAGCCGTTTTAAAAAATGTTGACAAATTAACTGTGCAACATATCACACACACATTAAAAAAACTCAATATACTGTTTTCGAACAGATCACGTGTAGGATCACCTGCAGAACATTTAAACTTATACAAATAGTTCCCACTTGAACTGCGTCTGCTGCCCTTTGAAAATATTCAGACTCGGTGTTCGCCTATAATAATCCTATCTTCCTGTTACCGTTGTCATTAGTATTTTAATTGTAGCAATTTCTGCTGCCGGTAATACTTGTCAGACACTTTGAACGAACGTACAACTTCGTAGCGAGGTTCGGGTAACGTTGCTATGGGCTTGGATTCGGGAGATGGTAAGTTTGGACCCTCACTGTCGGCACTTTAGTTTATCATAAGGCGGTGCCTCAATTAAGGCCAAGGTCGTTTCCTTCCCTATAACAGCCCTGTTCTATCTTACAGTCACCATAAGTCCTGTCCAAGTCGGTATATCTTAAAAAAGAAGAGATTACTAGGGACATTTTGATCACAATATCACTTCTTTCTTCAGGTACTTTATATTCACAATGTTTCCAGATCCTCACAGCAATTTCTATATTCGTTACAAAGTGGAGAATGTGACTGAAGAAAAATGGGAATGTCGTTGCTATTCAAATCCTTAGATCACTTCGCCGACCTTTCAAGTCTTAAAAGCTACCAACACACGGTTTTTGATTGTTCGTTGATTCGCATACTAGTGCAGCTGTTTGTGAGGTGCACTTGCTCTTTGTACATACATGTCATGCTGTGCATCAAAATCCTTCCCTTCCCATACACTACGCACATTTCAACTATCAGAGCGACCGGTTAGTTTTCGTGTTCCGTTCCAATGTTATCGGGTCCCATCTCTATCGAGGTTAGTGCTAGCTGTAGATGTCTCTATGCTTATGTCTTTAACTTTTAGTTGGCTTCTGCCGGAAAAATTCTGAAATTCTGACATCTCTTTAAATCTGCAACAATTAAATGGACTTAAATTAATTAATCAATTACTTTGTTGGAGTCTTATGGCCAAAAAAGGAAAATATACATAATCATAAAGTTGAGTTAATTACTCCTGGCTGTAGTTAACTTGAGATATTTTTCGTATCCAGCAGGTCTTTATGCTTTATTTCCCACAAAAGTTACTGCATAAAATGCATAGGAACTCACTGTTTGATTTGTGGAGCTTCTTCTTCCGACACATCTTGCGATGAACACCGTGCACGGCGAGTCGCGTCATTACAGACCTCAATTCATGGTGCTCACTTATTCAGCTCCTGTCGATCATTGCATCCGTGGTGTAGAAATCCCTAGAGATTTATGTACGTTTATGTTTTCTTCCTTTAACCATTCACTCTGCTTGTTTCTCATTAGGTAATGGAAGCTTCAGTCATAAGTCTTCCATGTAAAATGGTTCCCTCGTCAACTCATACACCATTCTGGAATTAATTTATTTTATACAACATTTTCAAGTAAGTTATCTGGCTTTGACGCTTTTTAATGCAGTTATGTCTGTCACGGTCAGTTTCTTCCATATCATTTCTAAACCATATGTTCATATTGGGGTTATTTTAACATCAAATAAGATCATGGCTGTTTGCAGTGGAAGCCTAGTGATGTTCTCTATATCATGAATTCCTCTGATGGCCACTGTAACACCTTCCTTAATGTGCAGCCTGAAAGAAGTTCATGTTTACTGTATTGCAATTCCGAGGTATTTGAAAGAATTAACAATCTCTATCTCTTGATCTTTAAAAGACATAGTGTCTTGTGACGCCGGTCTTCCTCCTCCACGGAATGATATATAATCTCTTGTGTGACAGTTTATTGCGAATGGACTTTAAACGAATAACATTAATGTATTCCTCAATTATTAGAAAATTTTACTCATCACTAAATAATTCTTACAAGAGCTGTGAAGGATAAACCATATACAACCATGTGCTCTACATTCCCCTTTTGATTCAGTAATTGCTTAATATGGAATATGTAGAAAATCGTGTGGAGACGATAGGATGTGTCAAGAAGTTCAGCTGTTGTCACTAAAACACGAATTATGGTATCTCAAATGAGAAACTTTATTACAAATCCTATATATATGGCATCATCAACCTTTAATACTGAGTGTTATGCATAGTTAGTATTTCAATGTATCTAGTACATTGGAATTGCAGTACCTTTAGTTCATCAATGAACGATAAAACGGCTTAAGCTATAAGACACTTTATTTATTCCAAAAAGTACGCTTCGAATTACGACGAAAATCGTTTCAGTGTTCTTGTACCCAGCGGTAGTGGGGTGTCATGTCAGAATGTGGACAGGTCTGGGGAAAAAGTGAATAATTAGAAAAGTTCTGAAAGGCCTTGTCACAAGAACAGTCATGGTAAATGGGATGGAGAAATAATTGCAGAGTTGGCCTATCGTGGTAGCCCTCATTTTTGCCACATGCAAGTGACAGATACATAGACTTTAGGAACACGCAAAATTGCTTCCAAAGATAAAAAAAATCTTCCTTCTCACATGTACATTTCACGACCGATATACTGTACAAGTAGTATATAACTTTGAGATATACGCGCTTTTCGCAGAGAGAAGTGTGATCATACCTTTAATGGTATTTAGAAAAACCTATAATGTTAGTTCGTTTTGAGATGAAGAAATGAAATATAAAATTAACACGGTTTGAATGATTAAATGAAAATGAATGGAGCAAGCCCAAAATTTTAAAGGTACGTGCCAAGAAGGGGAATCATCGGCTTGTTTTATAACTTTATAGCAGCGCGTTTTCAAACAGAAAACCTAAATATAAGCCTAGGACCAATGTATTTGCAACTTTAATTATTTAGGCTCAGAACTTCTGTTAAATATCAATATAGGCATAAAACTACATCTTACATATTCACATTAATAATACATCCTTAAGAACACTACAGTACAGCGAAAAAAGGGCTCATTGCATAACAAAGTCAACACGTCTTCGAATTCAATTCTATTCAGTATCACCATAAAATAGATAAATACCAAAAATCACATTCAACACAGCACATATTATAAGCCTTGGACTATCTCCACACGCACTACTCATATCCAACTTAGAGCCGAAGAAAAATCAACGAATAAGTATGCAACAGTGTACATCATTAAGACATAATGGCAATTATTGCGCTCATCCTGCCAACAAACTAAAGGAAAATAAGCTCTATCATTACCTCAATTGGTCCCTTCCTTCTTGAATAGGTGGAATGAGCCCCGTTTTCCCCGGTATGGTAAATCTTGAAGTAGAGTTTTTAGTATCGAAGAACTCCGTCTCAATTCAGATTTTTCTTTTTTGCTATTTGCTTTATGTCGCACCGACACAGATAGGTCTTACGGCGACGATGGGACAGGAAAGGCCTAGGAATGATAAGGAAGCGGCCGTGGCCTTTATTAAGGTACAGCCCCAGCATTTGCCTGGTGTGAAATTGTGAAACCATGGAAAACCATATTCAGGGCTGATAGTGGGGTTCGAACCCACTACCTCCCGAATGCGAGCTCACAGCTGCGCGCCGCTAACCGCACGGCCACCTCGCCTAGTACTTCAGATTTTATGAAGTGAAACTACTCTAGAAGCTACATAAGAAATGTGTTTATCAATAATTTGGAAACTACAATGGCTCCCTTCTTCCCTTATACCAATCAATTGTGTATCAGTCATCAACATATGGGCACTTACCCTGTGTTCACATCACTGAAGTGGCTGATAAATTTAAGGACATGCTCGAGTACAAGGAAAGAAGTAGAAGCATATGATATCCAGAGCCCGGAATTTTATGCATTAATAGGTTAGAATGCAAACTTACTGAAACGAGAAGCAAGTATAGTCTACCTCCACAACGACTGTGCTATGGGGTTTGCATAAACATTATGGGTACGGCCCATCAGAACCCCTATCATTTATGTTACTCTTGCTACATTACGGATGAACGGGTGGCCGACATTTCCTACTAGCCAAATTAGTTTGCAATCTAACCTATTACCGCATGAAAATCTGGGCTTTAATGATATCCTTTTTAAAACCATGACCAGGTAATAAGAATGTAACATGGTACTGGATTAAGTTAACTTATCTTAATAAGTTTTGCGTACATACCATAGTAAATTTTAGCTAAGCTGTTACTGAACTCCATAACTTTAGTCAAACTTATTTGAATGAACCATAAAGATTCGAGATATCGAGTCTCGACTGTACAGGATGATCTGTAATTATGGGGCGTGAGACTGGCATAGGTTATATGTCGGAAGTGGAACAGAATGTTAACCTGATGTAGGGAGTTTGCTGCTACAAAAGCCATTTTCTTAAATCTGCATCAACGCGTTGCAAATGTAACCAATTGTTTGTTCGTCAGCCACTTACTTTATTGTGTTAATTACACGTCACACTTTGCCGCTTGCTCATTAGTGCTGGATTAATATTTCATTTTCAACAGCAGTCAATGTTAAATTTTAAGCTGTTTTTCATTAATTATCTATTACATATTACATAGAAAAATCTTCCGTTGACCATTCGCAAAAGATAGGTTAGATGTCATATACGGCGCGGCTCGTATGACGTCATAAATAATAAATAAGCGTTGCCAACGTCAGTAAATTAAGAGGTGGCACGGTAAAACAGCGCACAGAAAGTACAAAATTGAAATTAGTTAATTTACCCCTTTTAGGCCAGAGCATTGGTCTGGACAGTTGCAGACAAACTTTGAATGTACAACGTCAGTTTGTATCCGTCCATGGTCAGTGCAAAGGTTTATGATTCGCCAGGTTCCTTAATGCTTCCGCTGCATAATAATAATACTTAATCGTATAAATGGTACGTGAACTCCGTCTTTCAGTTGATCTTTATTTAGGTTTCGCTGTTTACGCATCCCTTATTTATCAATACCACGGAGCGCTTTGACCGGCGTAGTAAAAAAAGTAAACTCGTGTCCTCATCCCGAGGTGGTGCAGCTCTTTTCAGGTACACCCCCAATGGAAGTGAGTTTCATTTACCATTTCAACCACATACCAGCACTCTGGCAGTTCCAGGAATCGAATTCGGGCTCCCGAGGACGGCAGCTAATAATACTAACCGTTACGCTACACAGGTGGTCACCGGCGTGGTGAAGTTCGGGCTTGCGCGACCCCTGGTAATGGGAATGGAAAGCCTTGTGATCCACGTCCGATCCAGCTGTTTGAAAACTGTTCGTTTGGCCATGTGTGGAAGCTCAGAGCAAAATCAGGTGGAAACACGAAAGGCGTAAATACTCACGGTTGCGGTCTCGCACAGTTGATCGGGGGCGCCTAACTGCATGGAAGTTTATGAGTTGACTTTATCGTTCAACTGATTTTACAACAACAATATAAGTCTAAGCGCGATTGCTTGGTATCCAACTAGATGGTGCATAACCAACACTTCTCTTCCCATACCAATAACTTCTGTCACAATGGTGACGTTTTCCCAACATGCAAAGGAAAGTCCTTCACGACGTCTTCCATTGTCTTCATTGCCGTTGGACATTCGTGAACCCACGCGCAATCCAACAAATGCTCCTCAACACTGAAATCCCTTGTATCCTCATCGTGTTACTCTCTCGACTATATCGAATGGGAATATTGACTAAAAATGAAAGCTACTTTCGACTTAAAAACATTATTGTCATTTACGTTTTTAAGGGACACTCTATAAAATAAATATTTTTACGAATAAAACACTGTATGTTTCATCGATCTGATTCAATGTTAGATGACCCTATTTATACACACACAAACACACACAAAATTATATTTTAGAATGAATGATTTTGCTTTATGTCGCACTGACGGAGATAGGTCTTTTTTTGCTATTTGTTTTACGTCGCATCGACACAGATAGGTCTTATGGCGACGATGAGATAGGAAAGGCCTAGGAGTGAGAAGGAATCCGCCGTGGCTTTAATTAAGGTACAGCCCCAGTGTTTCCCTGGTGTGTAAATGGGAAACCATGGAGAACCATTTTCAGGACTGTCGACAGCGGGGTTCGGACCCACTGTCTCCCGGATGCAAAACTCATAGCTGTGCCCCCCTACCACTTATAAGTTTCTGTCCTCCTCAAAGCACGCCCACCTGAGTAGGCGATGATCCCGATTAACAGGCCACACGTACCCTTAGCTCCGCACGCTCAGTCAGCTCACACAGCAGCTGCATGCATGCAGGATCGACCACACATTCTGTTATCTATCACGACGCACGACGACCGTTCCTTGACTCGACTCCAGATGAGTACAGTAACTCACACAGTCAACACAGTCAACCCTATTATATCAATGTCAATGGTACCACTCTGCACAGCGGACTATTCAGCATGTATTACTCGACAGGACAATAATACAGCACCACTAATAAACTGTGACCAAACTTTAACATTACCCATCGTCGTACTTACTCTAATTCCAACTCTGACGACAGTTACACCTCTGCTATCCAACTCCACTAGTATCCATCACACACTCGACATTACAACACTACAACAACTCCACGTTCGCGGTGGCCCTCTATTTATAACTCTGTTGATGAAGCATTCGAATCTTCGAGGTACGGCTAGAGAACCAATATTCTCGTTTCGTCTTCGAGAAGGTCCATGGGGAAACTAGATGAAAGCATAATAGAATAAGAGGCCACGGCCCGTCCTTAGACATGCTGGGAAGTCATCGGCTTGGCTTACTCATCGCCTTCAGGAAATACAGAGGTGGTTCTTCAGACGGCTGGCAGCCGTCACAGCATTCCTACACATTACGTTTCATTACGGGTTAGTGTAAAATAATTTCTCATCCACCTAGTAGGTACTGAGATGGTACGTTGTAAAACATAAGCTGTAAGGTGATGTAATAGGTAAGAATATGTGCTGCACTGCAGTAGCTTGCATAAGTATGCTGTGACTCACTAAAGGATAAGCGACCTGGTGTAACAAGGCCAGAGTAGTGAACTGAATCACAACAAGCACACAAAACTGTTACGTATCTTGATGTTTATAAACACTCGCTGCATGTGATGGTCACAGAGACCAATGCCATGGTTATTTTTCTGACAGTCACCCGTGTGTGGTGAGTGCGTATGCGTTCACAAACATTCGCCACGCGTGTGACGTATAGCAAAACGGAAACCATTGACTTTGGACCTCCTTAACAACAGAACGTCGACAGCTATGCCATATTGAAACAAATACACTTCTTGTACACACCTCACGTCTTCATTTTAACTTTCCCTTACACACTGTGTAGGTCACACTTTCAAAATTCGTAGTATAGTAGTACCAAAACGTGAGGTATAAGATACTATTAATATCACTCCGTATTTCATTTAATGGTAAATCGTAAAAAATGCATGTTCAAAGAAATTCTGATAATATTATTGCCTTTATGTCCCACTAACTACTTTTACGGTTTTCGGAGAAAATAAATTCTAGTCTATAAGTTGTGATAGTGTTCTATGGCAACATGTCTGTGTCCTGAGCTTAGTGCCTTGGCTATTAAGTACCAACTTTCGAAATTATATCCGTATATACTTGAATTGTTTATGAGGATGTTTACAATTATTGTAAACTTGCCACAGTACTGACAGACGAACGAGGTTAAATAGTTATAAGATAAACGTTTTAACACGGTCTATAAATAAAGAGAGAATTCAATTAATAACTTTGTTTTTACACTTAAAATTTTTTGTCCCTTAAGTGGTATTTATCTCGGATTAGAAGTAGAAAAGTCGAAAAATTAGCTTCAGTTAAAATTATATCTTTCTGTTTCCTTGTTTGTTTGTGTAAACATCACAGGAAAACGGCTTCACGAATATCCGGGGTGTACACTAGGCTATATATTATTTGATTATTAAAGAGAACAACACAGGAAATGACAAAATTACTCCATTAACAATGACTATATTGACAATATATAAATATTAAAACTTGTGCGAATTATAATTTCCAGTCTCTTATTTTCATCCGTTTTTGCAGCGCGGGGAATAATAACGGTGATGTATGTAATGGGATTATTCATTTGCACAAGCGTGCAAATATCTGCGGAAATATTAGTTCTGCACAAAGAGTGTGGGTCTACATAACCAATAATATACAAATATAATCCCCAATATTTTATGTTTCATAAATCTTTACTGTGCGACCTGTAATTTTTAAGATATTTGTGAATTTAGATTTGTTTTATTACTGGTACTAAGTTTATGGCTGGTGAGTATCACAAAACATGAAAATATCGTTGAGACGTTATGGTTAAGAGTTAAGCAGTGATGGTTGTTGTAATTGTTTTTAATAATTAAAAATGGCGGAGTTATTATTTCCTGTTATTCACTAAGATCATAAAAACTTATACCAAAATGAGAGGACAAACGTGGAGGAACAATCACTCGAAGACACAGTCTAGCCTAAGCAAGCATCGTGTGTAGATGTGCTGGGTCGAGTGTGCCGTAAGACCAGGAGTAGAGTGTGAGAGGAGAGTGCACGAGGGAAGACGAGAATGAAGAGGAAGATGATTGTTGTGGAACAATATCGGGTAGTTATCGGAAGATGGCAGGGGAGAAGGACCAAGGAAAGAGCCAAAAGAGAAGGCGGTAAAGTGGAAATAAGATTGAAGCGTGAGATGATACTGGTGGTAGGGGTGATTATGGTACTGATAGATATAGGGGGCGTGGAAATAAACCCCGGCCCGACTTACAGTGTCAACATAAGCTGGGAAGATGTGGAGGTCATAGGTGGGGTGGTAAAGGAGGTTGTGGAAGAAGTATGCACATTTGAACAGATTAAAAGTATGATTCAGGAACGAGTGAAATCGTTCGATAATGTGAGGCAATGTATCCGGAGGATAACCGACGAAACAATGACGAAAGTGGGAAACAACGAGAGAGAAATGGTTTCACTCAAAGAGAAAATAAGGAATATGGAAGAAGAGGTTGTGAAGCTGAAAGGCAGAAATAGAAGACAGTAGCCAGGAACGCATGAATAAATGCTTGATTTTATATGTAGTGCCGGAAGAAAAAGGAGAGGAGAAAGTGATGACAATTTGCAAAGTTGTGTAAGTCATCCAGCACAGAATGAAAATTAACTTCAGTGAAGTTGATATAGACGATGTGGAAATGATAGGTAAAGCACACGGCAACAGGCCGATAAAAGTAAAGTTCTTATCCACCCTGATGGCTGAAATAGTGATAAGAAACGCGGGTAATCTACATATCACATTGTAAGGGAAGGGATTAAGAATGTAAAACCCTAAACAAACATTTAGTGAGGGCCAAACTTCGAGGATTAAGAGCTCATATTAGGAGTCAGCAGTTAGCGGTAACCAATGACAGATTTTGGACAGTGACGAAATTACGGGAATTAGAAGATAATTTGAAGCAAGAGGAAGTGATGGGGAAGAGAGTGGAATAAAGGCAAGTTATAGAAAGCAATGTCGGAGAAGACGGACATGGTAATAAGGAAAGAACGAAGGAAAACAGGAAGTTGAGTGAGGAAAGGCAGGGAGATGAACATAGTGAAAGAGTTGTCGTGCATAATGAAAAGGAAAGAGCAGTGGAGAACAGGGTGAGAATAGAAATATTCAGGGAATCAGCTATGTACATAGCCAGGGAAGAGGAAAGGCAAAGAGGTGAACACAATGAAAGAATGGCCATGTAGAGTGGAAAGGAAAGGACAGTGGAGAACAGGGAGAGAACAGAACTGTTTATGAACAAAGGGAGGAGTGGGAGCTCAAGGGATATGTGGCGAATGAAAAAATTGATGAGGGCATATCCGCAAGAAGATTTTTAATTTCGTGTGGCTATTTCTAGCCGAGTGCAGCCCTTGTAAGGCAGACCCTCCGATGAGGGTGGGCGGCATCTGCCATGTGTAGGTAACTGCGTGTTATTGTGGGGGAATATAGTGTTATGTGTGGTGTGTGAGTTGCAGGGATGTTGGGGACAGCACAAACACCCAGCCCCCGGGCCACTGGAATTAACCAATGAAGGTTAAAATTCCCGACCCGGCCGGGAATCGAACCCGGGACCCTCTGAACCGAAGGCTAGTACGCTGACCATTCAGCCAACGAGTCGGACAGCAAGAAGTAAAAAGTCAAGCATAGTCAGTAAGTAAGTAAGGGAATAGTGGATGATGACATGGTGGTAATATAAGGAAAGATGGTTCGCTTGGTTAAGAATGAGGGAGTTATTGTGGCTGTGAGGATTCGAAATGCAGAGTGAATTGGATTTGAAATGCATAACGAATTTAGTTGTTAAGTGTTATTTTGTTAGGAGTGATTATGGTTAAGTAGATTTAAGGATAAAGCTGGAAGGGGAGTGGAGTTGGCGGGGTGATATTTGGAGTGATTGTAAATATTGAAAGATGGTCTGGTTTGCTAAGAGTATGTAGATATTGGCAGCTGGTGGAGTGTGCTTGTTAATGGGATTTGAAATGTGTAGTGAATTTAGCAGTTAAGTGTGATTTTTATGGGTGTGATTATAGTTAAGTAAATTTGAATTATAAGTGAAAGTGCGATTTTGAGAGACGGTTGCTAAGAGTGTTGGTATATTGAACGCCTGTTAACTAAGTTAAATTTGGAAGGTGATGGAGTGGGATTGTTAATTGTATAAGAGGATGATTTGGTGGTATATGTCTGTATTTTGAGTGATTGTTGCTAAGAGTGAATATGGTCAAAGATGGACGGATAATTTAATGTGAGTATAAATAAGGTAAGATGGACAGGATTGATGACTGAATTGTATGTAGAGTCTGGTCTGACGAAGGAGAGAAGGACTAAGCTGGAAGGTGAGTGGAATGAATTGTGAATTGAGGGATTGTTATTTTAATAGAGTGTGTTCGTAATTAAGTTGGCAGATGGTAACTCAAGATGGTCAGGTTTGATAATTGAATTGTATTGAATTGTAAGTAGTGGTATAACGTGAGAGGAGGGATTTGTGCGTGGTGGTTTATGGATGGGAATTATGAACCGGCATTGGCTTAGTGAAGTTTGGATTGTTATGAGACGGAAGTGAAAGTAGTGGATTATATTGTGGAGGTTGACTTGATTCGTTTGTTTAGAATTTGAATAGAAGATATAGTATTATTAAGAGTGATGGTGATTATAATGTTTGGTAAAGAGTGCAATACTGGATTGTATTGGTGGATTTAGCTTGTAATTATATAAGTAGCAAGTAGTTAGATAATGATGTCATAGTGAGTAAAGAAAGTAGAACAATGTACTAGGTAGATACATGAGAAAAATAGAGAAAACTGGCTCAGCAGATGTTTCAACTTTGGTCTGGCTCAGCAAGTTGTAATGAGTCGCGTGTTGACATTCAGGACTGGAATGTGTAAAGACTTGCTGTGTCAGTCAGGAGAGGAATGGGAGGACATTACCCCTCCATATGGATGGGCAAGAGCCATGTGCCGATCTGACGTTTATTTTATTTTAGTTTACCTTATTTTATGCCATGTATGCCAGTTTGTTTTGTGTTAAAACAGTTGTTGTATTACCACGGATAACGGATCTCCGAAAAGGAGGTTACCGTGGGCCTTTTGACAGTATCTGTCGATGATTTCATGGAAATTTATTTTGGTTTTTCTGTTTGTTTGTTTGTTTGTTTATTTTTCATAAAATGTACATTTATTGAACATAAGTTGATAAGGTTGGACATTGTTATTTTTCTCCGTTATAGATCATTAAGGTCATGTGCTGTAGATCTGGAGGAATAAATAAATAAATAAATAAAGTACTCGAAGAATGAGAGAAACTGGAAATCGTTAAAGGGGTGTTTGAAACTTAGGTATTAGCTGCGCTATATCCTAAACTTCTAAAATTATCAATGGCAATATTAACTGACTATTTTGTTAAGTGAGGTTTGCCCTGTCACCTCCCCTCTCTACTCCACTAGGTAACATTACCGTTACAATTACTAAAAATAATCCGCCAAAGAGGGGTAGGAAACATGATGTTGAATTTACTGTAGGTTATTCGCTGGTTAATTATGTTTCTCATATTGCTGAGCTCCAACTACTACTTGCCAGGCTACTATATTCGCCAGCTAATGGTGTTTTTCATATTGCTGAGCTCCAACTATCACCTGCCAGGCCTGTCAATGAAGTTTATCATATTGCTACTCTATTCAGCCGTTAATGATGTTTGTTTATTGCTGTCCTCCAGCTGCTACCTCTCAGGCTACTTATTCACCGGCTAATAATGTTTGTCACATTGCTGTGCTCCTACCACTACCTTGTGGCTACTCTATCAGCTGACGTCCCTAATCACTATCCCAACAATGTTAGTCTCACAAAGCCTAAGGAGGTTATAGAATCTCATACCACTTCTCTGCCTGGCTCCTTGGGTGAATGATCACCGTAGTGGCGTTCGGTTCAACGAGCCCCGCTTTCTCTGGCAGGTTGAGTTAAATCCAATCGCCCGGGTACTTAAATTTCTCCACAATCTTGATTTCGCACTATTGCAATGACATCCTACAGTTAGCCTCGTTGATGTTGTTGAAGTACTTGATCTTCTGCAGTGAAACTTGTAGTCTCGCTTTGCCTTCTGACACAATTGACCTAGATCACCATTCTTTCCAGTGATATAACGGTCAATTCCATGTCCTCTTCAAAGGCCGGACAGTCAACTGTCAGCCCTCTTCTCTGGTGACATGGGATAAAACAATTCTGGATATCCAAACTGACCTATTACTCGCGCCCTTTTATCACATATTTTCAAGGACACAGTTGAAGAGGAGTGAGGAAAGCCCGTCACCTTGTCCGACCGCTGTTTTGATCTCCAAGGTTTCCTAGATTTCCTCTCTGAATTTTATCCTAGAGTGCGCGTCACTCAGGGTTTGTGGAAAAAATATTCGGGTTTTATTTTCTAGTTCTTGTTCATCGAGAATATTACCAATGACTTGACTGTCCACCAAGTTTAAATCCTTCCTAAATCTAGCAAAGGTGATTACCACCTCGTGGCTTCTTATCCTGAAGTAAGCTAGTACTGTTTTGATGTTTGCCGTTTGTTCAGCGTAGTATCAGCTCTTTTTGAAGTCACCTCCCCGCTGGTAGGTAAAGCATTCACTGTGTGGATTACATGTGAGCAGGTTCGAGTACTTGGCTAGGAGCTGGCAGTCGTCCATATTGTACTACATCAGCTTGCACTCTGAGTCTCTGAACTGAAGGCTCGGAGGAGTGTATTTACTAATATGCTGTTTGAACGTTCTGTAAAAGCCTCTGTAGTAATATTTAGTGAATCTTTCTTCGATCTGTATTAGTTTGGTGTGTGGGAAGGCTCGTTTGATTTCTCATTCTATCTTGGGCACGATCTTCCTCCGTTTCAAACATTTCTCCCAGTTTTTACTGGTACTCTGGGAGTTTCATCTCAGCCATGCTGTTTTCCTTTGTATGATTGTGTAGTCACAATCCTCATTCCACCACATGTGTTTACTTCTTCTTGTCAGGTGAATGAATTCACTGGCCGTCTCGACTAGTGTCTCGATCAGCTGATCACAGTTACTTCGAAACCGTTCGATACCAAGTTAATAGCCATGTCGGAAAGCCTAGTAAGTTATATGTGCCGTTTTAGCATTAATTTGTGGAGTATTTGCCCTGCCCGCGATACAAAAGACGATGGGCAGGTTGAGAAGCTGGAACTCTAGTTAGTGTTAAGTAGAGAGCTAAGCCTCGGTACAGCGTGACCTTGTATTACCCTCTCGTTCGTGTAAGAGAGAGGTCGAGATGACGCGATTCTTAGGAATATGCTTGTGTCAGAAAGCGTGGCTAATTTACAGGTTTTCAACCTATGAACTGTATATTACTATCACTTCGCTGTTTATTCCGTGGATACCAACCCACATATTTCGCAGGCTGATCAATAATATTAATAATGATCATTCACAATAAGCGCAGGAAAGCTATATAAAAAGGATCAGTAAACTTCCCATAACTTGCAGTTTAGAAATGTAGTTTATTTCTCGAAGCAGTTACAATGACGCCACTTAGAGTAGTCTCGCATTCTATGAAACCAGATGGCCCTTGGAGGTTTCTTAACTCAGAGCTGGGGATTCCTCGACACCCCCACATCCTGCGGTTTAAAGCATGAGATATTCTGTTCGTGCAAGAAGTATATCCGCCCCGTTTAAACCGAACAGAATTTAAAATATTCACTTAAAATGTAAGTTACTTTTATCATTTCCGTTAGGTAGAAGGTGATGATGATGCATTTTCCACAACTAGGACAGTGTAATGAGCCGTAGATAAGGATTTCGGCCCAACTCGAGTCAGGGGCTCACTGGATCGACACCAGTCCGGTATCCCGTTCCGGGTATGACACCCGAGGCCTTGACGAGCCAAATTACATCATGGAGCGTTGAGGGTATAAGTTATGTCTTTCTCTACAGGATGGCGCTCCATCATATAGTGTATTATTTGTTTTGTGTGTCAGCGTAGTATTTATAAATGTGTGTATGCTCAAACTGGAGTCATCATTCTTCAACGTTGTATGTCCACTGTTGTATATATTAATTATATCACCCTAAGAGACCGTGTACCTAGAAATCGTGTGTTTAATTATACTCATTTGTTATCTAATAATTATAGCAACTACAGATTTTATGGTAGGGTAATAAAGTATTTCCAGAGAGGGTATTCGATGTTATGAGTGACAATAGTATGATAAAATTCGGACATACCAGCTATCTGATAAGGTGTTAGGGAGTAATTTATTCTGTTATTCTTCTCGCGTTTAATTATGTTAATATTAGAATTAATAAGTGAACATTATGATTAATTTGTGTTTATCCATAAGTTATGATTCATAGCCGAAAAACGGGAGGCTATAAACATTTAATGTAAAATAATAATGGTGCTATAAATCGTTGAGATTCGAACCTGGATCTGCAGGTGTTATAATTGTACGGGATCATAAACTGAAAGGTCAGAAAGAGATTATAACGATACCGGGTGGAATGAATGAAAAACGAATTTCAATAATTGCCACTCAGGCAAGGTAGTTGGCATCTACTTTTGTACAGGGTCAAATTGAAGTGTCTTTCATTGTGAATAAATTGTTTCCAACAAATTAGAAATCCGTTCTTACCCTTTTTTAGATTAATGTACTCCTATCACTATAGTGCCCTACTTTCAAGGTATATTTATTTTAGATACCCACTCCATTTTCATCGGACAGCACTACGACCCATATGCTCTTGAGCGTAGCCGTTGCTTGGAACGAAAGTAGGGAGGATGCGACCTCCATGCCCGAGTTTTATTCTCTGAGTTTCTTTCATCCATAAGAGCTTCATCCAAGACATATTTGTGAGGCATGATTTTTTATATTTGGTACTCTGTCAATGCCCAAGACAGGCAGTTTATATCTGGGTTTTCCAACTTCTGAATTACACCTGGGCTTTTCTTGAGTCACTCTGTGCCAAGTCTGATTATTCTGGGCGCTTTGTGTCGTCTGATGTTTCTGAGCAGATATCTGAGTTTGATTTTTGGGAGGCCGTGATACGAATGTAGGTTGATACCATACCTCTTAGTAGTTCCATGGTCTGTATTCTTTCAGTGACAGTTTTGAGAAAGCCACATGCTCTATCAGGAACTCACCCAGATTACAGTAGTGTAGGGAGAGGTTCATGTCTTCTATTTCCTAGGTAGGTGTTCGAAGGCTGTGAACTTCATGACTGTTAAAGGAATCAGAGTTATTTCTTACACGTTGAACAAACTGATACTCAATAATAGATAGTAGACACGGAACATTTAATTATAATTAACATCAAGCTGTATACTAAACTATTCTGACGATGATGCTTTACCTATGAAAAATCTAAGAATATTATGTTATTTGACAAAAATTATACTACAAAGACCAAGCTGAAAATCTTACACTTCTCCATCAATCGTTGTCAGCTACAGTTAATTCAGTTATGCGCCGGATAGTTTCCCACCATTTTTGTATTTTATCTCTCTTCTCGTAAGAGTATTGAAGTCGCCTAGCAGTCTAGTGGCATGTTTCTCTGGAATTTTAGAGAGAATAATATTCAAATTTATCCAGAATTTGGTCGTTCATTCGGGTTCCTCTTATTGTACCCATTATTTGGTGTAAGCACGGTGACAAAAGTGTAGCCCTCGGGGTGAAATGATGGATACTTGATTGCTTGGGGTACGTAAAGCTAATGCCTGTGTGGAGTAACTTGTGGCTAACTAAAAATCCTGCACCTAAATTTGGTACCTTTTGCATCACCCACAAGCTAAACTTTTTATTTTAAAATTCTGTAATCACATGACTCGAAGGCGTGATCGTCGGTGAACCTGGTTTCCTGTCAGTAAAATATCGTGTCGTGCTAGTGTGTTGATCAGATATTTCAGCATATTCACTTTGAGAACTGAATTCTCGTTGAAAGTTGCGAAGACGCTTCGCTGTCTTTGTCTTAGTTTAAGTCAACTGTTTTCAGGGTGTTCCAGTTCACCCTTGCAGCTTGCAGGTAGGGATTCCCTGAATTCAAATTCAAGAGATAACTGGAGTTCTGAAATTATAATTCTGGTTTTGCTCTTCAAATTTTGTCCTCATACTTAATGTTTACATGGGATAAGATACTTAGGAATAAACATAGTTTCATTTCAGTTGGTGTCTGTCTGTCTGTCTGTCTGTCTGTCTGTCTGTCTGTCTGTCTGTCTGTCTGTCTGTCTGTCTGTCTGTCTGTCTGTCTGTCTGTCTGTCTGTCTGTCTGTCTGTCTGTCTGTCTGTCTGTCTGTCTGTCTGTCTGTCTGTCTGTCTGTCTGTCTGTCTGTCTGTCTGTCTACTTTGATATTTATTTGTCTGACCATCACGGACAAACGGATTGACAGAATTTGTCGAAACTCTGTACATATGTTCGGGTATGCCCGGAGAGAGATGCAGGCGATGTATGTTTACATACATTAATATACAACTTATCCGATAGTATCAGCTGTATAGAAAGAGTTTTCACTATAAACTATAATTTCTGATTTTTTACACAAGTATATGCGATTTTACCTTGCGAATAATAATAAAAACGGAGATCTTTATTATTATTATTGCATTTTCACCAACTTCTTAATATATCCGGAAAAATTGTTCTAATTAAAAGTGTACATAAAACACATATACAATGTCCATTTTTTCATCTTCTTTGTTTGGCGCACTGGGTGCCATGTCAAGGCTGTAGGGAGGACGGTCTAGATGGTTAATGTCTTCACTATTGGTGCGATAGTGAATGCTTCAAGTTATTGTGAGAGACAGGAGCGTTTGCAGGTAGCAGTTTGCATAAAATGACCTGGAAATCTCTCAACAGGTGGTGGTGGTGTTAGTGGTGATCATTGTTTTGAGACGAAGTACAACTGCACAATCATCCTCTATGAACATTGATCAGAGGGAGAAATTGGATGCGATATAACACTTATAAAAATGAAGGTATTAACTAAAGAAGAAGAAGGGAATGAAAGGCTCCTCAGGCCTCGGAAACTTAATACCATCGGGATCGGAAGAGCATAAAAGTTGACCAAGGGAGGTCGGAAAGGGTATACGAAAGTAAGAATCCTGGCACGAGTAAGTGGAAACAATGCCAGGACTCAGTTTAAGGGCCCCGTGGTTGCCAACCCATGCTCCCAAGTTAAGAGCCTTTGAGGCCACTTTTAGTCGCCTCCTACGAAGGGCATTGTCTACCGTGAATGTATTCCACGAACCCCACCCGCAGGGGTTGGCGTATTTTTGCTGTACAATACGCAGCCAACTGAATACTTGAATTATTACGGTATTTTCGGTGTGCATTACTGGACCATCTTCTCTATAATCACGACCTGGCACAAAGTAATTTCCTTCTCTGCCAAGCACCTGGGTGGTAAGTGATTCAATGACAATACGGCCGTTCAGTATGTCAGTATGACGCTGAAATCCCCCATACCTGCATCAAGGCCATGTTCTACTATAGGTATAAATTATCTGTACAAGAATTCTGACAATATTTAATAGTAATATTATCAGTGCCCTACTATTTTTAATATTCTCTCTGTCTGTATAATAAAGCTTCTCCATGTGAGCTCCACTTACTGTCCTTCTCACTGTGAACTGTTTTATTTATTATTTACTAGATGTTACCCGCGGCTTCACTCGCGTGGATTTAGTACCTTTCATGTCTGTAATATGTTATGTTTTTGAGAAACACTGTAGACATACTCACTTTAAAAATTCACATACGTTTTCTATTACATCCCCTTAAGCGGATTTTACGAAAAGATGATTGTTTATTTCTAAAAGAGATTCCAAATACAGACTTTCACGTTTGTAACACGTTCAGTTCTTGGGGTAATAGGGATATATTATATCTTCATAAAAATTATTTAATTCCTTTTTGGCGTCTTTCCATCCACCCTCACCCCCGCTTAGTGGACTTACTGGTAAAAAGTACGTCTATAAAATACTCAGTTTCGAGATATAAGTATCCCAATTAAAGCGCTCAGCTACTTCCTCAATCATTTTCACCCGTCTTAAGTGCATTTTCCGAAAAAAAATGCGTGTTTTCTTATTTTTAAAGGAGGTACCAGGTATCAATTTTCACGTCTGTCACATGTTAAGTTTTTGAGATATAATTATCTTCATAAAATTATTCAATCCGCTTTTTCGGTCTTTTTCACCCCTTAAATGTATTTTTCGGAAACAAAAAGTACGAGTTTCCTTATTCCAATGGTGATTCCAAATACCAACTGTCACGTCTGTAACATACTCATTTTGTGAGATATCAGCATCCCAATTAAAGACTTCAACCTGCTTTTCAACAAAAAGTACATGTTTATTTATTTTTAAAGTAGATTCCAAATACCAATTTGACATGTGTGGAACATGATTACGTTTTGAGATATGCTGTAGACATACTCGTTTTAAATGTTCAACGTATTTTTCACTTCTTTTCATCCCCTTTAAGTGGATTTTCCGAAAACAAAAAGTACGTGCTCCTTCATTTTTTAAAGATTAAAAGTATCAATTTTAACGTCTGTAACTTCTTCAGTTTTGAGATTAAACTATCATCATAAAAAGGATGCAACCCCGCTTTTCACTTATGGATTTGCAGAAGATAAAGAACACGTCTTTATTTATTTTTTAAAAAGATCCCAAATACAAATTTTCACGTCTTTAAACTGTTAAGTTTTTGAGATAAAGATATACTCATCTTAAAATTTACCTCCCGTTCCACCCCCTCAGCGACGGATATCCACAAATCCTTCTTTATTGAGCACCTACCCTGTAATATAAATGTATTCCCATAATTTGATTTCTTTATTCTATGTCCAGTAGTTTTGGCTTGGCAATAATGAATCAATCAGTCTGTCAGTCAATCAGTGAGGTCATGTTATTTTTATATACGATTATTTTATACTTCACTCCCTTTGCATCCTCGCCCAAATGAGTCCTATGGGTCTCTTACACAACAGTATATTCTTTTCCAGACAGTAAGTCATACGTGTACCAATTTTGATTGACAGCTATGCCCAAACGTACATGCATAATTTCGCTGCTGTAGAATCCTGGAACTGACGTTGCCATGGTTACGGCAGTTCATGCGATTGCTTTTTATTTTATTTTTTCTGGTAGTTGCTTTACGTCGCACCGACACAGATAGGTCTTATGGCGACGATGGGACAGGAAAGGCCTAGGAATGGGAAGGAAGAGGCCGTGGTCTTAATTAAGGTACAGCCCCAGCATTTGCCTGGTATGAAAATGGGAAACCACGGAAAGCCGTATTCAGGGCTGCCGACAGTGAGGTTCGAACCCACTATCTCCCGGATGCAAGCTCACAGCTGCGCACTCCTAACCACTTGGCCAACTCGCCCGGTCATACGATTCCCAGACCAGGGCTAGTGTGGTGATAATATCTCCATAACGGTTGGTTTTAGAGCCTTAAAACATGGTTTTCGGGCCCTACAGACTTTCGTTCCTTGCGTCATGGGGCTGAACATTATTTTTTTCTCGTCCTTGTCCGACAAATTCGATATTTCGCCTATATTAGCCTAACATTTTTATATCTCCCCTCGTCGCCACGCCCCGCCCCCACGAATTGTTTTGAAAATAAAATACAGCCGATGTCCCTCAGGGATAATGCATATTTACAATAGTAAAATAATGTTTATAATCCGTCCAGCAGTTCCTGATATTATCCATTATATACAAAGTATATCTCTTTATATATTAGTATAGATTACAATTTGTTTTACGTCGCACCGACACAGATAGGTCTTATGGCAACGATGTGAACTTTCTGATGGCTCTTTGTGAGAGGTGATGCCACTATCATACCGTTCATCTTATTATTCTCAAAGAGATGCTTTTCGTACCACATAAGGTATTTCTACCATTTCCGGTGGATAAGTTTTGCCATTAACATCTAGTATAGGTAGACATTGAGTGACATTTATGATGATGTCCTCTTATGATGGGAGCATATGACGCATTGACTTTGCCTCTTACCTGTATTGTGAGGGCCAGGTGACCACGGGGTCACTAGTTGAGACTTCCATTGCTTCTATTTACTTCTGACAAGCTCCTCACTTTCATATTTCCTATCTGGACTCCATTGATAAATTTTTGGTACCTTTTGACCTCCATGGCATTGGATTTCGGATTTTAAGAAAGTCGAAGGAATAAAAATATGCTGTTCCTTTCAGCATTTTTATTCCTTCTGTTAAAAGTTTATGGTATGTAACATGTGATCTTGTTTCCTGCACTGATAAATTTTCTTTCTTCGCTACTGAAGAACGAAATAATACCTATATCCTTTATTTCTACGTCTCTGCAATTTCAGCATATATATATATACAGTATCTCACAAAAATAAACCAAAATACCAGTTCCTTTCATCATTTTTTATCCCTTCGACTTTCTTAAAATCGCAAAGGAACGAAGCCTCAAAAATGTTATTAGCTGAATAAATTAAAGAAAATTATGATTTAAAGTTTGAAATACAAAATAAATAATGGTCAATGAAATGGCGTATGGCTTTTAGTTCCGGGAGATCCCACGACGGGTTCGGATCGCCAGGTGCAGGTCTTTTGATTTGACCCCCATAGGCGACATGCGCGTCGTGATGAGGATGAAATGATCATGAAGACAACATATACACCCTGCCCCCGTGTCAGGGAAATTAACCAATGATGGTTAAAATTCCCGACGCTGCCGGGAATCGAACCCGAGACCCCTGCGATTAATGGCCAGCACGCTAACCATTTAGCCATGGAGCCGGACATAAATAATGTTGTAAGAGTGTGTAAGCATCTAGGCCTGTTCCGACACTTTCAGACCTATAAAATTGGTTTAAGTTTCTCAATTTTGAGAGAATTTACTCCATGATGCTTGCCTTCTGCTGGTAAATACTGTTCGACTCATGCTAAGAGAGGATGGTTGCCAAGTATTACTTCTCCATAAATAGCCACCGCCACCTTCCAATGATATCAATAAAGCTTGCGTTCCTGTCCTCTAGGTGGAATAGATTCCTCGTGATTATTCCCTAATACTTAGACAATAATAATTAATTCATTAGATGAGCTTAGAACGAAATCCAGAATCGCATGTTGAAACAAAAGCACGCTATTCCTTCACTTTAGGATTTTCTTAAAAAATATAGTATACAAACGCACAGTATAATATTTTGTCTTGCCTTTTAATTTAAGAGACTTTTATGTTCCATGAAACGTTTCCATACAGTAATTATGATGTCTGATCGTTCCCTAGGAATCATATAAAATGAACAGTAGAACATGTTTTAAAATGCTAACCTTAATTTTCTTAATTAAGCACCGTATTACATGAATAACAACGGTTAACTGCCCGTGGTGTAGACTGAAGAATATTGTTTGAGAATATTTCCGAGTAACAGCACAAAGGGAGCATTCAGGTTTTCAAGAACTCCAGAGGTTAACATACTCTGACTGCCGTCAGGTTGTTCGTAAAGGAACTTCAGAAAAATTCGGAATATTTCTGTACCTCTTGTATGCAAACAGAATTCCTGGACGTGTTGAAAGAATGTTAGGAGGAGAAGGGGTAACTTTTACAAGCGTTAACACGTTTAATTATGATGATAAATATTACGACAAACAAACAATGGAAAGGAGAAGGTATACACGTAGAACACCGGGTATATTGAAAGTGTGTAAGTAAAGCATTGGTGGCTAGTACTGCATATTTTAGACTTACGACCAACCTTTCATTTTAATAATAATACTTTTATTAGGCACAGTGTGCACAGAAGAAGCAATTCATTAACCGTCAGAACAAAATTTTACAAGCAAGTTCAAATGTTGACGATAACTCAAAAATTACTACCTAACATATTAGTTATAATAATGTGACTATTATGTTGTGCATAACTGTTAATCCTTAACGTAATTAAATAAATGATTACTGGATTAAAGCCACTATATTTATTGAAGCCGAGCTTTCATCCGAATTGCATTAGCCTTCCTGAGGGCATGTTAAGTTAACATTAACTATGCTTTCTTTGAATATTTGTATTTGAAATAATCCATGTCATTTTCACGGGAATGGTTTATATTATATCTTGTTTTTATGTCTTCTTCATTAGTATCTACATCCATTTACAGCCAGTAGTTTCTAAAATGAATGGGCAAGCAGTATGAAATGAAAATTAGTGAGGAGAAGAAAGAGCTAGTTGTATTTATATAAAGAGTTAAGTTAAATGAAACGGACCACATATGCCTTCTCAGAGTTAGAAATTTCAGAAACCTACCACGTATAACATGCCCTGATTAAGGCCAATGCAATTTGGCTGAAAGATCGGCTTCATTAAATATAGTGGCTTAAATCCAGTATTATTTGTTTACATTAATACAATAAGCCACGAAAATCTACGTCCATTAGTGTTAGTCCTTGTTAGACTCACTGATCGAGCGGATTCTCGAGGAACAATTCTGAGTATGGTATCTTTAACATACTTTTTAAAATAGCCTTCATGCACAGTTTATGTTTGGTTCATGGAATACTTTGTTCCTAAATATCTTGAAATGAAAACCATGAACAACCAACCTTGTGACTATATGTCTCAGTTGGTAGCCTGTTACCATCCATCAACGATCCGTCATGACCTCTGTCGAAAAGAAGTCGTCCCAAACATCCTTGCTTCTTTTCTCGTAGCTTATGCATCACTTTACCGTATGCAGCACCTGCTGGTAAAATAAGATCTCAGGTCCTCAATCAGGCTGGTTTCCCCTCTTTGTGTTACACTCAGGACTCGCTTTAGATAATGTAGATTCTATTTTCTTTTTACAGATCTTCTAATTGATTCGCACTAAGAAATTCTCCTATAGTCTCAAGCCCGTAAGTTAACACATGTGACACTTTTACTTGAAAGTGGGAATTTCGTGATGCTGTCAATGTCATTCATCGCTCTCAAGGCTGCGACACTTCTAGCACTGATATGAACCCTGAAACAGTTGCACGTGGTTGGTATCTGAAACTGCTAACTCTGCGAAGGCAGTCGTTATTTCACGATAGGCATATGTGGTCTGTTGTATTTCATTTAACTCCTTTTCTAAATACAACTAGCTCTGTCCTGTCTTCTCCTCACTAATTTTCATTTCATACTGCTTGCCCATTCATTTTAGAAACCACTGGCTGTAAATGGATGTAGATACTAATGACGAAGACCTAAAAACAAGACACAATAGGAACCATTCCCGTAAAAATGACAAGAATTATTTCAAATATAAATATTCAAAGAAAGAATAGTTAAAGTATTTTTATTTTCTTGAGAACATTCATCCGTCAATAGAATAGTTTAGAACCAATCTGTCGAACATTTCATCCGTCATCAGTAACGTTTAGAAACAATACATCGAATAAAGAATGCCTAGTTTGTTGAAGGATATTAAAATTTCAAATAAAAATATTTTTGTCTAGTTTTGTACTCTTAAAGAGACTCTTATTTCGTACTCGGTATTCCATCAATGCGTTTATCATTTTGCCACTCATATAACGGAATTCTACTTTTAAGTTACTCCGCTCCTCTCATTACTTCACACCAGCAAAAAGTTTAAAAATATTTTGACCGGGCGAGTTGGCAGTGCGGTTAGGGACGCGCAGCTGAAAGCTTGCATCCGGGAGATTGTGGGTTCGAACCCCACTGTCGGTAGTCCTGAAGATGTTTTTCCGTGGTTTCCCATTTTTACACCTGGCAAATGCTGGGGCTGTACCTCAATTAAGGCCACGGCCGCTTCTTTACCACTCTTTGCCGTTTCCTATCCCATCATCGCTGTAAGACCTATCTGTGTCGGTGTGACGTAAAGCAACTAGCAAAAAAAAAAAAATATATATAAAAGTGGCATGTAAACTATCAACTTCCAAATATTTGGATTCTATTCTTTAGGCAGTAATTTCCAGAACTCAAGTACGTTCCTTTGAGTAATTTCTGCTTTCAGGTAATGTTATCTCATAGTAATTTTTACTATTTTTCTCTTACGTGATTGTTGTCTACTTCCACAAATTCTGATATTTTGGAAAAGCGTTTATCCACACATTTACTTCCATTTTCGTTATGTGGAAACCCACTAAACCTGAACGTGAATGAACAAGACCAGAATTTTTAAACACAAACAAATCTCCTGTAGAACTTTTCGAACTATTTTGGGATGACCAAATTTTAAATGCCATTGTTATTGAGTCAAAACGGTATGCCATGTTCAAAGGTACCCATAAATTTGATTTTGAAGTTAATGACATCAGGTTACTTATTGCCATATTACTTTTGATTGGACATTGTACTGTTGCTAGGCATCGTCACTACTGGGATTCTGATACTTACCATCCCGGGGTCGCAGGTGCTATTTCAAGGAATAGATTTGAAGAATTACTTCGCTACATACACATGTTTGATAATAACACTCTAAAACCCAATGATAAATTCGCAAAAGTGCACCCACTTTGGGATCATGTAAATGAAAAATGGTTAAAATTCTTTCCAAAAATGCGTACTTGAGCATTGATGAATCCATGGCCCCATACTTTGGAAGACATGGAACCAAACAGCACACCCAAAATCGGCTTCAAAGTGTGGTCTATGTGTTCGCGATTGGGGTATCTTGTTCAGGCTGAGCCTTATCAAGGTACCTATACAGGTAACACAAACCCTGACCTGGGTGTAGGAGGATCAGTAGCTGTAGACATGGTGAATACACCGACTCAAGGTTCGGTGTATAGTATATTTACTGATAACTACTTTACATCCCTGCCTCTCTTATCAAAACTAGGGAGAAGTTGTCATGACTGCACTGGCACGATTCGTAATAATCGTATTGAAAAGTCCCCTCTCCAGGACCCTGTTGTAATGAAAAAGTTTCCAAGAGGTAGTTATGACCAAGTCACAGATGTAAACTCAGGAATAACTCTCGTAAGATTCAACGACAATAATATTGTAACTTTGGCATCCAACAGAACAGGTGTTTCGCCGATGGGCATGTGGAGTTGTTTGAGTTCCAAGGAAAGAAAGAGGATATCCGTAAGACAGGTAGCGCTTGCTGCTCAGTATAATCTATCTATAAATGGGAGGAGTGGACCGGCTGGACCAAAATGTGTCAGTTTATCGGCCTGGTAAAAGGATGAAAAAACGGTACTGGCAGCTTATACTGTTCCCGTTGAGCTGCCATATCAATAATGCATACTAGATGTACAGGATGACTCCTGCAGGAATGGATAAATGCGCTTGTGATTTTTTGGGCTTCATACGTTATATTGTCTAATGTTACGTAGGAAAATACACCAATCGTCCTGCAACTGGCAGACCTCTGAAACCTGTGAAACGGCGCGTGCAGTGTGAAGTGCGGTTGGATGATGTTGGGCATATAATAATATCAAACCCAACCCAGATTTGAAGTGCAGAATGCCATAAGAACACTACCAAGAAATGTAGAAAATGTGATGTGGGCTGCCATGCTAATTGCTTTGAGAAGTTCCATTGTTAAGTGACATAAGGCAAGTGATATCTATCAAACGTCTTTGTGTATTTACGTGTATAATGGTGACAAATGGAAATAATTTAACACTCTAACTTGGAACACTATTCATTGTTTATTTGACGAGTTTTATATTTTGTATTTGTATTTCATGTGATAGAATTGAATGTGTGAACGTAGTAAACTTCTAGTCGAAAGGGAAAGAAATTTACTTTACATGTACTCTCCCATGCCCACCGCTCCATTTATGGGACGGCACTTTCCTCACGACTGGAATAGGAAACATTTTTTTTACAACATCAGTGCATCCATTTGACCATTTTATGTAAAGATGGAAGATATTCAAAACGAAAAGAAAAGTTGAGCATATATGGGTTAAAGTTTGATGCCATTGAACTTAACTATTTTCTGTACAACTAACCAACCAATCAACTCAATCCCTTAGTAGATTTTTTAATATTCAAAATCTTCCTCCACTCAGAGACTACCTAAGACAAAGAATACACAAAAATAATTTCATTCAAAAATAATAGAAATAAAGTGAATTATGTCTCAGTATGGCGAATATAAGTGGTGTTTGAGTACCAGAGAAGCCCTGAGAGCTGTCAACTCCCACTCGATGAACTCTTTAGAACTGATCTTGAAGGTCCTCATCAGCTCTATCATCATCTTAGGGACTGTTCCCCTCGCTCCGATCATGAGACCACTCACCTCTACGTCGTCCAGCTCGTATTTATTCTAATAATACGGCATTGTAGGCAGGTAGATAGACTTATTTTCTCTGTCTACTTCGTCTGACTGGTCATAGTGCGTTTCAAATCTTACTGTGGGGTCTAATACATACCCTTTTTTACCTTTAATGGAGATCATGTATATCCTTCTCATGCTGCCATTTACTCCGATGCCATGAAGTTCCTCTTGCACTTGAAATCCTTTCTAACGGAGCGTCTGTGTTATGGACGACGTGATGTTGTGATGCCAGGTATTTCGAAGAGCTTCACCGAAGGCACAAGAACCGTAGACGTGAGGTAATGTTTCAGTCTCACTGCACGGACTGCAGCGGTTACCATCAAGGGACCTTCCCGTTACAGCTCTTATTGGTGCAACGTTAGATGTAATTTTCAGCGCGTCTTACCACTCCGTGCAAGAAAGGCTATAGTGGTTTCTAACCCAGCGGTTTGCAGGAGGGAACTCTTTGTACAGACACACTCTTTGACCTTTGCTTCTCGGCTGGCACCATTTCTGAAATTCATATTCCCTGAATTTATTTCTGAATATCAGTTAACCTGAGGCACGAAATTCACCTAAGTGGTTGATGCCACCACGTCTCGGAGTTTTCAAGCAACTTAGTTCCTATGGCCTCAGTATGGTGTAAAGCTTCGTCACATTTACCGCATAAATAACACATGGACACGGTTCCCTTCACCTTAGGAAGGTGGTTCTTGACCAGTTTAATGTGACGAATTGGACATAATTTTTGTTAAATAGATTTAGTTCCCTTCTTCCATGGACGATTCAATTGATACATTAAATATTACTGGACAGGAAAAATGAAGAAGAAGTAATTAAATAGGATTTTATGGACTTTCCTTTCGAGATATCCTTAAATACAAGTACAAAAATAAACTGAATACCGATTTTCCAAATATTTGTGGCCAGTTTATATTGATGGTGGGTTGTAATGAATTAACGTCTGAACACATTAGTTTTCTTGGCCTAAGTTTAGAGGTTCTGCATACAAGGAGAGAACCAAGTAAAAAATTGGACTAAAACAAAGTTCATAGGCCGTTTTGTTAAATCTACCGTAGACCTTTATTACATTTTATGAAAGGTCCTGATTCTGGATTACAATGTTCTCTTGAAGTTAAACATGAAATATACATTTAAAGCGTGTTTATTAATTAATGAGGAAGCTTTATGGATACAGTTCCCCCCAGATTAGCTTAAGCTTCTGTGGCCTCTTCCCAATTATCTTTTATAATCTAGTTCTCCCTCCCGTTGATAGACTGAATTTTATGGTTCGTTTTTCAGCATCATTGGCACGTTTCGCTGATATTTTCTTCCTTATTCCTTCACAATTAACCTCTTTGGCTTATTTGTTGAGCAACGTTAAATACATGGGAAGTAGTAAAACTTCACAATATCTCGTGAATATTGAATGAATTAATTCTGCGATTCACAACCGTTGGGGACAAAAATGAAACCCCGGTATGTTCACGTTGTAGTCAAACGATGATATGGCATAGGAGTCGCCTAACTAAACAGAGCGTGACTGTTGATTAACATATGCACTAGCTTTTCATAAAATCTCAGTCAGCGCACGTAAAACTCTTGAAATGAAGAGTCACTTCCCATTGTTCGAGTTTCGCGTAAATTAAAAAGCTCCACGATTATGATCACGATAACAATAATGACGTAAAACTACAAGCCTTATTTTTCTTATTTCACGCAAACTATCCATAATGATTGAATATTAGACTAAATGAATCATTCTATGAAGAGAATGTGAAGTCGCGGATGAGAATTAGGATTCCAAAGCACTGCAACTTTATCGGCAATTCAAAGAGTAAGTTTTCTCCACTATATTCGTTCATTTATACGTCCAAATTAAGACATTATTTCATATAAAGGACTGTCTTGAGGAAGAAAATACACTTGCGACCATTATAAATAATGCCAATCCTTTTGTGGTGATAAATATTGGTTTAGAGACAAGTACAAGATGATAAGTATCTCCTGTTCCCCTCCAGTAACGAGGGAAATGATTCAGAGATCGGATCCGGCGAGAACGCGACACAACGTTAAAATAACCGTTTCGATCACTATGGCTTGAAGATTGACACTAATTAACCGAACATATGTAATGCGACCTAAAACAAATGGTTCTATCGGACCTGCTGGAGAAATGCTAAAAAAAATACATGCAAATTTTCGACGTTGGTTCATTGAGAAGCAATACCTTATAATTCATTTCAGTCAGTAAGTACTAATCTGCATTTATATCTATCACCCACGTGTCAAATTTCCTATCAGTTGTTTACCTAGGCGTTTCTTAATACATTTCCAAGACTTAGAAGAACTAACGAACACCTCCCGTGGTAAGTTATTCCAATACCTAATTCCTCTTCATATGAACGAATATTTGCTCCATTTAGTCTTCTTCAACTCCAATTTTACTGTCATAATATGAAGATAAAATTATTATGATCTGTTCTACTATTAAAAACTCAATTAAAGCGTATTCGTTTACTGATATTATTCCACGTCATCGTCATCACTCCTCTGACAGCTCGGAACATGCCGCTTAGATGAGCAGTTAGTCCTTACTCCGAAGTTATTCCAGTACAAAGTTTGCAACATATTCGTAAATCTACCCTTTTGTTGGAAATCACCAGAACAAACCATGCTGCCTTCCTCTACATATTTTCCATGTCTCGAATCAAGTTATCCTATTGATGGTCTCATACACTGGAACCATACTCTAATTGTGGTCTAACCAGTGTCATACGTCATCTCCTTCACATCCTTACGACAGCTTCTAAATACCCTCATAAACATTTGAAGATCTACAAACATTATTTACCATATATATATATATATCTTTATTTTCCTCCAGATATACAGTATTGATACCTTTTTGATCTATTAAAGAAGAAAAATAATAATGCCCAACCTAGGCAGCTTAAGCTGACATACACATATAATAATTCTCGTAAAATAAATAGAGCTGCTGCCATTTGGCCCAAGGACATCTCCCTCACGGAGAGCTGATAGCCATGATACTACGGCAATAAATGAACACAAGGGAAAAAGGCAATAATAATATAAATAATTATAATAAAATGGCAATATTGCAGGATAAACACTGTCGCTTGGCGCAAGATCAATCCTTATTGGTGGTCTGTTGGCCATGGTATAAGGCATTATGGCAGTATGATAATAATAAACTAAAATAATAACAATATTACTGTGTAGAGTACAATGGTGTATTATTTACCATACCAAGAATGTATTTATTCCAACGAAAATCTTCGAGGGTGTTAACACCTACATACTTACAGTGATACTTACAATGATATACTTCTTATCCATCAACTCTGTAGTTAAAACTGAGAACGTCTCCTACTGGTGACAATTCCAACTTGACATTTCACGTAATTTACCATCATACCATTGTCTTATGTCCATCTCACAACATTGCCGAAGTCTTTGTGCAATCCCTCCCAGTCCTGTAAATCTTTCATTATTCTACACAGCGAAACATCATCCGCCAAAGGCTTATCTATGATTCATGTTCTTTATTCACATCATTTATGTTCATAAGAAAATATAAAGGCACAATAACAGTCCTAATCACTACAGGGTCAGATAATGCTTCTCCGACTGTAAGACTATGATACTTGTTTCCTTGAAATTTATCCACCCATTCATTCACTACTTGGTCTGGTCCAATAGCCCTCATTTTTTTCAGTAGTCTCCCATCATCTACCCTATCAAATGCATTGGATAGGCCAATAGCGGCACAATCCATTTGACTTATTGAATCCAAAGTATCTGCTGTGTATGGCTTTAATCCTACCAAGTGAACCTCACTGGAATTGAACTCGAACAGCCTTCTATCCAACCAGTTAGTAATTTCACAAACAAGTCTATTATAATCAGAAATAATGCTTTCCCAGTGCTTAATCGCAACACAAGTCAATTTGACTGGCCGGTAATTATCCGCTTTAGTTTATTACCCTTTCCTTTGTACACAGCGGCTACAAGAGGGACTCTCCATTCATATGGTACAACTCTTTCATGCAATCACTAATAATATATGTACTTCAGATATTGAAATATGTCCATACACATTGCCTTTAGTATATCCCTAGAATCATATCGATCATTCAATTTTAATTTTACATCATTTTGTAAATATCGTTGTTATCATAGGTAAATTTCAGTACTTTGTTAGTATTAGTCGCTTCCTCTACCATGAAAGTACCCATATATACAACTATATACGTATTGTTGAATAAAAAGGTTTTTCTTTTTGTATCTCCTTCTTAATTGCTTTACTTCTAAGTTATAGTATATATGGGTCATCAACAGCCCTTACTACGTCAAAGAATACATACGTCTTTCCACAGAACTCAACAATTTCTTTGAATCCATCACATAGGCAGATTATATTTATTAAAAAAAAATCCGCAGATCGTAATTATTTTTTTACTCCCTCATCCCTGTCTTAAAAATTATAAAAGTTCTTCCTAATGATCCTACTTTTACAGCCTTCACGTTTGTTTTAAACTACGACAAAAGTAGATCCATGATCACTTAGACCATAGACCACTTCAGTTTTCCTATAGAGCTCGTCTAATCTCTACCTGTTTTCTTTAATTTTATATTCAGCTGTTCTTTCCAGATTAACTTATTTTAATTTTCTGGGCATACTAATTTGTCATTCATATTACTTTTCCAGTTAATAGTTGGTACAATCATATTCCTTTCCGTGTCATTTCCCACTTAACTCAATATCTTATCAATAATTCTGAATTCGGGTCAGTTCATAATTTGTTGTCACATGGTAGGACAATGTGAAGAATGTGGATGTCCCTGAGCAGCTAGTTATTACAAATAATTAATGACGTATAATCTCGGGGGATACCTGGTGCAGTTACTTGGCTTCGGCACTACAAATGGATAAAGGGCAATTTTACTGCCCGATGCTCTTCCCTATATCAAATACCTGTCAACAGATGAATTCACAACTGGATGATTCCGTAGAGTTTGTTAGTATCCTCTGTAAGTAAATAGGTGCGTGTTAAGGTGGACTCAAAGACCCTTTCTCCAAGCCAATGGAATATATAGGTCACAATTGAGATCCTCGAACTTCCCAGAATCAAAACTGAGGCCCTCTGTACTGAAAACTGTTATTCCGACCATTCAGCTAAAGAGCTGGACAACTATAACACGAGTATTTTGAATCCTTACACCATCTCATTGATAGTTATTTATTAGCATTTCATTATCCTTATCCCTGTATATGTTTCTGTACTTACTGGCACTCCAAAGGAGCTACACATTTTTTATGGTCACGACGTACTTCCCGAATATTTAAATTCTCCCGAAGGTATTCTGTAAATCTAGAAGTATTGTGTTGAATATCATGTATATCCGGTGATTACAAAATCAAACATCAATTTTGTATTTCTTCTTTGTCAGTATGTATCTCATATTAGTGCTGTTTATGCAGGAAGTTATTGGGTAGTATGACTTCAAAAAATAGATTACGCCATTCCCATGAAGATTCGGCCACAGTGACATGAATGCTCTTCATATTTGGTTTAGTGAATCCGTAGCATATCCCATTCAGAATGCAAATTCTGTTAATATTTACATGAATTGTAATTTTCCAGTTATTTACCAGTGCTTACAATAGTTGACTTGTCGGCGGGAATCATATACAGGATGTTTCGGAGCTATCTTTACAAACGTATTTTGAAAAGGAATACAGTTCTTTATAATTAATCTGTCGATCGTGGATGTTTACAAAGTGTTGGTACGTTAGCAAATTAGGAACAGTGATTTCGTAAAATGTCCTGGAATGTACCACAGCCAGTATGAAAGTATGCATAACAACATTGGAACATTGGTTGTTGTACACTTTCGTGAGGAGTGCCAGTAAGTAAGTAAACTCGTGTCCTCATCTCGAGGTAGTACAGATCTTTTCATGTACACCCCCAATGGAGGTGATCTGTCCGTACCATTTTAGCCGTACAGTGCCCCCGTGCCTTTCTTAAATCTCTGTCAGGACCAGAAATCGCACTCGAGCCATCAAGGACGCCAGCTAACAGCGCTGTTAAAAGAAAATAGCTTTCTTTGTTGATGATGTGACTGGCCACACAGATTTCCGTACGCTACGTGCGTTCTGTTTGCTACGATAGCAGCGTCGCGGAATGTATAATGCTCGGCTATATTTGGAAAACATCGCGCTGGATGGGTACGCGCACTGGACTGTATACCTGCGTGGTGTCATTGCACACCTATTCCTCACAAGTCACTCTACTTACAACTCGTGTTATTACCTCTCAATCGCTTATTTAAAAATGACTCTTTAAAAAAATCTTTAAATTTATCTTCATCATTGAGTAATGATTCATCAAATGATGAAATTCACCAAACTTTGTTAACTGTAAGTTTAGGCAATGCAGCCACTTCCTTTTATGCTTACATCTGGAAAGTATCAATAATAGTTCAACCTCGGTGTCATCACTGCTCACCCATAGCACGCTATCACCCAGCATCTCGGCCAAGACTGAACAGTCTCGTACAAAACATAGCGTTCTGTGTCGCCACGTGGAGTAGTGAAAGTAGCATAAATCGCGAACGCAGCGTGCGTAGCTAACATAGTATAGCGTTCTGTGTGGCCTCAGCTTTAAGCTACGGAGATGAAGGAGTGTCAGTTCTTAAACAAGCCGTTCCTCTGATTCAATCTCCGTATCCAGGCGGTAGGTTTACTCCGACCTACTCACCGGTTCCAAGACGTATCAATCAATCAATCAATCAATCAATCAATCAATCAATCAATCAATCAATCAATCAATCAATCAATCAATCAATCAATCAATCAATCAATCAATCAATCAATCAATCAATCAATCAATCAATCAATCAATCAATCAATCAATCAATCAATCAATCAATCAATCAATCAATCAATCAATCAATCAATCAATCAATCAATCAATCAATCAATCAATCAATCAATCAATCAATCAATCAATCAGTTAATCAATCATACAATCAATCAATCAATCAATCAAACACTACTGATCTGCATTTAGGGCAGTCGCCCTGGTGGCAGATTCCCTATCTGCTGTCTGATGTACTCTCCAACTCAGGGTTGCTGTATGAATGTAGATGACGAAAAGAGGAACATAATGTTTCTCTCCTCCCACTCCACCACTTGAGCCAATATTAACTGGCTTAAACAGGAATGAAGGAACATCTCCACTCGCCGGCTGCTGACGTTAGCGAACATATTGCATTCCTATAAAAATTGTATGTTTATATCTACATTTTCTTTGCCTATTTACAGAGATAGTTTCGCAACACTTTGTATATGAGAGGTTCTCCTTTACTCAGATACACATTAACAGCATCATCATTATTCGTACGGTAGCATTTCCGTTTAAATCCTCTCGAAATATCGTGTCTCCTTGCACCACACATAATTTAAGCCTTCCTATCTGTAGTTCAATAGCTAAAAGGCAAGGGAGTACTAATTGGTTCACTGTAAAATAAAACACATGCCGTGTTCTCTAACTTTCATCAGAATATGAGGGAAATGCCTCTGCCTTTGACGTTCTGGTCTATACCTATAAATGAAATTAAAGAGTGACTGAAAGGATAATCGCAGCCGGAAATATAGAGTATATTTACTTGACAAAGAATTACCGCCATAATTTAGAACAGTGTCATATCTCGCGTACGATAATTTTTCTCTGTATTTCAAATGGTTCAGAAATTGTGAGAAGATTTTGCTACCTCAGGGATTTAGTCCCTGGCATTTTACCGGAGTGAATGTTGATCGAGTCATAGGAAATACGAGTGATATATACGAACTGGAATATCATTTCTGAATGGTGGTCAGCACTAATGGTCAGCTATTGAGTATCCTGGGTCATGGATTTGCTCCTAGCCGAAGTTGTTGGACTCTTGACGACGAGAAAATTCATACCAATCATGTTTATTATTTGGTATGTAATGGAACACACTTGAGAATAATATACGCTTATTTGACTAATTCTTCTCGAAACTAGATCGGCATTGCAACAGAGATTTTCTGAAATTAAAACGTCCTGTGTTCCTTTTAAATTTATTTATGTAAAATCTCACTGGCGTATAGTGAAGTGTTATGAATTATCAACACTGCCTCACGGTGTCAGTGGAACCTAACGTCTTCGACAGTGAAATGTGAGTAGAATATTGAAGATCCTTTGGTAGACTACATCATCAACGAGAACATCGTGCGAGTTCCTAAGCCTAGTAAAACGCAGGAAAGCATTCGATTTGGGTTACATCTTCCAAAATGATGGCTTCAGTCCGATACAACTGATAACAGAAGACAAAATAGGAGATAAACTTTGAAGTCGGTGGAGAAGTTTATCCTGGATGCAGAGTCTCCAACAATGGCCCAATCAATGCTACGGCAATGCAAATACGGCAAACACAAACTACGAAAAATTACTATACGGCGTTCGCCGAATTTCTGTATGGAGAAGGCACCAGAGGAACAAAACTGACGTTCGACACTTGTTTATTGTTCAACATTCTATTCTTGGAAATGGAGTTACGAGTGGAATTATAATCTTTAATTTGGTTCCATTCCAAAACATGTTCGGTTCTTATAACGTGATGGCAAAGAAACCATTTTTATTTTACACCTGGACAAAATAGCGCAGTGTAGGAAGTTATGATCTATGTATTTTGGTGGTGGTGGGTGGTTTTGATTGATCAAATGGGCACTGAAAGTAGATAATCATCCTTGCTTAATTCTGATCAGAATATAAGAAGGAAGAGGTGTGACCCCGAATGAATGAATCAACATACGAAAAGCCTATGAATATATTCGGCCTATGAATATATTCGTGGGCTTCGCGAAGGTAGTACCAACGAGGCATGAATAGAGAAAGACTTGAACAAGATTGGTTAAATAGGAACGAGGAAAAAGCGTTGATTTTGGCACAGGCAAATGGGATCAATTTTAGACTCAGCTATCGGCATATGGTCGCCAAACCACTAAAATTTAAAGTCACGGGAGGGCCACAAGTGTCTTCCAGCCAAACGAATAGACACAGGAAATTATAAAACGTTTTCGATTCACGGCCAAAATACGCTCTGATATTCCGAAAGTAATTCATTTAATGTGGCTGAACATGACCAGGCAGGTCTGGTTGCGGTAATTCTGCTTTGTTTATTTAGGGATTCAATTTGTTGACATAGATGAGAACTAATTACTATTTTACGTATTTCAGAGTGAGATAAACCCATGTTACCGTAGGAATTATTGTTCAATATATCAAAGTGTAATTCACCACATTGCATCCAAAATTTCGGATATCAGTATACTTTTGTTTAGAGAGGGTGGTGGTTGAGTTGATAGTTGTCTTAAAGGTAAAACAACAGTGCTTTCAGCCCCAGGGAGGAAGTAATTGCACTCTGCCCTTCACACGTACTTTTGCATAGATGAGTAATGTTAGTTTCGTGTTTATTCCTCGAAGTCATCAGGCAATTTGGCAACTATCAAAGCTATTTATTTGCATGTTGAACTCCGGTCCCCAAGACTTGTTAGATTATCAATAATTTCACCATTAGCTGCTGTCATATAAACCTCGGACGTCACTCAAGAGGGATTATTGGGAAATGAAGTGTGAAGTAGTTTTGCATAGCTTTTCTCACTGAGACCAGGGATACTCTACAATTAACCTGTAAAAGCCAATTGAAATTAATACAATTACCGACCATAAAACCATTACATGCACACTATGCATCATAGAGTACGGTGTTACTAGCATCACTTATACCTCGGTCGTTTTTATGCCGTGAAAAGGCTGGACTGAGACAGGTAGATGGACATTCCATACCAGAGGACATTATGCATTTTAAATACTATATCCCATGAGAGATGGATCTAAAGCCATATAAATAAATACCTGGTTGGATACATTTAAGTTAGCAAATGGGCTAACACCTGTTTAATCCAGGGCTTAACTCCAAATTTGCGAATACTAAAATACTCGTTTGAAACATGCGAAGAAGGTAAGGCCAGTTTTGAAAATTCTGAACAGTTGCAGCAAAAAGTGCATATACGAAGTATATTAGTATTGCAAATATTAAAGCAGAGGACGATTTTCTCGGAAAAATTACAAATTCTAATACTAGAGAAACAAGTAAATGATATATAAACTTTTAATATAGTAGCTTTATAATTCTAGGCTTTGGGCCAGGATACGTTCCATACATCCCCATACCACGGTGGTACGTATTGCTACTTGCCTTACGTTGTTGGTATCTACGAGAAGAACTACTGTTTTCTCCTTACAGACCTCCTTTCATTCAACTTTTCTCGACATTTCCCTCATCCTAATTCCTGGAAAGGACTCTACCCAGCCTCCATTTCCTCCATACACTTTCCCCACGAGCATAACATTCTTGTCCTCCACTAGAACCCTTAATTATCTTCCATAGACACTCTGTCTCTTCTTCCATACTCCATAATACGCAATCTCACTTCAAGTTACTACACCTGCATTCTTTAGATATTCCTTAATCTACTACAAGGGCAAATGAATTATTATGAAGAAAGACACAAATACAATAATGTAATATGAGAATAAAGAGAATCATAATAAAGAAATACTGTATACTTCATGTTTACCCTCCAGTCATATCCGTCGTGGATTTAAAATAGATCATGGAGTCTGTACGTGGGAAAACAGGTGTGAGATTTGTAGATCCAAATGGGCGAGTTGGAGATAAGGGCCTGTGCTCGGTTGACCCCCACTTGAAACTCACGTGTACGCATGAGTCAGGATTTTTTTTTTTTAGAGCGGTTTCAGGGAGGTAAATTCAGGAACATTGAGTTGGCTAGAGATCACTGATGTGAATACAGCGAGCTGAATGCCAACAGCTTTCATTGTTTACATGCTCACGTGCCTTCCAATTAAAATGCCTTTCTTAATTTGGAAAGCGTGTTTAACCAATTCTAGCCTTTCGCCTGTTTTTGAGAAGCACACCCATATTTTTAAGTGATAATGCTTCCCAAGTAACAGAATTGTATTTATTTATTCTGTTTTAAAGAGTCATAGCTTTATATTTGCAGTTGCTCTTGGGGAATACTTGTTCACTATTAGAATCTTTGTTTTCTGAGCATTGATCTTTAGTTTTTACTGTCTGGGTGCAGCTACAAGCACTTCAAGCGCCATGTCTGTGTCCTTTACTAAATCTGCGATCACTGTAATGTTGTCAGAAAATCTGATAGAGGGGATTGATTCTCCATGTACTTTTATTGCTTTAGTCTTTACTTCGAATATATATCATTAATCATTACTATTCAAGAACATTAAGTGATTGGCCATTTCACTTCTATTTACATGCCAGTTAATAAACATGTATTGATCGTACAAATGTCACATAATTTATCTATATAAATAAAGTGGTAGGGGTCCGCTGTCTGTAACTTTGTTCCTTTTGCCAGTTTTTCAGATAATTATCCGTTTTAGGTCAACTCAAGACCGAATCTGTGGGTTTTATTTTTTGTGTCTGTTTGTCTGTTTGTCTGTTCCACCATCACGGCGAAACGGCTGAATATATCTCGACCAAACATCAGGTTTAGAGTATGATCATCCTTGAAAAGGTGTTTATATCCGCATAATTTAAGAATATTTGAATAGATGGGGTTTTATAGGAAAACCATAACAGTATTCTTCCGTTTTCACTTATATTATTGATTTTCTGTAAAATCTGTGGACTGCATGTGAAACGCCTCTCCATTACAAACAACTTTTGTTATGTTCATAATTTACCTTACTCTTCAAATGACGGAGAGAAATACTACTTCCTGCGGGTATAATGCTCTGCATTGAGTGATCGGCAGATCGACAACGAACCTACAGGTTACCATGGCAACGTCTCAGACTCCTTGCCAGCAGGGAAGTGACCTATTGCCATTTTCGTCATCATTCCTGTAAACTCGTGGTTGTTCCTTGCGTAGAAAGCAAGAGTGACGTCAATCGGCCATTCTGCGGGATATTGGCGGAATATCCGTCCTCGAATAGCTTAAGTAATAACACCATAAGTCATCTTCATATCTGTTTACCTAAGAATCCCTGCGCTTAAATGTCTCCTCTGTTACCGCTTTCTTACATCCGTAACTCATACATTCATAATTTATTGAGGGATATTTTGATTTTCCAGTACATCCACTCGGTATTTACATATTTGTCCTAACCGGCTGTCCTCATTATAATCCTATTTTCTATTCATTTCAACTTTTTTAACTGTATTACTTTCTTCCTTAATTACTCTGTACGTATGCGAGTGATAATCCTGAAACCTGGAAACTCTTTCCTTCGGGGAAAATTTCCAAGCTATACAAATATATAATTTTCGTCCCCGGAAAATATCGAAATACGGATGCAATTTTAATGACGGTGCAGACCTTCGTTTCGGGATAATTGGTGACTAAACGGTCAGTCATATCACAAAACAGAAAGTACAATCGCGTTTCAGTTTAGAGAGATCTACATTTTGGTCCTATGACTTACTGTCCGGTCTCGATTGTTGATACTTTAGATAGCACTTCATTTCTCGATTGTAATCAAATCTTTAGAACTCGATTGTGATTGGCAGTTTATGTGGCCTTCTATTATCCTCAAAACTTCCTCAATGCCTATCATACACCAGAAACAACGTGGTATGACATTCATGTTTTGTTTCTAGGATAGCGCTAAGAGGCGTGCAATTTAATTTAATCTTACTCAGTAATTTACGGAGGAATCCGTATACAGTGTAGAAAGCCGTAGCGAATCACGGGTACATTTGCCAGTATTAAAATAACGACATAAAATACAAAAGAGAATAAAATACCCCACAATGAAAGGGATAAATATGACCTATTCCGTTCTGTAAATCAATATTTATCTGTCTAGAATAGACATCTACTTTGATGTCCGACTCGTTGGCTGAACGGGCAGCGTACTGGCCTTCGGTTCAGAAGGTCCCGGGTTCTATTCCCGGCCGGGTAAGAGATTTTAACCTTAACTGGTTAATTCCAATGGCACGGGGGCTGGGTGTATGTGTTGTCTTCATCATTATTTCATCCTCATCACGACGCGCAGGTCGCCTACGGGAATCAAATAGAAAGATCCGCACCTGGCGAGCCGAACCCGTCCTGGGATATCCCTGCACTAAAAGCCATACGACATTACATTTCATTTAATTTCACCTACTTTGATCGCTTGATGTATACATAACTGTTCGAACCACACTGTCGGCAGCCCTGAGATGTTTTCCACGGTTTCCCATTTTCAAACCAGGTGAATACTGGGGCTGTACCTCAAGTAAGGCAACGGTCGCTTCCTTCCCACTCCTAACCATTTAGTATCCGTCACCATAAGACCTTTTTGTGTCGGTGTGACTTAAATCAGACTGTAAATATATCGATCTACTATTGTGCATGGCTTTATTCTTCCGTTCGTTAAAGCAATTCCATTTGAATTGACTGTTATTTTCTACTCGTTTTACCTTTATTATAATGTTGATCTTATCATTTCTCAGACGGGAATATTCAGAAATATATGTTTATTATCTCGACGGGGGGATATCTGTGTTTTGATGGTACTGTCTTCTATCGGTTTGTTATTTTAATTCAAGACGTGAACTGTGAGTTGGTCCAGCGAAGTGTGTTGATACTAGATGTTCTCTTCAAAGCCTCTTGGAACAGTGTTCTTCAACAGGGAAGGGGACTAGGGATGAGTGTGTTGGCCTCTGGCCAGTCGTTTCTTGTCTCCAAAGTCGCTTCAAGATAGCAAGCGCGGATTATACAGAAAAAGCACTGTAATACTGGGGATATAATACTTTAAATATTTGATCATCTATACAATATATCATGGGACTATAAATGGCGGACTCGAGTCCGTATCCAGACCCCAATACCTTTTACCCCGGACCATCAGGGTTTATACGATGTCCAGAGTAAGAAAGGGGGAACATTATACATTAAAACAGTAACAAAAGAGTAGTGTAAGGCTTACACGTTCTCTGGCCAAATACCATATTTCCTCCACAAATTACAGTACCGATCAAGTGGCCGTGCAGTTTAGGTGGGTTCAAACCACACTGTCGGCAGCCCTGAGGATGGTTTTCCGTGGTTTTCCATGTTCACACCAGGCAAATGCTGGGACTGTGCATTGATTAAGGTCACGGCCGCTTCCTTCCCACTCCTAACCCTTTCCTATATCACCGTCGCCATAAGACCCGTCTGTGCCGGAGCAGCTTATCAGATTGCAAAAAAAGAAAATACACATACATAAGTTTCAGTGTCTAAATTTGAAGGTATGAGAATGAACAGGTTTCCTACTTGGTCCACGGGCGGCAGTGAGTTTTATTTTGATTTTTATATAGTCTGCTGCTTCTTCTCTGCCTCATTTAGTAGTCAGCTGTTCCTTGTTCCGCACTCGAATTAAAAAAAAGTAATGCTGTATCTTATAAATCAGAGTAAGTTTCCAATTATTTCAGTGAACTTGTGAGTCATGAGTAAAGTGAAATCTGAAAATAGCATCTTCAAGTATGAATGGGAACTGCTTCTTCTTCGTTCTGCCTGAACGTACGTACAGAGGTAAAACCGACGTTGCTTTGATTAAGGATTCGAATTTAAAGCGACATTTTACCAGTAAGCATTTCAGTACCGGCCAAAAATTTCCTCTTGGCAGTGATGCAAGAAACCGTAAATTTAAAAAAGTTTAAAACTTATACTAATACGTAGATTTTCACGACCGCTAAAAGACAAAAATAATTTGGGTATGTAATAATAATAATAATAATAATAATAATAATAATAATAATAATAATAATAATAATAATAATAATAATAATCTCCGACAGGGAGATGGACTATCCCCACTACTATTCAATTTAGTTTTGGAAAAAGTGATTCGTGAATGGAGAAAAGAAACTAAAGGCATAAACATTGGCAGACTTCTTAAAGACAAAATTCACCTTGACTGCTTAGCTTTCGCAGATGACCTTGCGATCCTTTCGAACAACAGACAAGAAGCAATCCAATCCATAGAAAAATTGAATGAAATAGCCGCAAAAACCGGACTTCAAATTTCATTTGAAAAGACGCAGTTTATGGAAGGAACTAAATCAAGATTCGACAATCAACCATTAATCACCAATTGTGGAATAATTTCCCAAGTAGACAAATTCAAGTATCTAGGTGAAATTATTCATCCAGCAGGGTTAAATCAGGAAGCTAACAAAGAAAGAACTGCTAAACTGCAAAGGGCTTACAAAATCACATGGAACAGATACAACAAAAGATGTATATCAAAAAATGCAAAATTACGACACTACAATACAGTCATCAAACCAGAGGCACTTTATGCATCTGAAACACTGATCATTGGCGGCAGGTCACAAATGAAAAGCATTGAGAAACAAGAGAGGAAAATTCTCAGAAAAATCCTAGGACCAAAGTTCGAAAATGGAATTTGGATGAAAAAGAAACCACACGAAATTTTTCAGTTCACAGAAAAAATCACAGATACCATCAGAAAGAGACGACTAAAATTCTACGGACACCTACACAGAATGGATAACAACAGGCTGACAAAGAAAATTCTAAATCTAGCTCTAACCTTGAAAATTCGCAACAATTGGTTAGCAGAAATTCATGAAGATCTACAAGAAATGGGTATTGAAGACGAAACCATTCAAGATAGAATGAAATTTAGAAGCTTAGTAAACAAACATAAATTTGCAGAGAAACCAACAAGAAAAAATACAGGCTGGACAGAAACACGCAGAAAGGAACACAGTGAAAAAATGAAGAGATTTTGGGAAGAAAAGAAGAAGAAACATTGTGCAAAATAAGTTCAAACGCGCTCCACAGCTGGGCACAACGAATCAAAAAAAAAATAATAATAATGTTATTGCCTTTTGCGCCCCACTAGCTACTTTTACGGGTTTGAGAGACACCGAGGTGCCGGAATTTAGTCCAGCAGGAGTTGTTTTACGTGCCAGTAAAACTACCGACACGAGGCTGACGTATCTGAGCATCTTCAAATACCACCGGACCTGAGCCAGTATTGAAACTGCCAAGTTGTGGTCGGAAAGCCAGTGCTTCAACCGTCTGAGCCACTCATCCCGACAATTTAGGGATTATAGATCGCGTAATGTTAATAATCTGATGAAGCGTTTCGATCCTGTGACCAGGATCGTCTTCAGAGCAATAACAAATAATGTACTGGCAACTGTCACTAAATAGTAACTAGACTGAAGATAGAGAGACCCTGTTAGAAATATAGATAGTTCATTCCAGGGACTCCAGAGTTAAGGAGAAAGATGTTAATGAGTTAACTATCGAGGGCAGCCATGATCTATTTAGTATATAACCGTCAAATTAATTAAAATTATTGGGGTGTTTAGCAATTTCTATCGCCTCACGAATGATTCTAGGTATAAAATGTTTCTCTTTATAAATGACAGAAGTTGCAACAAAAATGATTTGATGGTCATTATGTAGTGCAAGTTCTGCCACAACAAACTTTTCAGTCTGGCAAAGACGTAAGTGCCTGCAACCCTCGTTGGTACCTTGCTCCTATGGATCGGTTTATGTTGGCAAAACATGTAGGAGGGCAACCTCCTGTGGAATATATTTGGTAAACTTCACACAAAGAACATAATTCATGTTCACACGATGCTGTAAATAAACCTTTGAATTGCACAATGCATAGCGAAACAGTGACTTGCCAGTGTTAAAATAAATTTACGTCAGCAAGGTCAGAAGTGAAATTTATGGCAGTTATAAAGCATTCAAGACGATTAGCAGAGTATCCGCTCGAACAGAATGAATAAATTATCAAATTGGTATAATGTGGTGGTACGAATTGTTGTTGTTGATTAACTCCTACCCTATTACAGTAAACCGTTCCTCCTGGAAAGTGAGTAACGTTGAAGTTCATACTACCTGGAACCACCGGACAAATTCAGACACTGGTTGTCGGTCTCCTCTGTACCTACAAGACGTACTGTGTAATCGCCCCATGTGAAGCTATGTCAATATCGTTAGCTATGCTTTCTTCAGAGGGGACCAGCGGGCGAGCTGGCCGTGCGGTTAAGAGGACGCAGCTGTGAGCTTGCATCCGGGAGATAGTGGGTTCGAATCCCACTGTCGGCAGCCTTAAGGTGATTTTCCATGTTTTCCCATTTTCAAACCAGGCAAATGCTGGGGCAGTACCTTAATTAAGGCCACGGCCGCTTCCTTCCTATTCCTAGCCCTTTCCTGTCCCATCGTAGCCATAAGACATATGTGTGTCGGTGCGACGTAAAACAAATATCAAAGAAAACATATCTAAAGGGGACCGAGTGATTTGGCCGTGCGATTAGGGGCGCGCAGGTCTGAGTTTGAATTCCTGGAGATAGTGGGTTCGAACTCCACTGTGGGCAAACCTGAAGGTGGTTTTCCCTAACTTCCCATTTTTATACCGGGCAAATGCTGGGACTCTAACTTATTTAAGTCCACGGTCGCTTCCTTCACACTCCTAGCCCTTTAATATTCCATCCTCGCCGTAAGACCTAACTGTGTCGGTGCGAGATAAAACAGATTGTTAAAGGAATGTATATCTGTTAGAGTGGATACCTATCTGACTGTCCTGAACTCAGAAGAACCTCAACTTTGATATTTCTGACAAATACTTTTGTGATCACGGTGGCGAGTTAATTTTTATCCACTGCACATGGTGCAAGTCAAAGGTTAGTTTTGAACATTCTCTGAAGTTCAATGACGTCAATTTTGTGAAGTTTATCACATAAATTCCACAGAATGCTACTCCATGTATCTTCTGTACATTTACTTTCTGTAGTTCTCCTATATACACGGTGAGTATTTCATTAACAGGTAATAATTTGCGGTTATCATTGTTATCACTGATACATTCGGAGGGCCCTAAATAATCTAGTCATTGCACTTCTAGCAGGATCGATGTGGGAGTCTAAACCATGGCGGAGTCTTCTTTCTTTCAAGCTCTCTGTTTCTTTTAATGTCCTTTATCCACTGCCATTGATCTCAGCGGCCTATATCCGCGGCCAACTTCTCTCTAAAACACATGCAAGGCAGGGCCGAGAATGTGCTATGTATGTTGCGTTGCTCTCCTCCTCTGGTGACGTATACACCCGGGAACCCGGCGGGGTGGTTGTAAAGATGCCCCCAGGTCAACTTTATGTGCCTGCGACATGTTTGTTGCTCCGACAAGCCTTGCAGCCAGCCAGCCACTAGCCTAGCTTAAGCCTTACTGCGGTCGTTTTGCAGGTTTAGGAAGAGATACAAGCCGCAGTCCCAACAATTCCAACTGATAATTCAGTTGAATCAGATGTGGGGACTAATCTCCGGCCATGTGAGGGGGATATTTAGTGCTTTTCTAAGTGCTAAACATTGCTTCCAAAGCCAATTACTGAGTATCAGTAATGTTTTACTTCTAAAATCCTCGCCTTCCGTTACTTTCTACTATAAATGTAAACTGTCCACAGATTGATAATGTAATTGACAGTTTTCTTTTTACAAGCGTTTTTCAACACCGCACTGACTCGGGTCTTTTTTGGCGAACATGCGGCAGAAAATGACTAAGTACAACATCAGCATTTGCCTGGTCTGTAAATGGGAAATCACAGAAAACTATTCTCACGGCTACCGACATTGGGGTTCGAACTCAAGCTCACGGTTGCGAGACGGTAACTGCGTAGCTAGGGCGTTCGTTGTTTATTCAACAAACGCCGTAAAAGTAGTTTATGGGGCGTAAAATTCATATTATTATTATTATTATTATTATTATTATTATTATTATTATTATTCAATTAAGCTACAGTCAAATGTATAATCACGTAGTTCTGTAACTATGATAAATATTGCTGTAATATTTCGCTCGACAGGAGGAATTTTCAGTTGGATCAACTCACGGTGACAGGAATGGCATTCCGACTCCAACTCCTGACCAAACATCCTGAACTGATGAACTGATGAATTGTCCCTGAAGGGAAAATAATATCACACAATAATCCGTTCTAGAATAACGATGTTTCCAATATATTTAAATAATTAGCATCAGATATCTTGTTTCCAAGGTTGTATGAGCTATTCCAGCTTTGAGCGATGTCAATTGAAGGTGTTTAAAGGTGACAATACTGTATCGTTGGTTCCGAGAACTGTAAATAACTCCTACAAAAAATAAAACTCCGGCGTTTTAACTTGTAATTAAATGCTAAGACACTGAAGGATTTAAAAGCAAATAGTATTCTTAATAATCGTATTGCAAAAGCTATCGAACAATTTGATGGTTTATATAGGACTGTCACAGAGTCAGTTTTGACGTTCGGCTTTACCCTACCAGGTGGCAGAGAGACTGGAACTCAGTTGGGCGATCTATGACTGAGATTTAAGTATTATTTTCGGGTAAACACAAAATATTTTACATGCCAACATTTACGATATGGAGTATAATGTGAACTTATCTTCTGTACTCCTAACATCCGACTTTCTGTGGCATATTTGAGCGTCCTGGATGATGGCATGCTAAACGTAAATTACTGGATGAAATAATCGACCGGAGAGACCCTGGGTTCAAATTTTGGGAGGGATTTTCAGTTGGATCAACTCGCGGTGACAGGAATTGCAACCAGACTCCAACTCCTGACCAAACATCCTGAACTGAACTGAACCTAAGTGCTGAACTGTCGCTGAAGGGAAGAATAATATCACACAATAATCTTCGTGTGGTTACTTCTAGAATACATGTACCACAAAACGGTGCGTACGCAATTTCCTGCAAAGGATATTGGCAATCGCAACGTTAATAAAGTTCTCCTGGACGAAATTGCGACACCCTGTTTATTCTTGAAATATAAACCAATTAAGGAGAATGAGTTCTCCTTTTTTATTATTAATATTATCATCATAATCAAGATCATCATCCAGGTGGAGTGGCTCAGACAGTACAGTGCTGGATTTCCGACTGCATGTAGTGTGTTCGATTGCGGTTCAAATCTGTGATATTTGTAGATACCAAAAAAATCACCCTGTTAATGGATTAAGTGGTAGGTAGAAAACTTTATGAGGACAAAATTCTTGTACCAATTTGTCGCTAACACCGTAAAATTAGTTAGTGGAACGTTAAAGCAATATCATTATTATGGTTATTTACGACGCGCATGGACATACCGGTCAGTGACGAGTGCGACAGTTTTTCATTAATAAAACTAAGTGCCTTAGCGTTACTGTAAGTGCTGAAGCAGTGAAGTTAGTAATGGTTAGTAGCCCGATCACATTTTCTTCAAAGAACGTCACATACCTTTACTTTCGCTAATATTTCGTGATTTCTTACCACTCAATACGAGTGAACCTTATTGGAAATATTTCTCAAGCACACAAAATGTACAGGTATATTTATAGTGCTCGGGTTATATTGTGGGAACACTTTTCAATTGCCAACGGATGAAAATCGATGCTTGCTCCGACATGGAGCTCCCATTCAATCATCCGGCTAGACAGGGAGAAGCTACTTTGTGGTGGCTGGTAGTCGCAAAATGAACACCACTTCCACACACTGTCCTTTCTCTGGCTTCTTCCCTCCTGCCATACAGCCTCTTTCCTTTCCACTAATGGACTTCCTAGTTATTAACGCCTCTCAACACAGTTACCCCCTTGCTAGGCCCCTTTGCAGAATGATCAGCGTAGTGACACTCGATTCAGAAGCCCCCGGCTTCGATTTCCGGACGAGTTGGCATTTTAATCTTAAAAGGTTAATTTAGTTTGCTCGGTGACCGGTACTTTCTACTGTTCTCAACATCCCTGTAACTAATGTACGGTATCACACACAATACTATCCTCCACCCTAATATTACGGCAGATGCCACCCACCGCCGTCGGAGGGTCTGTTTTACAAGGGTTGCACCAAGCTATTAACAACCACATGAAATTATTATGTACTTGAGGGAGTTACAGGTTTGAGGCTAAGCAGGGGACTGCTCTAGGAGGATTATCTCTGCTACCATTCTCTAACCGGTGGTTGAACAACTTATACACATAGGTTTTATAGGAGAATCTAATTAGGTACCACTCCAGTTCACTTCAATATCCACGTAATATTCCCAAATCGTTCTTATTCTGTGGTCAAGAAACAATTTAGGAAAGCTGTCAAATGTGTAGAGATAATTGTACAAGGATGAAAGGTACAGACTGAATAAAATCATTGCAGAGTCCAAGAAGAAAATCAAGGGAGATTTCAGCAATAACCTGGAAGGGCTTGGTCAAGAGGCAGGGAATCTCTTCTGTAAAATATAAAGAAATTTATGAATAGTGTTTCTTCTAAATGAGATCATTGTAGATCCCAAGGAATCACTGGATAGAAGGAAGAAATGTTTAGAAAGTATTTTCTTTGTAAGTGGAAATCTTTCTGTTGAAGTACCGAATATTCCAGTTACAGTGACATTAGACGTCCAATTCAAGAGCCTTATGAGGGTCCTTATCATGCACTTAAACGACAAGAAAAGTGCTATGTCATCAAAATTAAGGGAATCCAGCAACAATAAACATTGATTGTCTTAAGCACGCCTATTTGCTCGATGATCGAAATAGAGACAACTCATCACACACACACCAACACAAACAACAAGATCAGGCCGGCGTGTACATTTCCCCAAGAAGTACTTGGAAACTTCACCACTAGAGGGGGAGAACCGTGGCAGCACTTCCAGTGAAGAAGGAACGCAGTTTTAAACAGTATGTATGGTAGTGTCATCAGTCTATAGACTGGTCTGATGCAGCTCTCCATGCCATCATATCATCTGCTAAACTTTTCATTCCTACATTACTGCTGAATCCGATGCCTGCTCTAATCTGCCTGTCATATTCATACCTTGATCTACCCCTACTGTTCTTACCCCGTACACTTCACTGAAAAACCAACTGAACGAGTCCTGGGTGTCCTAAAACTTGTCCTATCATTTCTGTCTCTTCTTCTCGTTAAAATTAGCCTCAACGATCTCCTCTCACCTATTCGATTCGGTATCTCTTCATTCATGATTCGATCTATCCATCTCACCTTCGGCATTCTTCCGTAACACCACATTTCAAAAGCTTCTATTCTCTTTCTTTCTGAGCTAGTTATCGTCCATGTTTCACTTCCATACAATTCCACGCTCCAGACGAAAGTCTTCAAAAACACCTTTCTAATTCCTATATCAAAGTTCGAATTGAGCCAGTTTCCATTCCTAGGAAAGGCATTCCTTGCTTGTGCTACTTCTGCCATCGTTAGTTGTTTTACAATCCAAGTAACAATATTCATCTACTCCATTTCAGTCTTCATTTCTTAATCTAATATTACCTGCATTACCTGACTTAGTACGACTGCAAATCATAACTTTTATTTTGAACATTTTTATTTTCATCTTGTACTTCTTACCCAAGACTCCGCCTATACCATTCAGCAATTTCTCCTGATATTATGCAGTCGCATATAAAACAACAATTATCATCGGCAAATCTCAGTGTTTTAAATTTCCTCTCCTTAGATACTGATTCCCTTTCCAAATCACTCTTTGATTTCCACTACTACCAGTTCTACTTAAACAACGAAAAGGAGGGGTCAAACTGCCTCTTGCCTCACTTCTTTCTGTATAGCTGTTTCTTTTTCAAAGCCCTTGATTCTTATCACTGCAGTCTGATTTTTGTATAGGTTGTAGGCAATTCTTCTTTCTCGGTATCTGATACCGATTACCTGCAGAATCTCGAATGGCTTGGTCCAATCAACATTTTTGAAAGCCTTTCTTAGATCTACGAACGCTATAAGACGGCTTGTCCTTCTTAATTCTATCCTATAAGGTCAGACTTAAAGTCAGGATTTCTTCAAGTGTTCCTATATTCCTTCAGAAGCCAAATTGATCTTCTCCCAACTCAGTTATAACTTGTATTTCCACTCTTCTGTAAATAATAAGTGTTAAAATATTGTAGGCGTGAGATGCTAAACTAATGGAGCGGTAGTTTCCACACTTGTAAGCACAGGATTTCTTGGTAAAAAGTATAATAACATTCTGCCAAAAATCAGATGGCACTTCTCCCCTCTCATTTTTCTCACACACTAAATGGAATAACCACGCCATGGTGGTCTCTCCTAAAGCAGTCGGTAGTTCAGAAGGAATTTCATCAGTTCCAGGTGCCTTGTTCCCCTCGCAACTCTATCGAATCCTTATCACAAAATTTTGTCTCCCATTTCATCAGAATAAACAGAATATTTTTGTTTCCGAACCGTATCATCTACAGTACATCGTTACCTTGCTACAACTGTCGGATATCTTCCTGCTATTTTTCTGCCATGTGTTCTTTCCCTAGAAGTGGTTTTATATCTGAGCTCTTAATATTTATACACCTATTTTTCATTTCTCCAAAGGTTTCATTGATTTTCCTGTTACGCAGCATCTACGTTTCCTACGAGCGTTCATCTTTCAACATCCTTGCAGTTCTAATTCAGTCATTCTTCTTTAGCTATCCTGCATTTTCTATCCACTTCGTTCCTTAATCGCCTGTATTCTTTTATGTATTCTTCATTTTTTTGCATTCTGGTATTTTCGTCGTTCATTGATCATGTCTAGTATCTCCTGAGTTATCCTTTAATTTTAAGATGATAATTTCTTTCTTCCTAACATTTTTTCAGCAGCTCTACTGACCTCATTCTTCATGACCGTCCATTCATCCTCTATTGTGTTTCCTTCAGCCTTTTTATTTAATCATTTTGCAAAATGATTTTTGAAACAATCCCTCACACTCTTTTCTTTCAACTTGTCTAGATCCTATCTCCATGCATTTCTTCTTTTCTTGAATTTCTTCAGCTTCAGATGGCCTACTGCTGCGTTCCAGGGCAACGTTCCTCCCATTTTTCAATCTTTTCTCCAGCAATAGATTTCGTACTTCCCGGGATAGGTCCAGGTATTCCACCCGGTCAGTTGGGTCCCTAAATCTTTGCCATCTTTTCCTACAAGCATTTTTAATGTGGATCAAATCCTTGAGGAGATCCGGCGTGGTGTCGTCTTGGGTGCCTTGGCGGTACTGAACTTCTACTTGGCGTTCTGCTGCCGTTGTCATTGATGACATTATGACCAGCACCATTGTCGCCCGTAGGCAAGTACACAGGACTTCTGGCGATACGAATGACATACGTCCGTGCATTATTGACCTTATTACAGAGGTGAACAATTGCACGGTCAATCATATATCTATCGTTTATTTCAAATATGTTTAAATTTCTGTTTATAGCCAGAAGAATCTACTGTAATCTAAGAAGGTTCTCCAAAGGAAAAGATGTCTCTTGAAAACGAACCCAGGAGAGATTAAAATTGATCGGTTTATGATCAGAATAAGTACATTGAAAATCCGCAGCCTGTTTCCAGTCATTCAACCGGGTCAGGAATGGAATGAATAAGCCCTGCCGAAGCCTGTCGCACCCCCGTGGGGGAATGATTAAATGAATGGCAAATGAAATGAAATGATATTGGAGAGTGTTGCCGGAATGAATGATGACGGGGAAAACCGGAGTACCCGGAGAAAACCTGTCCCGCCTCCGCTTTGTCCAGCACAAATCTCACATGGAGTGACCGGGATTTGAACCACGAAACCCAGCGGTGAGAAGACAGCGCGCTGCCGCCTGAGCCACGGAGGCTCCTTATAAGTAGATTAGGAACAGTAAAATCAATTGGTCTCACCTCCGTTTTCACCCCACTGCGGTTCTTACCTCCCCCCCCCCCCCCCCAAAAAAAAAGAAAGAAAACGTGCTCCATTATGTTTAAAGGAGATTCCAAATACCAATGCTCACGTGTGTTGCCTTCGGGTTTGAGATATAAGTATTCCCATAAAAATAATTCACTTTTTCATTTACTTTCACACTCCCCGCCCCCCCCCCCCAAGTGAATTTTCCGGCAAAAGCACTTGTTTCTTTAATAGTAAAGGATCTTCTAAATACCGATTATCTTCAGTTTTTGAGATATGTGTCCTCATGAAACGAATTCAACTCCTTTTCACAATCGCCCCCAAAAATGATTCTCCGCTCCCCCCCCCCTAAAAACGCGTCGTTTTATTTTTAAAGAAGATCTAAATACCAATTTTCACGTCTGTAACAACTTTAATTTTTATTAGATGTAAGTATCCTCATACAATTAATTCAATAAATATTTCAATTTTTCACCTCCCCCCCCCCCCACCCCAACCTTCATTGAATTTTCCGAGAATACGTGTTTCTTTACTTTAACAGGAGATTCCAATTCCAATTTTTACGTCTGCAACATTTTACGTTTCTGAGATATACTGTAGATGTAGTCTTTCCAAAAATTCACCCCAATTTGTCAATCGTGTTTAACCCCCATTAATTAGATTTTCCAAAAACAAAAAAATAAATGTTTCTGTATTTTTAAAGGAGATTCCATATACTAACTGTCTGGTCTGTAATATCTTCAGTTTCTGAGATATAAGTATCCTCATTAAAGACATTCAACTCCTTATTCGCACTTTTCACCCCTCCTATTGGGATTTTCCGGAAACAAAAAAATACGCGTTCTTTTATTTTTAAAGGAGATTGTAACATCAATGTTTACATCTGCAAACTTTTGAAGTTTTGAGATATAGATACACTCATTTTTAAAACACACCGCCCCTTCACCCCCCCCCCCCCCACTATTTGGATTTTCCAAAAACAAAAAATACATGTTTCTTTATTTATAAAGGAGATCCCAAATAGCGATTTTCAGGTCTGTAACATCTTCAGGTTCTGAGAAATAAAGATCCTTATTAAAGGCATTAAACTCTTTTTCACCCCTTTTCACCCCTCCTATTCGGATTTTCTGAAAACAAAAAAATACGTGTTTCTTTATTTTGAAAGTAGATTCTAAGTAACAATTTTTACATCTGTAAACTTTGAAGGTTTTGAGGTATAGATTCACACTTTTTAAAAATTCACCCCCTTTTCAACCCTCCACTATTTGGATTTTCCAAAAACAAAAAGTACATGTTTCTTTATTTTTAAAGGAGATACCAAATACCTTTTTTCCGGTTGTAATATCTTCAGTTTCTGAGATATAAGTATCCTCATTAAAGGCATTCAACCCCTTTTCACCCCTCCTATTAGGATTTTCCAAAAACAAAAAAATACAGGTTTATTTATTTTTAAATGAGATTCTAAATACCAATTTTTACATCTGTAATCTTTTAAAGTTTTAAGATGTAGACCCACTCATTTTAAAAATTCACCCCCCTTTTCACCCTCATTATTTGGATTTTCCAAAAACGAAAAAATACCTGTTTCTTTATTTTTAAAGTAGACCCAAATACCAATTTTTAGGTCTGTAATATCTTCAGGTTCTGAAATATAAGTAGCCTTATTAAAGGCATTCAACCCATTTTCACCATTTTCCACCCTTCCTATTGGGATTTTCCGAAAACAAAAATTACGTTTTTCTTTATTCTTTAAGGAGATTCTAATACTAATTTTTACATCTATAAACTTCAAAAGTTTTGAGATATAGATACACTCATTTTAAAAATTCACCCCCTTTTCACACCCCCATTAATTGGATTTTCCAAAAACAAAAGAATATGTGTTCCTTTATTTTTAAAGGAGATCACATACACCAATTTTCAGGTCTGTAATATTTTCAGTTTCTGAGATATAAGTATCGTCATTAAAGGCATTCAACCCATTTTTCACCCCTTTTCACCCCTCGTATTGGGATTTTCCGAAAACAAAAAAATACGTGTTCCTTTATTTATAATTAAAATTCTAAATACCAATTTTTACATCTGTAAACTTTCAAAGTTTTGAGATATTGATACACTCATTTTAATGATTCACCCCCCCTTTTCCCCCTCCCATTAATAGGATTTTCCAAAAACAAAACAAAAAAGTGTTTCTTTACTTTTAAAAGAGATCATGTGTACCAATTTTCAGGTCTGTAATATCTTCAGTTTCTGAGATATAAGTACCGGTATCCTGATTAAAGGCATTCAACCCCTTTTTCACCATTTTTCACCCGTCCTATTGGGATTTTCTGAAAACAAAAAATACGTGTTTCCTTATTTTTAAAGAAGATTATAAATACCAATTTTTACATCTGTAAACTTTTAAGGTTTTGATATATAGATACGCTCATTTTAAAATTTCAACCCCCTTTTCACCCCCTTAGCGACGGAATATCCAAAAATGCTCTCTTAGCGAGCACCTACATCTTAATATGAATGTATCCACAAAATTTAATGTCTTTATGTCCAGTAGTTTTGGCTCGGCGATGATGAATCAGTCAGTCAGTCAGTCAGTCAGTCAGTCAGTCAGTCAGTCAGTCAGTCAGTCAGTCAGGACAAGTTATTTTATATATATAGATTATAAAGAGGAAAAATTTGTATGTTTGTTTGTAACGAATAGACTCAAAAACTACTGAACCGATTTTAAAAATGACTTCACCTATAGAAAGCTACGTTTCCAGTGAGTAACATGGGCTGTATTTTATTCAACAACTCGAGGTGGGAGAAACGGGGGGCAGATATAAAAATAATAGGCTAATAAAGGCTAAATATAGAATTTGTCATATAAGGACGAGACAAAGCACAATTTAATCCTCTTGCCGCAAACGACGAAACTCGGTAAGCCCTATGGGCCCGGAAACCATCTTTTAAGGCCCCAAAACCAACCGTTACGGATATATTGGCACCACACTACCCCTGCTCTAGGAATCGGATAAAGTAATGAACTGCCGTAACCATGGCAACGTTAGCTCCAGGCTTCTACAACAGGGAAAGTTTCTACAAAAAAAAAACACAGAAGTCTAACAAATTACAGACATGGAAATTGATATTTGGAATCCCATTTAAAAATAAAAGAACACAAATATTCGTTTTCAGAAATACCACTTAAGGGGGGTGGTGTGAAAAGAAGTGAGGAAGGAGTTGAATTATTTATATGAGAATACATATATCTCAAAAAATGAAGATGTTACAGACTTTAAAATTGGTACTTGGAATCTCCTTTAAACATGAACGCACTATTTTTGGAAAATCCACTTAAGGGGGTGAAAAGAATGAAAAAAGGGTGAATTTTTAAAATGAGTATCTTCTTCCTCTATCGCTTTACCCACACCTGTGGGGTTGCGGGTGCGAACTGTGTCGCACATGTGGACTTGACCCTGTTTTACGGCTGGATGCCCTTTCTGACGGCAACCTTATGTGTAGGGATGTAATCTATACTTGTACACTAATATTACAAAGAAGAAAAAAAATGTATATTTGTTTGTAACGGATAGACTCAAAAACTACAAACCGATTTTTAAAATTACTTCACATATAGAAAGCTACATGGCCAATGAGTAGCATGGCCTGTATTTTATTTTCAAAACAATTCGATGGGGGCGAAAGGGGAGATATAAAAATATTGAGATAATAGGCTAATATAGGCGAAATCGAATTTGTCGTACAATGACCCAAAGAACAAAATTCGGTAAACCCTTTTGGGCCGAAAACCATGTTTTCAGGCCCAAACACCAACCGTTATGGAGATATTGGAACCACACTACCCCTGCTCTAGTAATCAGATAAAGAAACGAACGGCCGTAACCATGGCAACGTCAGCTCCAGGATTCTACAGCAGCTAGATTTTGCATGTACGTTTGGGTATAGCTGCCAACCAAAATTGATACACATATGACTGACTATCTGGAGAAAATAAACTGTTGTGTAAGACGCTCATAGCACTCCTTTGGGCGGGGATGGAAAGGAGTGAGGTATAAAAATAATAGCCCCGGAGGTCTCCGTAGTACAGCGACCAACGGTTGGCAACGGGCCTCCGATTTTCCGTACTGGCTTAGGTTTCAGCATTCTGTGGAGTCTGCTACTTATAGTTCAAACTATTTTCTATCAAATCACGGAGTAGTAGAATCACTGATGTTATTAGTGCCGATATTTTGGTCCACTTTTACGATCATTGTAACCATGGAAACAACCCATATACTGTACACAATATTGTCAAGATGGTGCGCCCATGACTTAAAAACATTTCTCAACTTTTATACTCAGATTCATTATATGATGTGCGACATGAGTGACAAGCCCTGAGAATTATAATTCTCGATAATTATAGTAGTTTCTTTTATGCATCGCGTATTTCCTTGATCACTTCTAATAGTTACGAAATGTCGGATCAAATAAATACATTCAATAATATTTATATTTGTGGTACTATCTAGCGGAAGTATACTTACACTAAACCTGCAGCTTTGTGAAGGGAGCAGGTATATCTAGGTGGGACTGAAGGAAAAACATGGTAGCAAACGATCTTAGAGGTCGACGCTAATTAGGAACTAATATTTAGAAACTCCTATGAAGAAAATAAGGTACACTATAATTCCAAACATGACAAATAATTTCTACGTACTTAAGTAAATACACCAGTGATATAAATATGTAATGAAGTCTGTCACACCGATAGTATGAGTAACTAAAGCCAGTTTCTGATAACCCGTACGAAGAACGGGCACTTCTGCTAGTATTTGTATAAGTAGGCTGTATATTGATATATGATATTATTATTATTATTATTATTATTATTATTATTATTATTATTATTATTATTATTATTATTATGATTGTTATGTTGTTTTTGTTGTTGTATTCATTATAATTGTACTAAAATTTCAATCTGTGAATATCACAAGGGTGTAAAATTTCATGTTTTTCAACATTTCGGGGTTTGACAAAATAGCATTTCCTACACAAATAAATAAAATATATGTGATTTTATTATTACAATAACGTTGCTTAGTATGGCATTTAGCAATAACGTTGTTACCGCGACACACTTACAACGTAACTCTGTAAGGGAATTATTTTCACTCACAGTGTCCTGATAAGGCGTTTTACCTACTTAACCAACACAGTGACATTTTTATGCTCGTTGAGCTTATACAATTTTTCTGCAATATGCTAGAAACGAATCACAAGCTGAAGAACACTTCTTACGCAAATGTAAAATTTATATTTTGTCGCTTACAAAGTTGTTGGTGGGACCCATTCCGTGCGTCTCCAATTGCGATCCGCTTCTGCCCTCTCACCATTAGCGTCATCCTGCAACAAAACGAAGACCCCATTCTTAATCCATCAGCATCATTCATCCTCTAATGTTTCGCTTCCAAACGTTGACAACCCAAAGAAATGCTTTTAGAAACGACTTTCTGATGCATATGTATGTATATGATGAGTGATATTTTCTTCTCCGGAAACATGTTTCCATACTCGAACCTCGCTGCTTCATTTTACATAATATTCTCGGTTCTGTCATAATAAGACATAACCATTATCCACGTATAAAAAAATCCCTGCTAATCCATGCTAATAACATCACATCAGACTGAAAGTAACGGCAACCTCTCAAAGTGGTGCAGCTGGTAAAATCGTTGTCCGCCGTGCAGTTAGGGTCGCGCAGCTGTGAGGTCGCATTCGGGAGATAGTGGTTTCGAGCCCCAATGTCGGCAGCCCTGATGATGATTTTCCGTGGTTTCCCCAATTTTCACACCAGGCAAATACTGGAGCTGTACCGTAATTAAGGCCACTGCAGCTCCCTTCTCATTCCTAGGCCTTTTTTAACTGTGCCGGTGATCATAGGTGTCATAGGTGATGGTTAGCTAAAATGGTAAGCCGAAGTGTGCGTTGCGGCACGGCCAGTATGGTTGATAGTGTCGCTCAAAATATTGTATATACTCGAGTATGGAGGTTGTTTATGAAATAATAAATAAACCTACAGAAAATAAAATAATACCATCATTTTTCTAGGTTTATTTTACGTTAGACTATGCATATTTCGAAGTTATAATTTATATTTTAATATTTTAAACCGCAGGTGGAATGCAATAAATGCCCGTTTTAAAACGTTTTTTAGTCTGTATCAAGAACGACCACACCCACCTCATTTTCCCCGTAAATTACATCACCCATACAAATCTCCCCGACTTGAGAGACGACATTACCTTCTAGGAGGCCCGCCATATCCCATCTGGGTATGGAATAAAAACCTTAAACTCCTTCCCGTCTTGATCACTGTAAGAATGTGGGGCAGTCACAATAGCTGGACAACAAAACTTATGATGCACAATAATGTATTCCTGAGTAAACATAGTTCTCTCATTAATTTTTTATTTGCCTTATAAGTCACCCTCTCCCCATTGGTAACATTGAGGAAGAATATTGAGAACAAAGCGAAAGACATTTTAAAGTGTATGGGACTTCGAACTACGCCGGACTGAGTGGCTCAGACGGTTGAGGCGCTGGCTTTCTGACCCCAACTTGGCAGGTTCGATCTTGGCTCAGTCCGGTGGTATTTGAAGGTGCTCAAATACGTCAGCCTCGTGTCGGTATATTTACTGGTAAGTAAAAGAACTCCTGCGGGACTAAATTCCGACACCTCGGCGTCTCCGAAAACCGTAAAAGAGTAGTTAGTGGGACGTAAAGCAAATAACATTATTAATTATTACTTCGAACTACGTATTAACGGTCCCATTACGAAATATTTTTGTTGTTAGTTCTTTGCTACCACTGAAAGGTAAATATAAATAATAAAGCAAAGTCATCTCCGTACAGGCCATGAAGGCCCTTGGAGGGGTGGAAGGTTTCCACTAGCCGTAACCTTACCATTGGTTTAAAGCTAATACGTTACAGAGTATGATGGTGATACTTATCATAACGCACGACGTAGAATTTAAGGTCTGCTGACGGTCTTTGCGAAACAACGAAAATTTATTCTAACTGAATTACATATTGATTGATTGCACCTGTCCTCCGGAGGTCTTGGGGAGGTCTGTCTATTGGAAGCCCATCGGTGACCTGTACTACTGAATGTGATGATGTTGATGATAATGATGATGATGTTGAGATAGGGAGAGGGTGAAACCCGGTGTCTGTATATCGCCTACTCCTGCAGAAGAATACTAAGGATGTTGCTCAAGGCTTGTCGCCATCCAATGAATGAATTACCTTCAACAGCGTTATTTGCTCTCACACCATATGAATACCGCGGAGGTGTTTGGAACTACTGGCTTTTGTCACGCAATTTAGTGATTAAAAATTGCGTACAACCATCTCCCCTACACTCTGTCGGCCTATATTCTGATAGTGATTTTTTCCCTCAACAGGACTAGAACCAGCTAACCAATGTGTCAGGTCATAAAGACTTGTCGCCCGATCATGGAAATCAGGCGGGATTAACTACAAATGCAACATATACATGCTACTTTAAAAATTACTTCAAAATTTCATTATCTCAAAATTGGAATATATCTGTATAACACGTGACAAACAGTGGAGTCCATAAATTATATTTGTATATAAAACAGTCATCTCCGTACAGGCCATGAAGGCCGTTGGTGGGGTGGAATGTAAAGGCTTCCACTATTCGTAACCTCGGCACGTGATGGGGGTAGAGTGGTTAGTTATACGCCCGGCCGCCTTTGCTCCCAGGAATTAACCTGGTACTCATTTTTGGTGTAGGCTTAGTAAACCTCAGGGCCATATGCACCTCCAGGTGTGGAAATCTCGTTTCTTAAAATTTACGACTTCCTGACGGGGATTCGATTTCACGTCCTTCCCGGCGAACCGAGCACTCCTTTACCACTTCGGCCAAGCAGCCCCTATAAATAAATATACGATTCCAAAATATATTTGGTTTAATTTTCAATTTCGTGTGGCTATTTCTAGCCGAGTGCAGCCCTTGTAACGCAGACCCTCCGATGAAAGTGGGCAGCATCTGCCATGTAACTGCGTGTTATTGTGGTGGAGGATAGTGTGATGTGTGGTGTGTGAGTGGCAGGGGTGTTGGGGAAAGCACAAACACCCAGCCCCCGGGCCGTTGGAATTAAACAATGAAGGTTAAAATCCCCGACCCTGCCGGGAATCGAACCCGGGACCCTCTGAACCGAAGGCCAGTACTCTGATCATTCAGCCAACAAGTCGGACAATATATTTTCTACAAATACATGAACTGGGAGAAGGACAATGCCATAAGAAGTTTATGTACTGTGACACACAGTAACCTTCCGACCTTGGCCGAGGATTAATTGTTCAGGAAAACCAACTACTACTAAATTTGTTTCTATTCCATACACTGAAGGAATCCGAGACCACGGAGATAACCTATTCCAAATATGATTTGTCTATCACTGGAATACATTGGTGTTATCTGACAACATATTTATTAAGCTAGAGTGAGGCTTTATGAAAGTACACATTATTATTATGAACAATGTGGACTGTTTGCCCTATATATTAATGCAGTAATAAGCCACATTGTGATGACTGAGAATACTACGGCAGCGTTAGGATGTTAATATCCACTGAGAAGTACATCACTGATGTTTCACGTACATAAACACACAAAAGGGAACCGAATAATATTCTGCAAAATGTAAATATTAACAGCTTGTTTCAACAACGCTAATCAGTTCTCATCATTATTCATTACTCTAAAAATAGATTACCTGTAATTGATCGTGCTATCACAAGGGAATAGCTGGCAGCGGAACTAACAACAAAAGCATCATGCTGAAATTTCACATCATTTTTCCGTATATGTTTCTATTGAATGTATTTAACCGCTGGCTATGTACAATTTTGCTACAAAGGTGTTATGTAAAACAGATATCGCCACATATTACGACAATACCCTTTAATTTTCGCTTCGTTTAATTCATGTCGCTATTTGAAGAGGGAATACAGGTTCATATTTATTTCAAGAAGGAATGTATAAGCCACAAATTTTCTTTGTGACAATGTCAACCGTTTATTCTACGGCAGGGCCTCTCAAACACCCAAAATCTCACGCGTACAAACAACGGCGCAGAGTTCCTGTGCACAGTGCATCGGTCCCGCTCGGCTCGGCTTGGATCAACGCTTCGTCTCAGGGCTACTCGGCTAAGCTCGGCTCAACTCGGATCAACTCAGCTCGGTTTTGGTGCGCTACAGAGCAAGTGAGGTAGAGGGAGACAGGGGATGCGAGCGAGACAGGCGTGAGGAAAGAGAGAGACAGCGCTATTGCTCCAAATCGAAGAGTGGGGTCTGTACACTGGTCAACCAAGTGAAGTCGTCTTTCGCACCGTGCGCATGCACCCTGAGAGACCCTGCTCTACGGGTCAGCAAGAATTCTCTATTCCAAGCAGTAGTAAACCGACTCTTTTTGTTATTCCTTGTTTAGGGTCGTATCTGCTTTTATTATGTTCAACCAACGTAACATTTGACAACTTTACTATTGATAATCCGAGCCTTAATTTCCTGATCATCTTGTTCCACTGACAATCACTGCCATAATAGTCTGGTTGCCTTCCTTTGACTCATCCCAATGACAATCCCTACAATCAATGCCTAGTCATCCTGTTCTACTGACAATCCCATCATCATAATTACCTGGTTGTCTTGTTCTACTGACAGCCCCAACACCATCATCGCCTGGTCGTCTAGTACCACTGACAATCCCCACCAACATTGCTTGCTCGTCTTGTTCCACTGACTATCCCAATCTGACTTTCCTGTTCCACTGACAGACCCAAGTTAAAGTTACTCCAACAAGCCCTATATCCTCCCATCTGATATTAGCGTTCGACGCCTCTTTTTGTGGTCACATTGGTTTCCTCTTGCTACCCAAGGATTCCAGTTGGACTACTTCTTTGAATATCTATTTTCTGGAAATAGTATGATCCGTCCAACTAGCGGCATGCGTCGGCCTATCGCAATAGTGTCTAACTTCGTGAATCCACACCGCAGGAAAATTCCTTCATTTGTAACACGATCATACCAAGCGACTTTCAAAATTTTTCCTAGGCAACGTCAGTGAAACTTATTTAGCTTCCTATCTATCTATGCTGAAACTGACCATGTCTTAATGGCATAAATAGCAGTTGGAATGACAAATGCCTCACAAAACTGCAGCTAGGTGTTGGTTGTTAATGTCGTTATTGAGTGGTCAGAGGGAAAACATGCATGGCGTCCTACACATCGGAAATTGAAGGTATCGGTCAAGGAAAGGCAAGGGCTACGAAAATCCTGAAAATGAAGAACTCCCTGGACCTCGAATGTTCTAATGCAGTGAGGTTGGGAAGAAAAGAGTTTACAGAGATGAAAGTGAGGACCCTGGTAAAAGTAAAAGAAAGCAATTCCAGGATTCAACAAAGGGCCCCAAAGTCACCAACCTACGTTCATAAGTTTACAGCCCCTGAGTCCCTTTTAGTCGCCTCTTACGACAGGCCTAGAATGCGTTATGCGTTATTTTACTGCCCCCAAACTCAGGAGGACTATTGTTGTTGACCAAAAGGGCTGAAATGCTGAGGTGCCGCTGTGGCTTTGCCCATTCTTTAGGTGACATACGCCTCCACACAGCCACTTTGGAACGGAATTCTACCAGGTACATAAACCGTTGCACTTGATTAAATTGCTTCTGTTGCGTTACGATTACCGATCAGCATGTTTTTCGTCTTACTTACACTTATGCCCAAACCAAAGTTATTTGCTTCAATGTCCAAACTTCAGGACTTGTCGCGTAGGAAGTTGCTGATTTAGGACATCGTCCCGGTTCGATCCCGGCTTGGTGCAACTTGGAGGTGCTCAAATACGTCAGCGTCGAATCGGTAGATTTACTGGCACATAAAGCCCATAACATTATATTATTATTATTATTATTATTATTATTATTATTATTATTATTATTATTATTATTATTATTATTATTATTATTATTATTATTATATTACAATGTGTCGGCGAACTCAATTCGGTTAGCTGTAGATGGTCTCTTCAGGGAAGTCCAGCGTTTGGCTCATTTATCGCCTACCTCATAACAAAGTCAACAGCTGGGAGATATAGGAAAGGTTACAAAATACAACATCGTCTGATACCTGTTTTATACTGAAGAAATCTGTGTTGCCGCTATCGGTTCTCATCTGTCGTAGCTTTGAAAACATCGATGAATTAGCCTGGGATTCTACAATTTCAGTAGATGTTCCAGACCGAATCTCGACGTTCGCTATCAAAAATATAAGGCCAAAAGTTCAGGGAATTATATGTATTGGTCAATATACATCCAGGACGTTTTTTTACTTATGTAACGTAACAGTGTAGTTTCGTACCCGAGCATTCGTCACATGCAATCTTCGATTCAACGTCCATTTCCTGATCTGTCTTTTGGTGACATACTGTATATATTGTTCTTCATAGTAAATATTTCGAGTATTTCAACTGCTTCACGGAATTCACTTACTTTGCTATTTGAATCAACTCCCTGTCCTGGACGGGACAATGTTCAATAGGTTCTAGAACAATGGACTTCCTATATAGAGATGATATTACCGTTGATTTAGATTTCTGAAGTTGGCCACAACACCATGTAAAGTCTTCCCTTTCCTTCCATTGTTTCAGGTGCATGAAACCTTTGTATATGAACTTTACAGCCCCACATCTGGCTGAAGGGAATCGCATTTATTTCTCCATTAATTGATATTAATGGAATCCAGTACAGTGTGTTAATATGAAGTTGCTGTAAATCACAAAACACGGATGGATACTTAACAAACGATAACGAACAAAGCCAACTGGAGTAAATAATCATGTTCAGAGATACAATGTTAATACGTGTAAAATCATCCCGTGACGATTTTCTGTTTTGTGACTAATCACCAATGTGACAAACGTTTAATATGTGACGAATTGTCTGAGTAATGAATTCGTCACGAATTATCCAGATCCCCGCCAATAATATTTCTCAGCATGATTATTTGTTCAGAACATGAACGTCCTTGGTGAAAAGCAGCCTGTTCCTCTCAAAATAGCCTATCAGCCTCTCCTTGTTAACTTGTTTTCCGAGTGGACTACTCTTGAAATTTAGAGATAGATACGTGATTACAAATTTCACAAATCCGCTTTCCAGTTTGTAGACATCTTCTTCTTACTCAGTTTTCCTAAGTTCAATTCCCTGCTTGTTCAAGGATATTACAGTCATTCTGGACTGAGAGCTTAAGTGGGGTTCACTCACAATGGGACCATCTGAGCAGCTGTTTGTGATGAGAGGTTGTAGGGCAGATCGCCGGCCCCGTGGTGTAGGGGCCTATTATTCGGAGGCCCGGGTTAGGGATTTTTTCTGGACCTGAGGGCAGGTTCGAGATTAACTCAGCCTACGTTATTAGAATTGAGGAGCTATCTGGCGGCGAGATAGCAGCCCGGGTCTATAAAGCCAAGAATAACGGCCAAGAAGATTCGTCGTGCTGATCACACGACAATGCGCAATCTGCAGGCTTTCAGGATGAGTAGCGGTCACTTGGTAGGCCAAGACCCTTCAAGGGCTGTAGTGCCATGGGTTTTGGTTTGGTTTGGTTTGGTAGGACCGATCAAGAAAGCCAAGCAATACGACTGAGGATCGCATCACGTTAACCATGTGTAACAGTTATAACTGAAGACCAGGTGGCCGAGCAACATTTGCCTTAGCAGCCTAATGCTCTTAAAATACATAAAAGCCCCTCAACACACCCTTTAGTAAACAATCAGTATGGAGCACTTGAGATATTTAGAAATTAATATTTACCGTTCGATTTGTACAATGGATGCACTCGTACATTCATTTTACTTTTCTTTACGTTAACCGAGGATCGTCTGTGAAATTCGCTCATTACTGGTCGTTCTAACAAGGAATCTTCAGTTTCCTTTCCTTCCTCCGCATTATGGATTTTCTCCCCGTCTTCCCTTGCATTCTTAGAGAACCGCTCTATATATCTTTCTAAAGGAAACGGTACATTTACGCTGTTGTGTGTGAAAAAGGACAGTGTGCATTACCTATGTAGAATAGAGTGATTTATTAGTGGAGCACATTACATGCATGTAAGGATCGTCGTCCAAGAGGTACGGTGGCGTTCATTAAACTTTTAAATAGAAGACCGGATTTTCATTCGTATATTCACTGTTACTCTTTGAACATAACCTCCAGAGCAAATTTCCCTGGCGTGTTGAAATGTTGTTTTTCACTAATATTTCACTAATCAGCCAACCAATCAAACTCTTTTCTAAAAAGGGAGGGAAGGTCATAGTTTTACATGACTGTGGATATCGTGATCATACCCAAGGCGTAGTTCATAGTCCAGCTTTGCGTGGACTCCGAACTCAAAGAAAATGAGTTTTATTTAATGAATGTGCCGTGAACATTAACTGGGATTCGAATTATAGCCGTCGTGGTTGAGAAGCCGGTGACAGTATGAGTCGGCTATTACATTCCGCAGTCAATCCATTTTCCTGACCATTCATTCATTAAGAAATTAATTGCTGCAATTGTCTGTGCATTTTGTGATTTAATAAAGCGAGAAGTTTACTATAATTATTTATACAGTGTACCCTACGCTACAACCGTACTAGCGTTACAGAAAGATCGTCGGGAAATTCTAGGCAGACTCCTAAAGCCACCACATACAGGAAGCTAATTTTTTTTTTTTTTTGCTAGTGGCTTTACGTCGCACCGACACAGATAGGTTTTATGGCGACGATGGGATAAGAAAGGCCTAAGAGTTGGGAGGAAGCGGCCGTGGCCTTATTTAAGGTTCAGCCCCGGCATTTGTCTGGTGTGAAAATGGGAATCCACGGAAAACCATATTCAGGGCTGCTGACAGTGGGATTCAAACCTACTAACTCTCAGTTGCAAGTTCACATCCGCGCTCTCCTACCCACACGGCCAACTCGCCAAGTAGGAAGTTACTAAGATACGCTATGTTAAGTAATTCTAAGCTATGTTGTGCTATGCCAGGAATTCAAAGATAGGCTAAACTATGCTAGGCAGCCGTTTAAAAATGGCGGATTACTTGAAGAACAGGGTATTTTATTGGTCCCGGTCGTGGAAGATGAAGAAAGAAAAAAGCAGAAATAGGAGAAGGTTCTCTATATGTGAAATTGGAAGGAGAATAGTTCATGGTGAATTCCATCAATCAATTTAAGCATTGCATGAAAATGACGAATAAAGAATTATTTTCATGTAAATCAGGAACAGTTCCGTGAACTTCCCTCTATTACTGAGGATGATATTAAGAAAATATGAAGTACCAAAATTGTATAATGTCGGATTAAAATGTATATATATGTATACAATAAATGATAAGTACAATCATATCCAGAGTTTAATTTATTTCTTGCTAACTGTTCTTTTCCATCGTTATCTTTAATAATTTGACAAGCAAGTATATATTTGTGTATCACTTCAATCAGTCTTTCATCTTTTCGTCTGATTTTCATGATAATTAACAAACAGAGAAACAACTAAGCAATGTAATAGCTATTGTATTGAGGTAATTCACGAAAGCCACACACATGGAACGACTGTCTGCTAGATGCCGCGCAAAGAAGTGAACCCAGCCACAGCTATGAACATCGCCTCCTTGGGGATCTGTAAAATTTAGTTTGGCATTTCTCAAGTTAGCGTAGTTCAGCATAGCAGAGTGTGTGTGCCATTCCATGTAACTTCATTGGAGCGATTTTATCGTTAGGTTGCGTAGCGTAGCTTTGCTTAGCTTTCTGTGTGGGATAGCCTTTTTCCCTAGCAATAGTGGACCAGAAATTAGTTGCCAGTGTGTGATAAGTTATTGGTTTCCGTAGAGATTATAGGCCCTGAGAATGTGCGTGTGAGTGTTAATCTACTCTTATATTTATATTATTGCCATTTTGGAATGAAGTACCGATTGACTCGGCCATGTCTCTCATTGAACATCTGTTCCCTGAGGACATTACTAAGCTATTTTACCACTGCATGATTTCCAGATATTTATTGTGGGGTGGGATTTATTACGAACAGACGGACGGAGTGGCTATGGGAAGTCCGCTTTCAAACATAGTGGCTAATTTCTTTATGGAGCGTTTGGAGGAGGAGGCTGTTGCTTCGGCGCCCGCCAAACCTATGATTTGGTGGAGGTATGTTGATGATACATTTGTGGTCTGGACAGAGGTCGCGAGAAAATTCATCTATTTTTAAAGCATCTTAATCAGCAACATTCTTCAATTAAATTCAATATGGAGGTGGAGTCGGACGGATGCCTTCCTTTCTTGGATGTTCTAGTAAGAAGGAAACCGGACGGCTCCTTAGAACATGCCGTCTATCGCAAGCCCACCTACAAAAATCGCTATCTTCATTCAGATTCTCACCACCGTCCAGCACAAAAACAAGGCATTTTCACTACACGCACCAAGAGGGCGAGACTAATTTGTGAGCCATCAAATATCCAGGTGGAGATGGACACTCAAAATCACGTTGAAGGGTAGTGGCTACAGCGATTTGCAGATTTATAGAGCCCTGCATCCCGGAGAAACGACCAAGCAAAGCTCACAGAAGGAAGAAATTTTTTTTTGCTAGGGGCTTTACGTCGCACCGACACAGATGGGTCTTATGGCGACGATGGGATAGGAAAGGCCTAGGAGTTGGAAAGAAGCGGCCGTGGCCTTAATTAAGGTACAGCCCCAGCATTTGCCTGGTATGAAAATGGGAAACCACGGAAAACCATCTTCAGGGCTGCCGATAGTGGGATTCGAACCTACTATCTCCCGGATGCAGACAGAAGGAAGAAGTGAAGGGAACTGACTACCTGCCTTTCATTCACAACACCACAGATCGAATTGTCAAGATCCTCCACAAACACAATATAAAAACCGTATTTGGCACCGTCACTAAAACTGCTCACAGTCTGGGTAGAACCAAGGACAAATTGTCCCCAGTTTTACATCCTAGGATTTACGAAATTCCCTGTACTTACGGTAAGGTATACATTGGCCAAACATGCTGGTCCATTGGTACTCGTATCAAGGAACATGAACGAAATATTCATCTCAACCTGCCAGACAAATTAGCAATAGCTGAGTACGCCATATCGTCGGGTCATGATGTCGTGTTCGAAGATGCCCGAGCTCTTATCCAAACTAGACACTACAGGTGCAGGATCATACGGGAAGCTGTGGAAATATGTTGAAATCCTAATAATTTCAACAGGGACACTGGCTATCAATTAAGTAGTACGCCGTTGCCAGCCACTAGGGATTTACATAGGTAGTTCCCTTCCCTGTGAGTATGTATTCTATGTAATCCGTGTGCAATGTATTGGAGCTTGGACTCTGTTGGTGGTGCAGAACAAATACACTGGTATCCAAAAGTTAAGCATAAGTTACGAGTAAGCAGGGCCACTGGAAATAGACCGCAAATCGTACGACATATGCACCTATCAACCTTACGTGTTCGCTCTGTATAGGAAAGGAGTGTTCCCTGCTTTGACTAGCGGCGTAACCGCAAGGTAAACACAGCCAGTGCCTGCGCCCCATATTCCGTCAGTTGTTTTTGCCCGTTCATAGTGTGTGGAGTGTAACATAGAGTTGAACGTGACAACATAATGGCACAACGACGCCAATTGGACCCAGTTTTGCAGGATAGAATACTCGGCCGCCTGGAATCAGACCAGACACCGGTCGAAGTCGCCTTATGTTTGAATGTGCAACAGTGTCATTTCCAGGCTTTGGAGACGATTTCTAGACACAGGAGATGTTAGCTGTAGGCTAGTACCAGATCGGCCAAGGGTAACTACCCCGCAGCAGGACCGATATCTGGAATTTACTTCCCGACGAAATCGAAGTGCATCGGCAAGACAATTGTCGGCGGAGCTAGCAGCCGTCTCAGAAGTTGCCGTTTCCCGGCAAACTGTGTACCTGAGTCTCTGAACAGCAGAGCTGTTTGCCTGACACCCAGCGATGTGCGTCCCCCTCACTCCAACACAGAGACGGGCTAGCTTACTGTGGAGTCGTCAACATCGAAACTGGACCATGAATGAATGGAAGTATGTGCTCTTCACAGATTAATCACGCTTCTGTTTGCAGAACGATTCCCGTCGCATATTAATCTGGAGAGAACCAAGTAGCCGATGCAAGCACAGGAACATCGTGGAACGGGACCAGTATGGTGGGGGTTGCGTCATGTTTGGGGTGGCCTAATGTTGAATGGCCGTACGTACCTGCACATCTTTATGTTTGGTCCGAGGAACACTGTTAACGCTCGAAGACACAGGGATATGGTACTGAGACCACATGTTCGACTCTTTAGAGGTGCGGTTGGTCCAGACTTCTTCTTAATAGACGATAATGCCCGACCGCACCCCGCTGCTCTGGTGGATGACTTTCTGGCTGGGGATGACATTCACCGCATGGACTGGCCAGCAAGTTCTGCGGATCATAATCCTATAGAATATGCCTAGGATGCATTGGGGAGGCAAATTGCATCCCAATAGCCTCCACCAAGGACCCTCAAAGACCTTCGCATTGCCCTTTCACAGGAATGGGTTCGACTGCCACAAGAGCTCTTGGACCATCTTATAGAGAGCATGCCACGTTGCTGCGAAGCATGTGTGGCAGTTAGGGGTAACCATGCACCCTATTAACAGCATGTGTTGTTGTGGAAGACTTTGCCAAATTTTGTTAGTTGTGTACCTTAGCTAGCAGAACCTTTCTGACACTATTTTTTAGACAGACTCTGTGACATGGTGTGTGATTCAGCTTCCGTTGTTTCATCAATCCGCCTCACATTCCTATCTGGGGGTATGACCTCGTTTAGTGATTATGCTTAACTTTTTGACACTGGTGTAAATCTGTAAGCGCTACCTGTTACAGTTAACCGACTACAACCGGGGTATTTGTAATTCCAACCCCCGTTTAGGTACTTTTACTAGCTGTATCAAAATGAGGAGTATTAGCCACAATACATGCTTACAGTCTTTCACACAAAGATCGATGCATATACTGTAACTTGTTGGTATCCCGCCTATGTATAATGGTCTTATGAAGTGGAATTAATAGCGTATTGCCTTCGGCAAATCCTGATGCAGGACTTTCTAGTTGACACCTATGGCATACCTGCACGTCTGTGAGTTTGGTCGTCAGCCACGAAGCTGGACGTCTTATAGCATGATGGCCCACTATTAATGCACCTTACGTTTACATGGTAATTGACGTTCTACTTGGCTAAGCGAATTGTGATTGTCTACTGACCAACATCGAATCTTCCTAAGATTAACTTAGCGATGGTTTATAAACGTTGCTTTGTCCGTAAACAAGATGTATGAGCACATTAGTCAGTCATGTCTTAATATCCACTCACAAGAACTGAGACGATTTTTAAAATCGTTTCCATGAAGCTTTTTATGTACAGTTGCTGGATGGGGATGGAACATCTGACGTTACACAATACGCAGTACACTTGTCTGAGAAATATCACAGCAGCAGCTGCTCGAACATTAATTTCACCCTCTTCTCCACTCGCTTGCTTCGGGAATATAACCGTGTTGTTACACCTCAAGTTTCACATCGTTAACACAGATAAACCTGTAATAACACTTCATGGATTCATACATTTTTCTCAAAAATATATTCAATGAAATCGACTAAATATGATTCTAACAGATCATTCAAACATTATTTTATGAAATCAAGGGTACCATACATATAAGACAGGATTAGGGGAGAATATGTGAACAGACTATGTGGAATGCTAGAATCTCCAGCATATCCATTTTCCCGTTTTAACAATATAATATTCATCAATACGACATTAAGTGCCATTTTACTGACAAAATGTTAGACAATCTTATAAACCTCAAGTCAAAAAAAAAACAAAAAAACACATAACCACGTAAATAAGGAATGTCACAAAGCATTGCTGCTATTCCTTTGAGTGGTATGCTACTAACCACTTGATATACAAACCACTGTTATTGTTTATGTCTCGTGTTGTCCTCTGTGGCAATATTAACATCTTGGCTGAGTTTATTGTGAGATGGTCAAATGGTATAGCTCGTCGTATCTAGAATCAATATGCTCCATATATTTTGGAAAATAACCTTCTTCCTTTTCATATCAACAGAATTCACTAAAGTGCATTCAATGTCCTGTTGTTTCGGGCACTGAATTTTATATTGTTTGTGTTCATCCTAATGTGTAGGTCAACATAATCAGCAAGTGAAAGATGAGGTGGTGTCGCAGTTAGCTGGACTTTTAATTCAAGGTAATGAGCAGGCTTTCTTTGTAATATCCTACCGTCCCATGAATAGGACGGCTGTGGTTAATTGGACATGCTGTGGTTGGTGGTGATTACTGTTTTATGATGAGGCAGAACCAGGCAACCATTCTCTATTAACACCAATCAAAGGGTAAATGATGGAATGGGTTCGACACTTCGAGAAAAGGAAGTTATCGGTCAATGAAAGGCAAGTATCACGAAGGGCGTGAAAAAGAAAAACTCTCCACGCCTCGCCAACCTAACACTGCAGCATTTATGTCATTAACTGTTTATGCCAAAACGCTTTCTGAGTCCAAATTGAGAGCGTTACATCTTTAATATTGTCAACAAGTTGTACGGTGTCATCTGCATGTCTGATTATACTCAAATGCACTTCATTGACCTTAATTCCAATATATGTTTCACCTGTGTGTGTGTGCTTGATCACCAAGAAGGATTCAAGCATGTGGTTCATGGTAGTTACAAAGCTTATAATTGCTGCATGATTTCTGACCATTTTTCTTTGGAAGTGGTAAAAAGGTGGATTTCAACTATTTAGAATATCTCCTGGCGAAAAGATTTTTAACAACTTTGTACTGTACCCGTCTTCAAATATCCCAGGCTAGTCGCGGCAGAGACGTGGTTACCGTTCGAAAAAAAAAAGTATAGGCAGACTAAATTCACAACTCGTCACGAGCAATATACCAAAGGTACATGACAGGAAGTCGGGTACATAGACTACGTGAATAAGACAGAGAAATGGGGGGTAAAATGGATTTATTAAAGACATTAACCCATTCACTACGACATGAAATATATATATACATTAAGCCTGATGGCCTCATAAAACCAAGGTAAAATATGTGCCCCGCACATGTCCATGTTATAACACACAATTTCTCGAATTCCTATTGGAAGAAAGACACGACTTGGAAACTGACTTCGGATGAATACGTTTACTTTAAGTCGACGCAAGATTCGCTTCAGTGTCATGATTCCCTTATGGGATGCGCTTCGGAAAGTGTCTATACATGACCGCGGTAAATAGTTAAACACACTAGTAACCGATCCAAACTATACATATTTACATATCAATAACAAAATCAATTCAATTCAACACTAGCCCTGAGCTGCAACTTATGACTACACAGATTCTAAATATGTGGCCGTCCACATAGCAATTGGATGGCATGAATGCCAACGACCATCTATTTAGCAAACGAGCTAAAAAACACACAAATAATCTAATGCAACGCTGGTCACGCCGACACCTAATGCAAAGGAAATAAACAAACACAAACAAAACAAACCAGTCGTCACCATCTCATAGAAATCATGGATCAAACCAGATAAGCATTATAACATATGTAAATAAAGTGGGAGTATGGAGCCTGAAAAATACCAACATGAAATATGCATAAATGCTCCACATGTGGTCAGCGGGATCCTCCCCAGCAGGCAGGTACATGGGTTACGTCCACAAGTCAGACGCAAGGGCAATCCCTTAAGGACCACTTTCACTGTCGCAAACAGCTGTTACCTGTAACTTCCTGACTTGTCGGGAGAGAATGCGAATAACGGTCCACCTAGCACTCTATGGAAACACGGCCTTAGGCGGTACACTTGACTTCTCAAGAAAAGGGTTGGTCTCTACCTGCTAACTCTCGTTCGGAGACAAGGATAAATTCACAACATTCGCAGCACTATTACTGCTTCTTCCTTATAATGACCTGCGATCACAATTCGCAGCTTTAAAATAAAGGCGTTTCAAGACGGGCGTCAGCCTCTCTTACATGAGTACCCACATCACCTACTGTAAATCCTGAGACCATACTCGGGTCTTTCATTTTGCAGTACACGGGTTCTCGTCCTCCTTATGTCATGACTACGGCAATTCCAGCCTCCTTCACATGTCTCAATCTATCAACTCCTGAATTACTCATCAATATACTCGTGATTCCACTCGGCTCACATAACCAGCCCCAGGTTAACATTCATCTATAACGTGCACTTCCGGCGTCTTACATGGCCGGTCAGTTGTTCGATAAGAACCGTTATTCGCCCTTCCCTTGTGTAGTAATGACTCTACCTAACAATGCTGAATCTCCGCTATTCTGCTTACTGACCACAGCTGAAATTCCCATGCATGAGAAATAAAAAAAATGAAAGAGAGAAACTACAGCTGTAAACTTATCTCCCATACATCATCACCGGCGTATAGCCTCTGTAAATGACGATCAGAGCTTGCATATCGACCACATATTGGAATACTCTGGAAAACAAAACACATGAAAACACTCCTATATCTACACTGGCACACCCTTAAACCCATCTAAACTAACTTAAAAAAAGATAAAAGGAAAATAAAAGCATGCATCAGCCCAGGACGCATGTAACTGTAACTTGAATTGAAGAACCACTGTGCCCTCTGGCTGAGAATTAACTTGAAATTTATTTATTTACATCTGATCTAAGCTAGTGTGCAACTACTACCCAGGCATGCTAAAAGAATGACAAAGTGCTTATCTTGCGCCGGCTTCATCACCCATGATGTTTACATGGCCACTGGCGTCATCACGAACTTAGGCCATGGTCACCCCAGTCTTCCGGATGTGGGAAGTCAGTCCATCGATGCTCGGCGTGAGCCCCATAGCACTGATTGATGTTGCACCTGTAACAGTTGAATTAGGCACCGTTTCTTCGCCGCTAGTCACACACGTGTGTGAGATCACGCCCTTAATGCTTGGCCGTCAATTGACTACGACCTGCAAGCAGAAATTAGTTCGTCCAGCTCACCATTAATTTAAGGGCAATTCGGCCCGGACGTGAAGAGTCCTTGGCGCGGCAACGCGACACACGATTGCGAGAGTTCCCGATCGCGCCCGCGAATTGTTATTATTGCATATATACGGATCACTCCCGGATCAAATTAAAATACTGCACATACATTGTGCCACAGTTGATCACAGTTATTGATTGAATTTACTCGAACCCGTATCTCTGGCTTAGTTCTCAAACATAAGAAAAGAGCGTCCTCCGGTAAATATAGTCTCGGCGTGCAAAGCGACTTTACGGCACGAAGTTCAGGCAGAGAATGAGGTGACGCTCCCTTGTTACTGGCAGTTATAAAGACTCTTCGAGTTTTTCAAATAACGGAACTCCCTTCGGAAGAATAGAAAGTCTGTTGAGCGGCGGTTTAGTTTGAATGAGAAGCTGTTGACAAATGCGAAATAACACCTATGCCTTACGTATGCCCCAAATATGTTCTCAGGCATCAGAAAAATTACACTTATCTATCTGGACACATCAGAACTGTGGAATATCGGCGCAATGACAGATTATTATCATAGATGGAAACTGGTTCAAAGATGCAGTTAGATGGTTGGTTATTCTGCCATTGCGGTTCGGCCGTTCGCAGGGTCCTCATACTAGCTCGTGATTGGCGGATTTCGAAACTGGCCTGACAAAGAATACTGCGGCGGTTTCCAGCAACCACGTTCAAATTTAAACAAAGTTCGTTGTCTGAAGCCATCCACGGGCCGCTCCTCTTATGCTAGCGTGGTCAGGTATCTAACCGTCTCCAAACAGACTCCCACACAAAGCCATGTTGCGCAATAAGTCCACAGTGTTCTATCACGATTAAAATTTGCCAATGAAGCATGTGATGATATGGTTCAACTTGATGCTCAAGTCAGTATTTTCTTTCTTGATGAGTTTCAATACTTTTCCGGGAACACCATCAGGGCTAATGGCCTTTCCGTACTTTCCTAGTGAGAATGCGTACACAACTTCAGATATGAGTATGTTTGATCTTTCAAAGTCACACCATCCCTTAATGCCTCACCTCTTCTCTAATATGCTGTTTTGTACCGCACTCCCGTGAGCATTTTTACTCTTGATTTTTTAGACAGAAGTTTATTTGAAGAATATAGTAAGGTCATAGAACTGCGTATATTCCTGCTATTTCTTACACATCCTTATGGACTTTGAAGTAATCATGTGTGGCATTCTATCTCTTAGAGATCTTTACACCTTTCTGCGATCCAAAGTTTCTTTGCTCTTATGATTTCTATTTTAATATTCCTTTTGTTATCTTCTGTGTCCATCAACGTTGTTCTTTGCGAGCCTGCGTTGTCTAGGATGTGATTAGGGATCCGGCGATGTAGCCTCTCTCAAACTCATGTACCTGGTTAAAGGCTTGTCAAATGAGCTGTCGCGGCACGGTGCACGTTCACTCTACTTATCTCTGTAGCTGACACTGCGCACACTGCTCCTAAGGTCTTATTCTGTGTCTTGCACCTGTAAATGAGGGAGAGATACGTTGGTCTCCTAGTGACACTTCCACCATTAAACACGAATAAAGAACAGATCAGCCCATGAAGACAATGTGTAGCAATCTTCAACGTACTCGAAGGATATGATCAGGGTGCGCATTTGTATATGCATTTTAGGCCATAACTTCCAGTGTTGGCACAGTGTAAGAAATTATATTGGCTACACATAGTTGGTCAAGAAAGGAATGAACGTATGGTATATAGCATAATCAAAACTTTCCGTTTGAGCGTTGCTGCAGCGGACATGCAACGTAGCGCAACTCTGATGCGGGTATATAAGCACGGACATGTAGGCAAAAAAGATTAATGCTGCAGTCGTGTCGCACCGAGGTGCGTGCGTTATATGCAACCACGCAAACTATGGCGACGTCATTAGAAAATGCGTCCAAACAGGACCAACGTACAAGAGTCGAGGCTTCCTGTCGGAAGAGGATGTGCAGCAGGCGGTTGCGGACTTCTTACGGGTATCTTCAACCTGGTGCGTTGTTGGGATGAGTGCCTCAATACTCAGGGCGATTTTGCCTGATTGGCATCCCGATTCAGAACTGTAAGGCCGCCGAACAGACGCGGAAAGTTCAATGCAGGGACACTTGTCTCAGAAATAATTGAACCTATGGATCTGCTTTCATTTCTTGATGGATACAGTACTATTGCATCCATCTCTTGGCACAGGCCAGAGCAAAGTGTAGCTTCCACTGAAGTCCCAGTCTCATCCATGGCTGTGACAATATGGAAGCTGCTGGGATATGTGTGGTGCTGATTAATGATATTCAGAGCACAACCAGTGTGTCTGAGTGTCATGAAAGGTGTTGCTCATAGGGTTAGTTGTGCTACAATAGCACTGTCTGGCCCAGTGAGGAAAGCAATGGCAAACTACCTCACTCCTTATCTTGCCTAGTACGCCTCATTTTGGTACTGCCATTGGTTTTTGTGGTTTCCCTATAAATGCATAGCCTTTGGTGATGCTATTTGAGGATACAACCAGCCTCAGGGCTGATGACCTAACAGACACAGAGAGATATAATGTTTGTTGTAGGTATCCGCAGGCTTTTAAACTAAAATGGGGGGTGAAATATATTATATAATAATTACAAATCAGTCTGATAAAATATAAATTCGGAACATAAAGTACCATGCGTCCGTACGTTTCTTGAATGACTATACCTTCTCCGTATTTCTGGAAAGTCGATTTTTCTTTTAGTTGTTACCGGACTGCGTTTCTACATTCCCTATCACTGAGTTTCATTTGTTTCAAACTTTTATTGTTCTGTCTCCTCTTAACAACTGTGACCTTTATTCTTTTCAATCAATCAATCAATCAATCAATCAATCAATCAATCAATCAATCAATCAATCAATCAATCAATCAATCAATCAATCAATCAATCAATCAATCAATCAATCAATCAATCAATCAATCAATCAATCAATCAATCAATCAATCAATCAATCAATTACTTGATTGATTAATTAATTAATTAATTAATTAATTAATTAATTAATCAATCAGGAATTCAGGAAACTTGTGTAAAAAAGAAGCTCAGGAATAAACAGTGGGATAAAATATATTCTGGTATGGAAAAGCGTAGTGACTATACGAACAAAGACGTGAAGAAGAAACCTCCCCACATAGCAAGCCCAGTTTAAAGCCTTTCAATTGAAATGGTGAAATATCTCCTCTGGCTGTCCACGACTGCACCACGCCATGCCAATCAGACTATGGGTGAAGTGAGGAACATGCTAGTCAAACTTGTCATCTAGAGACATGGATGTTTAATTATATAATGCGAGTATGCGTGAACTGTACCACTCCGATCATTCCGTATCAGCCGGTCGTATGATTCAGTGCGGTTATAATTGGAGTTGGATTTTAGAATAGTTATGCTGTTCGAAATTATCTTTCCAATAATAAAATAATAAAATTATGACCCGTCTTAAACCTACAAAAATGGTACTGCTATTTCCAGTGTAAGATTATTAATTCAATGATAGTCATGGATTGGAATTTACATTCGGAAGTTGATATGAAACAACTTGAGATAGTCTCTCATTTGTACCCCAAAAATCGTTATTCCTAAGTCTCGGATGGCAACAGCTGGTGTAGGCTACCATAATCTTTGACTTAGGGAGTTTTCTATCGGTCTTCTTATAAGGGGTAGGAATTAGTATTTAGATGGTAAAATCGTCCATTTTTCTAAAAAGAACTATCAATTTTCAAAATTTGTATCCATCTTGACATATATTGTAATTCTTTTGGGATTCCTACCATATTGTTATAAGAATGTGATGTGCCATTCGATTTAATTTTAGACATCGTTACTACCTTCGTATGTCTTGCTTTCGGGATTATTAATCACCTACCAAATTAGTTTCCACTGAATCGTTTCATGAATTAAACACCGCCCCCCACCCACCCCTTCCCATGTATCCATTTAAGGACCACGAAATGTGATATTTTATCTCATGTTTATTATTTTCATCCAAACGGATCTTTCGGATCGGATGTTTAGTTCCGAAGTTATCCGTCCGAACGTGAGCGTATAATTTCTTGTCATTCTAAGGCTCTAATGTACTGTCTGCAGCCTGAATTTTAGATGTTGGCACGTGAAAATCGCATGGTCGCAGCTACCGTATGCCGGCAATTCAATTTCGAAGCTCTGATTTATTTTTCTAAATGGCAATAAACAGATGCCAGATGAATAAATCGAATGGAATTTTTTCCGCCCTTTAAACGTTCAACTAGGGGTTGTCTGGGCGAGGCGGCATAGGTGAGCTCGGACGTGGGTTCGATTCACCGTCCGGAAGTCATAAGTTTCAGAAACGAGATTTCGAATTTCGGGAGTGCACATGGCCCTGAGATTTACTCAACCTACATAAAAAGGAGTACCAGGCTAATTCCTGGGGGTAAAGACGGTCGGGCATAGAATAACCCCTCTACCCTATCACGGATAGTGGAATCCTTCACCTTACCTCCCTTCCAGTGCCTCCTTTCATGTATGGAGATGACTTTGCTTTGATCGTAACATCCAGTTAACCCCGCAGGATTTGAACGTAATGCCTTGGGGTTCGAAATCCGACATTCTACCAATGATCCACAGAGGGTGCTATATGGCAGCTGTAATTAAAGGGTTAAATTCAATACAGCTGTAACTCAGTTTATGGCTAACTATTAAATATACATTTTCAGGAAATAGTGACGCGTTTAACTTTAAAAAAATTAAAAATCACTTTCCAGAATAGTGAATTGGATATATATTACGGTATCCTCAAAGAAAACTTCTGTTATTTTCAGCCAAGAATTAGATGAAGGAGCCATCACGGCGATCACCGCACAGCCTACCTGTCTTGTCAACAGTAATCTTGACAGGCTAAACGACCTTTCGACCAAAACTTTATTTATTACCCTTCCACAAACAAGTCGTCAAACATCAACCGAATATCCGGGGCCGATATCACTAGCTGTCATTTGAAAACAGTAAGTGATATGAAAACTATGTGTAGAGGACGAGTGATTGAGAACATGGCTCTCGTTTTGTGTCAGCAGACCATATTCCGAAACCCAATGATTATAATGAAAGTGGCAACTCTGCGAGTCTGTGTTTGTATTAGGATAAATATCTCCCACCACTGGATTTGATTAACCACACACTGCAGTTGAATTATGTTTGCGTTATCTTAATGTTATTGTTATTTTGTTTGTATTTGGATGGCGAGTTGTGTTTATGTGTGCGTTCGGCTCACTTTTCAATGCTATAAATTACATTTTTGCAATGTGTTTTTTTCATCCCTACACACCGATAAACCTAGTTGCTTTTGTTTATATTTGTTACCGAATATTTTACACTTTCCAAATATCTGTTAATTCCGTTTATAAGAGATTTAGTAAAATAGTGAACATGTGACCACAGACCGCCAGCAAATATAGTTACATAGCCATACCTTTCCGGTCGTTGGTAGTATTTATCACACAAAACATTAATATAAATAAACAATGTCGGAAGTTTACAAGTACAGTATACAAAGCAAGTTGTGCAGTTTAATAATTTTATTTCGTGTGGCTATTTCTAGCCGAGTGCAGCGCTTGTAAGGCAGACCCTCCGATGAGGGTGGGCGGCAACTGCCATGTGTAGGTATCTGCGTGTTAATGTCGTGGAGGATAGTGTTATGTGTGGTGTGTGAGTTGCATTGATGTTGGGACAGCACAAATACCCAGCCCCCGGGCCATTGGAATTAACCAATGAAGGTTAAAATCCCCGATCCATCCGGGAATCGAACCCGGGATCCTCTGAAACGAAGGCCAGTACACTGACCATTCAGCCAACGAGTCGGACTAAATTATGCAGTGTTTTCTATTAAATAAAAATAGGTATTAATTTCTGTTTCAAAATTAATTTATCCCAGTCACATGCCAACTAAATATGCGGCATTCACAGTAAATATTTAAACTGTTGCCCTTATAAGGAGGTTGTGATATCATTTTAGGAGGCTAAAGAAAAAGATGAGAACTTGGAAGGTGATAAAATGAAATATTTCTTAACCGTCGTAAATTTAATATCATCGGAGTAGGTCCACGTACTTGACAGGCTATAGGTTAAGAGCTGATTGCACAAACGGTCTTTAGACGATGTCTACTCTTAAACAATGTCTAATATGGCTGCCGCATTTCACAGATCTTATGACATAGACACAGTCTAAAACCGATTTTCAATCGGTCATATTTAAACACTGCCGAGAACACTGTTTAACCTCAAAAGTGAGGAGTGAATCAGAACCAGAGGTTATGTACTATGAAACTTATAATTTATATTATATTGAGACGATTCCGAGAAGAAAGGGTAGTGTGATGGCCTCTCTGTGTGCCTGCTGCGAAATCGCTGCTATTCATTTGAAATGTACGGGGAGGTCTGTTTCAAATATGATCTCGCTCTTTAAGAGACTCGTTTCTTGAGACTGACATAAGGGAGAGTCCGGTAACTTGGCGATCGATTTAGGTATTTTATTTCAGATGGGAAAATTTCCCGAGAATTTTAGGTCACTTCGAATACATCCATATCATTCGTCCCCATCGTCATTGGGCTCTCACTTACATCAACTGGGAGGGATTCAATTATAGTTTATTTACTGCCAATTAAGTACTACACATAATGGCGACAGCTAAAACGTAGGTTGCGTATGTGTGTCGCGCTGATTCAGGTATGTTTTCGGCAACTATGAGATAGGAAATGGCACATACTGGAAAACAACAGCCGTGGCCATAATAATAGCCCCAGTATTTGCCTGGTGCAAACATCGGAAAACCACGGAAAACGCCGATGGTGTGTTTCGAGCCTATGGTATCCAGAATGCAAGCTAAACGTATATGGCCCATACAACTCATTCGGTTACACAGTGCTATTGTTTCATCATCCCTTCGCCGAAGCTATTTACATTACACTGACCGTAACATCACTGTTATCAAAGCTACAATTCCTCGTAAGGTGGCCTGTCGCTTTAGTGCCGATGTTATTTTGGGACTTAATTTACACTGGAAGCGACATTATCATCTGTAGGCAATTCATGCTAATGCTTAGCTATCTTTGAGTAATGTGTAGAAAAACGACAGCTGACTAATCTTTGACGCGTGCACCGAAGAATTTCGTTGATTGCGACAAGCAAAGAGATGAATGAAAGATACTTCTCTTTCAATTTTCGAACCAATATTGAAACTTTAATCGACGTATAGCTAAAGACCGGCTGGACATTGTTTATGCAAGAGAAACTTAGACGTTGTTTAGGTAGACGTTTTCTAATGCTTAAAACTGGTCATCGTTTTTGCAGTCGGCCCTAAAGGAGCCGTCAAGGCGATCATAGGACAGGAGATTTGGCTTGTCAACTGTAATCACGATGGGCTTAAAGGCTAAAGGAGCCCTCACGGCGATCTAGCACAGGACATTTGGTTTTGCAACAGTAACCTTGAAGGGCTTAAATGCTAAGGGAGCCGTCATGGTGATCATAGCACAGGACATTTGGCTTGGCAACAGTTACCTTGACAGGCTTAAAGGCTAAATGAGCCGTTACGGTGATCATAGCACGGACCTTATTGCTTTGCAAAAGTAACCTTGACTGACTTAAAGGCTAAAGGAGCTGTCACGGTGATCATAGCACCGGCCGTCTGGCTTCGCAACAGTAACCTTGACAGGCTTAAAAGCTAAGTAAAGGAGCAGTCACGGTGATCATAGCACAGGACATTTGGCTTCGCTACAGTAACCTTGACAGGCTTAAAGGCCAAAGGAGCAGTCACGGTGATCATAGCACATGACATTTGGCTTCGCTACAGTTGTAACGTTCCAGACGTCACAGTGTAATTGTGGTAATTTTATTATGTTTAATTAATTCAAGTATGATATATTTTTACGTCATGATATTTATTTTCGTATGTAATTTTATTATAATTTATGTTTGATCATTTTCTCACTATCATTTCATTACTTTGTAACTACGACTTGTAAACGAGGGCTGAATATCCTAATATTAACTTAGATTCTTGCGACATTCGTTTAAATTTAACTTGCAGTAGATTTTCCTCTATCTTGCCACATCACCGAGGAAGAAGGAAGGACAAATTTAGACATCAAATTCTGGGAAAAGCGAGCACGTGTTCAAGCGTTGTAACCACAGCTACTGTATTTCGACCAGAATAATTCAAACTGATCACCGCCTATATTTTCAAAGGAGCGTCATGTTGCCATGGATACTGAGTGAAAGGGCTAATAGAAGAACAGTTGATATCATGGTTGGGACCCATCAACTTTAATATCTGGAGTGGGGAGAGACGTGTCAACTGATTGGACCACGTGTAGCGACCTGTAATTAGAGCCAGAAAAGGTTATAAAAGGGCGTGTTGGAGCTCTTGGCATCATTCTTCTATCTTGTCTTTCGCTTTAGGTCTGATAACTTGTCTTATGGTTGTTGTACCATAGTGGACTAGTGTGATAGTTTATCACTTCTGCATTCATTACTTCGTTACCACGACGTGGTACTTAGGAATTTCTGAATGATGGGTGTATAGCCACTCTCATCAGGAAGTACGAACAGCTCTGTATTAGACCAGTTCATACCAGTCTAAGACAATAGGTAGCATTAAACTAGATAGAAATGAAACTTCAGTGCACATTTTCAGTAAAGTTGGAAGGATTGTTAATTGAGTACCCTCTCCACATAACCCAAGGAGGTTTTTCTAACTATGATTTAGGGCTCATCTCCAATATATGGGATAGAGCATAACAGGGAGTGATAGTTTCAAAGCCATCATCCAATTAGTGGTTGATGCAATTTGCAAGGCAGGAATAGTACTGGGTGGCAGATGGAAAGACCTCAAAGACGACCGGCAGTTTTCCAGCTACAAGGACGGAGGCGTTCTAAGGACAAGCAGAACAAGACTACATGGTGAGCAAGAGAGTTAAAAATATTGCAAGTTTTCGCGAAGTAGAGTCATTCGATATTTTTTGTTAAATTAATTTCCTATTTTAAATTCAGTTCTCGTTAAACCGTCGTCATTTTTATTCAGCATAATAAATGTTATTCTCTTGGTTCATTTTCATCAGTCTGCCTTAATTAGCCTTTTGATTTCTAATTCTCCTGCTTAATGATTAGTGCACTATCACCCCATCCCTGTGATGAGAGTCCGTCCAAGCTTTATTATAAATTTTTGTTTTTAAGTCATCAACTTAAAGACTGGCGCCCTTAGCTTGCATAGTTGCATTTCTCGTTCAATTATTGTTCTCTGAGAGGGGTAAGGCACACAGTAACCTTGATAGGCTTAAAGGCCAAAGGAGCAGTCACGGTGATCATAGCACAGGACATTTGGCTTCGTTACAGTAACCTTGACAGGCATAAAAGCTAAGTAAAGGAGCAGTCACGGTGATCATAGCACAGTACATTTGACTTCGCAACAGTAACCTTGAAGGGCTTAAAGGCTAAATGAACTGTCACAGTGATCACAGCATCGGCTCTCTGTCTTGGCAACAGTAACCTTGACAGGCTTAAAGGCTAAATGAGCTGTTATGGTGATCATAGCACGGAACATATAGCTTTGCAGAAGTAACCTTGACAGGCATAAAGGCTAAAGGAGCCGTCACGGTGATCATAGCACAGGACATTTGGATTCGCAACAGTAACCTTGACAGGCTTAAAGGCTAAAGGAGGCGTCACGGTGGTCATAACACAGGACATTTGGATTCACAACAGTAACCTTGACAGGCTTAAAGGCTAAAGGAGGCATCACGGTGATCATAACACAGAGCATTTGACTTGAGAACAGTAACCTTGACAAACTAAAGGTCCTTCTGACAATTAGTTTATTTATTATTCTTCCACAAACAAGTCGTCATTCGTCAACCGAATATCCAGGGCCGATATCTGTATCTGCTATTATAAAGCAGAAAGGGGTATAGAAACTCTTTATAGAGGACGAATAGTTGAGAGCATGGCTCTTGTTTTGTGTATGGAGAACCGTATGACTCAAATGTCACGAACGTCTTACAATGTTGGATTGCGAATATTACGGACTTTTGATTCGAAGAAACTTCCACTAATGTACAAAAAAAATTGTATAGTTGATTTCATTGTTACTGATGAGGTGAGAAACTTGTTCTTCAACATTAGTACGATTCTTGTGTTGGACATTAGAAAGGCTTTTAACATTTTGTAATTCAACGGGCCCGAGTGGAATTGTCTAATACTAGAAAACACGCCGTGTCGCTGTTTTCATTTCAACGAAGTCCATCAATATGACTAAAGTGTATCATGATGCAATGGCCAACGTTAAGAAATCAGGAAAATCAGGGCAATTTAAACAAGGTCTGTAATCTTAATTGATCGGAAATTGCTGATAGGCTTAGTGACAAAATAAAAGCTTCTGATCACGCTGAGATTAGTCCTTGGATATTCTTCTACGAATTGAATGAATTAAAGTTTGATATGTTGTGGAGAATTTTGTCTGCCTAACCAGCAGATACGAAATTCAGATCAGTAAGGCAAAGAGCATACTGCATGCAAAGGTACCCTTCTGCTTTTGAGCTATTGACTCAACAAGCCATTAGTCTCTTATCACAATGGGCCAGTTAAATAGAGAATAATACCTGTTAAAGGACTATACAAAAGGCGACCCGTTCAGATTGATTAAAATGGTGTTCTTTTTTTTCTTTTTTTTTTGCTAGGGGCTTTACGTCACACCGACACAGATAGGTCTTATGGTGACGATGGGATAGGGAAGGCCTAGGAGTTGGAAGGAAGCGGCCGTGGCCTTAATTAAGGTACAGCCCCAGTATTTGCCTGGTGTGAAAATCGGAAACCATGGAAAACCATTTTCAGGGCTGCCGATAGTGGGATTCGAACCTACTATCTCCCGGATGCAAGCTCACACCCGCTCGCCTCTACACGCACGGCCAACTCGCCCGGTGGTGTTCTTTTAAGGACCACAATTTTCGTAGTCATATTAGTTAGCTGTACAAATCAAATTGGAAAATATTAAAATTTTGAGTATTTTCTGAAGTAGGCCTAGTATGGTTATTTACATATGTATTTCAAAGTAAATATTTCTGTAACTGAAGCAGATAATGCACCAGTAAAATATCCTACATTCAACTGCCAACTGTTGAAAACGATCAGTTAGAAAGCTTTCTCCTGATCGCAACAATATTTTTATGTACAAATTACTGTATAACAACTCATTATTAATCTAAAATATACCACAATATCACCATGAACTACCGATACTAAGATAAAACAGGATACGTAGTGATTTAAGTCTTCATCCAGAAGGGTGGTTGCATCCTCAAACTACACCCTCAAATGGTATGTGATTGTACGGAAATCACAAGTGCTGTTGCAGCATGAATGGTGTTATTAGTAGCATATTTCATAACATCCAGACGCACTTGTCCTGCTCCGAATTTCACTTCTCAGCATCAACATTACCTCATCAGCTTCTATACTGTCAGCCTTCGGTGGAAGCTACATTTTGTTCAGTCCTGAGATGGTTGCAAACACACAACATCCATGACGAAAGAGTAGCAGGTGGACGATATTTAGTAAATAGTAGAATTTGAGCTGAAGTTTATTAGCAAATCAAATAACGGTAGATCGATGACAATGTTTGCATAACCGCTGGTCTTAGTTAACTAAATACCTGCAACAAACCGCGTTCACAGGGCACCGCATTGCGAACTAGGACGCACAACTTGTAGTCAACTGACCGCAGTACTACTCAAGGTATTCTAGACAAGTGCTGACTGTTTGGTAGCGTCATTAGAGTGCTGTTTATTACGTGGAGGGACTTAGGTTCGATCCCTAACATCTCATCATCTTGATTACACGTTGAATCCCGGACCAAGAGTCGCTTGGAATATCAAACAGTGTCTTTCCTTTTACGACGAGGATAAGGTATATTGTATTTCCTTTGAGATTGTCTGCGAATCTGATAAACAAGATAAAGAGTCTGGATTATTGTTTCTGTGTTATAGGATAGATTGCTTTTCTCCGACAACTATACCATCGAGCAGGTTTCATATATGGTTTATTAATATTTTCTTGGATTTAAAGATCATCTCATTGCAATCTATAGTACGAAAAGGCTGGTCTGAATTTCATCCGTCCCTCAGTTCTCATTCGGTGGCATTATGACATGACGTCAGTTGTCCCCTCGAGCTCAACTAGAGAATGGCGCCGTAACTATTTTCACTGATGATATTCATCATATTAATGTCATTGTCATTGTTATCATCATTTCAATAAGCATTTTGGGATGTAATTATTAAGTCATCCTCTATCTGTACTAATAAATTGAAGTCGAAAATGAAAATTCTACAGCCTGTTTCCAATAATTTGACCGGGCCCCCATCTAGCGGCGAGGATATGAATTTTTGCCGGCTGCCGGAGCTTGTCGCACTCCCCTGGGGCAATTATTAATGGATGACAGATGAAATGATATTGGAGAGTGTTGCTGGAATGACATTTGACAGTAAAAACCGGACTACCCGGAGGAAAACTGGTCCCGTCTCAGCTTTGTCCAGCACAAATCTCGCATTGAGTGACCGAGATTTGAACCACGGAACCCAGCGGTGAGAGGCCGGCACGCTGCCGTTTGAGCCACGGAGGTTCAAAATGGAAGTGAAAATGTAATAATATAACGTTGCCTAAGAAGGAATACTTCGTATCCCACTATGGTCATCCTGTCCATTACTTTTCTTGAGACTGGTCGCGCCTCCCTGCTCCGTATGGATATGCGGTCCATCAGAACAATTTCCGCCATATTAATTTTGTTATTCCTGTGTAAAGTAAAATGAACCTTATGTACAGTATACTGTAGAGTGCGTAAATACGTCATGCAAACGTACATCCGTACAGTACTGAACGTAAGGTTAATTTTCCTTTACACTTAACCACAGGAAAATGAACACAACGAAAATTGTTCTGTTGGACTGTATATGCGCAAGTGTCTGGGAGGCGTGACCTTTCATATGGAACATAATGGATAGGAAGAACATTGTGGCATACGAGATATTGTTCCTTAGGCGACGATAAGAAGGTAGGAATAGAAACAAGAAAGCAAAATGAATATTAATACGGTATTTCCAGGAACGATAGTTACTTAATACTTGGTATACCAGGGGAAATTCCATAACGGTCGGAGTGGTGGGCAGATGGAGTGCTGGAAATTGATTAATATTAATGTTATTTTCTTTGCGTCCCACTAACTACTCTTACGGTTTCGGAGGCGCCGAGGTGCCGGAATTTAATCATGCAGGAGTTCTTTAATGTGCCAGTGAATCTATCGACACAAGGATGACGTATTAGAGCACCTTAAAATACCACCGGACTGTGCCAGGATCGAACCTGCCAAGTTTAAGTCAAAAGGCCAGCGTCTCAACCGTCTGAGCCTCTGAGCCACTCTCGAAATTGGTGCATTTTATTCAAGCAAGTAGCAGTCATTTCCCCTAATCGATGACTTAAAATGTTCGTAATATTAACAGATTCTTGAAAGTCTTTATCATTTTAACATGAAACATAAAAGTATTGATGGAAGATTTCGAAGTACATTGAATGTAGTAGTGTAGTGATATCCTGTATAAAATAGTGTAAAAATAAAAATATAAAATATATTCACTCCTAAGCACCCTAAAAATCTGAAACTTAGAAAATGAGAACCTGATACAACCACGATTCCCCGAAAGATTGGAAATTTCCATATCACCCCGGCAGGAGGGTGTGAAGGGTGGTCTGAATGTCATCCGCCTTACTGCTTCGCTCCTCGGTACTCGTTAGGAGGTATAGTCACATTACGTCAGTTATCTGCTTGAGCCCAACTCCAGAAAGTCGCAGTAACTTATATCACAGATGTAATCAGATGCCATAAAGGGTGACTCATTTTCAATTGCTGTTTATTTTGAAAACAAAGTTCAAGACGAATTTCGTATCACCTAATACAGTACATCTTCATGTGGGCTTGTGCTGCTCTCCAGTACCCGTTCATCAAGTTACAATTCCCCACTCAACATTAGAACCATGAAGTTCTATTCACCAATCTCCATACACCACGGTAGGTTATCACGAAGTTCCAGAAGACCCACTCCAAATGTCCTAGCATAAGTCACAGGGTGACTTAGGTCGTGGTCCCTCGCTGGAAGGACCGTTAAAGGATATTCACTAGTTGCCCTAACTTTAATTGAACTTAGCACCAAGCTACTAATAATAAATGTATTTGTGTTCACGTCCCACAAACTACTTTTTCGGTTTGTGGAGGCGTCGAGGTGCTAGAATTTAGTCCTCAGGAGTTCTTTTGCGTGGCAGTAAATTTACCGTCATGAGGATGACGTATTTGAGCACATTCAAATACCACCGGATGGAGCCAGGATCGAACCTGCCAAGCTGGGGTCATAAAGCCCGCGCCTCAACCGTCTGAGCCACTCAGCCTGGCACCCATCTATTAAGTGCAGTCTGGGATTTACTAAAGTACTTGTACTTCGAGGGCCAGTCTCACTTGGATGAGTCCACGAGTAAATTGTCTGTCTGTAAGGTCATCAGCCCAGAGGCTGGTTGGATCCTCAAATAGCACCACCAAATGTTATGCGGTTATAAGGAAACCCCAAAAAGCAATGGCAGCACCAAAATGAGGCGTACTAGACAAGATGAGGAGTGAGGTAGTTTGCCATTGCTTTCCTCACTGGGTCAGAAAGTACTATTGCAGCACGACTGACCCTATGAGTAGCACCTTTCATAACACTCAGATGCACTAGTCGTGCTCTGAATGTCATTACTCAGTACTACTCATACCCCAGCAACTTCCATATTGTCACAGCAATGGATGTTGACTGGGACTTCGGTGGAAGCTACACTTTACTCTGGCCTGTGCCAAGAGATGGATGCAAAAGTACTGCACTCATCAAGAAATGACAGCAGGCAGACGAGTAAATTATTATATTAGTATTCCCTAAATTTCGTTCTATAAGACCTACCTGCGTTGGCGCAACTTAGAGCGAATTGTAAAAATAATAATAATAATAATAATAATTTTCCAAAGTGCAAAGTGATGTTACAAACTGTTTACACTTGTATTTCACTTCCCACTTGAAGGAAGGGCTAAGTTGTTATTTGAAAAGATTAAACGCCTTACAACTGCTTCACGATATACACTTACTGACAGAGCAAATGCAACACCAAGAAGGAGTGGTCAGAACTTTATGCCAATTGCAGGGTAGAGTGACGTCACTGAGGTATGCTCATGATGTGAAATGCGCCGCTGTGCTGCGCACGTAGCGAACGATAAATGGGACACGGCGTTGGCGAATGGCCCACTTCGTACCGTGATGTCTCAGCCGACAGTCATTGTAGAACGTGTTGTCGTGTGCCACAGGACACGTGTATAGCTAAGAATGCCAGGCCGCCCTCAACGGAGGCATTTCCAGCAGACAGACGACTTTACGAGGGGTATGGTGATCGGGCTGAGAAGGGCAGGTTGGTCGCTTCGTCAAATCGCAGCCGATACCCATAGGGATGTGTCCACGGTGCAGCGCCTGTGGCGACGATGGTTGGCGCAGGGACATGTGGCACGTGCGAGGGGTCCAGGCGCAGCCCGAGTGACGTCAGCACGCGAGGATCGGCGCATCCGCCGCCAAGCGGTGGCAGCCCCGCACGCCACGTCAACCGCCATTCTTCAGCATGTGCAAGACACCCTGGCTGTTCCAATATCGACCAGAACAATTTCCCATCGATTGGTTGAAGGAGGCCTGCACTCCCGGCGTCCGCTCAGAAGACTACCATTGACTCCACAGCATAGACGTGCACGCCTGGCATGGTGCCGGGCTAGAGCGACTTGGATGAGGGAATGGCGGAACGTCGTGTTCTCCGATGAGTCACGCTTCTGTTCTGTCAGTGATAGTCACCGCAGACGAGTGTGGCGTCGGCGTGGAGAAAGGTCTAATCCGGCAGTAACTGTGGAGCGCCCTACCGCTAGACAACGCGGCATCATGGTTTGGGGCGCTATTGCGTATGATTCCACGTCCCCTCTAGTGCGTATTCAAGGCACGTTAAATGCCCACCGCTACGTGCTGCATGTGCTGCGGCCGGTGGCAATCCCGTACCTTCAGGGGCTGCCCAATGCTCTGTTTCAGCCGGATAATGCCCGCCCACACACTGCTCGCATCTCCCAACAGGCTCTACGAGGTGTACAGATGCTTCCGTGGCCAGCGTACTCTCCGGATCTCTCACCAATCGAACACGTGTGGGATCTCATTGGACGCCGTTTGCAAACTCTGCCCCAGCCTCGTACGGACCACCAACTGTGGCAAATGGTTGACAGAGAATGGAGAACCATCCTTCAGGACACCATCCGCACTCTTATTGACTCTGTACCTCGACGTGTTTCTGCGTGCATCGCCGCTCGCGGTGGTCCTACATCCTACTGAGTCAATGCCGTGCGCATTGTGTAACCTGCATATCGGTTTGAAATAAACATCAATTATTCGTCCGTGCCGTCTCTGTTTTTTCCCCATCTTTCATCCCTTTCGAACCACTCCTCCTTGGTGTTGCATTTGCTCTGTCACTCAGTGTATTTACAAGTTCATGCAAGTCACGACATTTATAAACCGTTGCTTACGCCGCATCACAAACAACAGATGGCCTAATATTATATCCAATGACAAGCTATGGGGAGGAACAAACCAAGTTCCACTCGCAGTGGAAATCAAGAGGAGGAAATTGAAATGGATAGGTCATACTTTCAGTAAGCCAACGGGATCTATAGAACGCACAGCACTGGAATTGAATCCGTAAGGTGTACGGAGGAGAGGTCATCCAAGGAAGACCAGGAGGAAGACTGTCGAGGAGGAGTTAGCTTGATATAGAGAAGACTTTGAAGGAAGTTAAAGCTATGGGAAATCGACGACACAATGGAGCCGTTTCACGGATGCCCTATGTTCCAGCGGGAATGAGGGGAATTAATGCAAACAATAATAATGTGTGCAAGTCGCGCTTATCTACAACATTTATTTGCTTAATGCTTCACAATATACACAGTTCATATTACGAGTACGCAGAGGTTTTAAGGACTGTCTACGGAAGGTGTTCATATACTCGGCATAGTTCTGCAAATTATAAATCTTTAAATGTTAATGCACGAATATTCCATTAATCCTTCTAGGTAGGCCACCACACCCCTACAGGGTGGGGAATGACAACTTGCTCGTACGTATATTCCATCATTTGGTGCAGAAGAAAATACAATACACTTGACGTAGAAGAAAAACACCAGTCTTTAAAGAGAATTGCTGGTAGAGTTATACTGCTAGGCACGATTCAAAAATACAAGTGTTTAAATGTTATCACAGAAAACACAAGTCTTTAAATGTGAACACTGAAATTATTCTACCACTTAGTGAAGAAGATGAACACAACTCTTCAGAAAGTTCGCCGGTAAAGGATGTATAAATTCACGCAGAAAGAAAAACACATGTTTATAAATAACATCTGATAAATTGTTCATACAGTTACGAGTGTTACATGGTCGATGGAATTTCAGGTCCGCGGATTTTCTAGTCTAACTTCGCTGAACATACATTTTTATTTCTCGCTCGCAATATCGTCGTAACTAACAGTTGTTTCCTGAAGCGCCTCCATTCGGCAGCTTGGTTGTGAGATGGTGGTTGAATGTGCTTGGCCACCCATCCTATTCCTTCGTCGACTTTGCAAAGTCGCGAATATTGTGGCCTGTCACCCGATACCGGTTTTGAGAGCCCTGTCTTAATAAGTGAATTCCCCTGCTTGCTTTAATTGCGTGTGATTTCCCCTCGTCTTAAATAGCGAAGAAGTATGTGACTTGGGCCATCGTGTGTTAGTAATAAATCAGCCGTTTTTGACTGATTACAAGACGTAAGATTCTTAAAATTGGATTTCAGTATAGTGGTTGGTTCATTGTGCATTGTATTAATCTACTTGTTACTAATGCAAATTATATTCCATTGCAACGGTTTAAACCTATACAGAAGTAATCAGTATGTGAGTTAGCAGTGAGTGATATGAAGTCTGACATAAGCAGGAAGTAGTGTGATATACGCCAGCCCTCCACATTGGGGCTTATCTGGCTGTTATTTCAAAGGCTGGAAATACTTCGCATTTTCAGTTATTAATAATTACTGTCTTTCACCTCTGTAGTTTAGTGGTTAGTGTGATTAGCTTCCCCCCACCAGTGTGTCCCGTGTTCGATTCCCGGCTCTATCACGACATTTAAAAAGTGTTACGAGGACTGGAACAGGCTCCACTCAGTCAACTGAGTAGAAGAGTTTTGATTCCCACCTCAGCCATCCTCGACATGCTTTTCTGTGGTTTCCCACTCCTTCTCGAAACAAACGACAAGTTTATACTTAATTTCCTACCCTCCTCCTTGCCTATCCCTTCTTATCTTCCCAACCCCCACAAGGCCTCTTTTCAGCACAGCAGGTGGCTTTCCAGCTCTAGTTATAAGTGTGCCTAATGCACTAATGATAAATTGGATTCCTAATCGCTGGTTTACAAAGGATCACTACAACGTGTTCTATTTCGGATGTGAAACAAATAGCAGTTATTTTGCTATACACGTTTTCTAACAGGGTGAGTTTGTAAACACGCCAAAGATGCAGAAAATAAAGTTTAATAAATTATTAATTCGTAAACGTGCACATATTCTTCTCCTCCGAAAGTTTGCTTGTATGTGGTGTGCTTAGCTCTTAATTGCAACACTCTTCGACGGAATACGTGTAGGCTATAAAAGGCAAGCGGCTATTCGGAAACTCCTGCACATACTATCTGCGTGCTGCGGATTCGTTCCTACATGATTCGCCATAGATTAAACTTGTGTCTGTGTAATCTTCGTTACTGAACACACCAACCATCGTCGATATGTTGACAGCAACACTAGTGCTCTACCAAATACCAGCCTACTGCTGAGCGCTCGAAAATGAGGCTTACCTACGGAAGGAGGGAGTATTCAACCAGTAGAGCCGAGGAAAGAATAGGTTTGAGTATAGAGACTTGAGGAGCTCACCTGCTCATGTGGAGCCACAAGGAAATCAGTTCATTATTACCTTTCACACACTGATGACACCCGTGAAGATAGGAATGCATCCAAGCAATCGTACTCTGAGAGAAACGTAGAGCCTTCCGTTTTACAAGTAAAATGCCAAAAGCTTCACTGTAACCTAGTAGTATCAGAACTGCGAATCGTCCTCTGTCTACTGCTTGTCGAACGTCCTCAGTCACATTGAGTAAGGCTGTAGTTGTACTATGTCCTTGTCGCAAACCGGACGGCTGGTCGCTGCATGTCCAGCTATTATCTCTTCATATTCTGGCGTAACTAAACCTGTAGGCAATAAGACTCCTGTGTAAATCACATACAACCTGTGACAATAAAGTTCAATGTATAGTTCTGTATTGTCAACAAAGATGAACAATGCACGACAGTGATCTTACTGTCCTTCGAAACAGTCCCCTCTGAAAATTATGCACTGCTGGGATCGGCGATACATGTCCTGGCAACTTTGCAAGAAGGCTTCCTTTGGGATTGTGTTCAAAAGCCCCGTCACATTTCGTTGGATGTCAGGAATATCATCAAATCTCTTTCCTTTAAAAGCGAGTTTGAGTCGTGGAAATAGGAATAAGTCTGTAGAATTAAGATCTGGCGAGTACGGGGGATGTTCAAGCTACACCACCCCTTCTTTGCCATAAACTGTTTGACGATATTGGCTGTGTGTGGGCGAGCGTTGTCATGGACAAAAACCATGAACCTTGTTGTGCGTACGAGGGTCGTACCCTGAGGAGATGTTTCATAAAACGGGTCAAAATTTCAATGTACTGGGCAGCATTCAACGTCGTTCCCTCAGGTAGAAATTCCATTTAGATAATGCCTTGACTATCGGATAACATGATGAGTACGGTTTTGATGCGTGACTTTTCGGCTCTGACCTTTTACCGACGAGGGGATCCCGGAGAACGCTATTCCATGCTTTGCCGTTTTGTTTCAGGGTCATACCTGAGACACCAGGTTTCATCCTGAGTGACGATACAGTTCAAGAAATTCGGTGTCGCATCCGCCGTTTCGACAACATCCTGTGAAGCCTCTAAACGTACCTGCTTCTGATCGTCTTTCATGTGATGTGGCACAAGACGAGAACTCATTTCCTAACTTCTGGGTAACGATTTGTCGCACGGATTCACCGTTAATCTGCAGTTCATCCGCTAAATGCGCACAGTTAATCGCCGATCGTTTGTGATTAATGTCCTCAACTTCTTCTCAATGTTTTCGTCACTGACGTTGGTCACCGATCTTTCGCTACGGGGATTGTCAGAAACACTTTCCCGGCCTCCTCGAAAACGGGCGAACCACTCGTACACACACTTCAAGGCCAGTGCTTGATCTTCATGAACACGTACCAGCATCGCATGCGTTTCTTTCGGTGTCTTGCCAAGCTTAAACAAAACTGTACATTGATCTTTTGGTCTTTCATGTTCCTGTTCGCAGTTCAGAACAGACGCACTAAACACACACTGTGTCAAACAGGTCTTACATGGCACACACACGATGCTCAACTAAACAACGTGTGGAGCAGGTGGTGAAGACCTGCTGCTACGCCAGAGCAGCGTTGCTTGTCGTCAGTATTGCCGGATCGACCGTTCTGATTTCATTCACCGAACTTTATTGTAACAGGTTGTATTAGAAATCCTGTTCGTCATTAGTGCATGGAGGATACTTATAAGTAGAAAGTACAGCACTCTCGGGCCAGTTATATACCTACATACAGTCTGAGTCTTCTTCGCCTTAGAATTATAGATCTTCGACCTGCTATTAAACCTTAAGCGTACGGAGGTTCTAGATTCCTTTGCCTATTTGTGTCATTCTCAGCTCCAATCAGAGTAATTGTTGAATCACAAGTGAGTTATTATTACTAAGAAACCAGACGGCACTAACATTACAATTAAACATTCGTAAGGACCGTGGACAGCAGCTCAGTGTAAAAATTCGCTGAACTGAGTGAACCTAACTGACTGTTCATGTTCCTAGATTAGTCGATATCTATTTTATTCCTCTCAACATCGTTAAATTTTATCGTAGAATAGTTTAGTTAATATTCGTTAAGTTGGTGACTACAGTATATCATCTATATATTCAACAATATAATTGCATTTGCTTTCTTCTATGTTCATGATTGATAATTCATTTAACAACCTTTATTTTTAAATAAATGTATTTGTTCTGTATTAATTTAGACGTGATAATCCTAATTTAGTCGTAATTGGAAATAATAGGTAATTTTGGGCACGGTTGATTTGTTACTTGCACCCCTTTACTTCAGTAAACTTTAAATTCTACCTAGCCTCTCGAGTTTATTTGTACATTTTGGTGACTCCAGTTATTCCAAGTTGGCAACAGTTACGCGTGACAAAATAAATTCGTCTGACGTCACGAGTCGATTTGAACAGCCCCTTAATGTCACCTCTGACCAGTTACACCTTCAAGTCCTTCCCTTGCTCTTATTGCCTCCACCCTCTAGTACCATCCCTGAACAAAGTACCTCTATTATTCTTCAGAATTTCGTCTCGCAACATACCAGAGCCCTACACGTCCGTCATATAAACGGACAAATTTTATTAGCAGGCAATCGAATGAAGGAGCTTAACAGAAATATTTATCCCAACTGTCTTCCATGTACTACTAGGGTTTGAGTCATGGTTAACTGATAAGAGCTCTTCTTGTTTTTGCCACCTTGAAGGCTACTCGCTTCAGAGAAATACCGCATTCACATTCGTGGTGGAAGGGTTTGTGGCTATTTCTTAACTAGCCTTAAACCCATGTTTTCAGGACATTCACCAGGCAGGTACGGGAGAAAACCTGAATGTATGTTTGTTGAAATAACAACGAACGGTGTTAAAGTCCTTGTAGGAGTAGTTTAAAAACCTCGAAACACGAGCCACTTAGAATATTTTGAAGCTACTACCGGACCTCCTTCATTCTATAATTATGGAAGGCTTTAATACGGGCTTAATTGACGGACCGCTTCCGAAGCCACGTGATTTAAAACAAGTTGCAAGCATATAACATGGACATCTTGCCTCTCTCTCCAACTGACCACACATCTATTAGATCTCGTGGTTTCCAGAAACTCAGGCAAAGTTTTCAATGTTGGTCAAACCTCTGAACCTGGTATCTCTGCAGTTACACTTTCCCGACCACCGAAACCCAGACGTTTGTTACCAACCAACCATTGAAAAACATAAATAAAGAGAGACTTTTCAACGACGCAGACCAATTACACTGGCATGAAATAACGAAATATAACCACTCATGTACTCTGCGATCGTTAATCAAGAGCAAGCACTCTTGTCATGAAGATGCGCAATCCAGTCACTCCCCTAGTCACTTAGACCGACCCGGCTAGATAATGTCATCAACCTAGAAATCAGGAAATTCATGGGAGGTGCCTCGATCGTGGAGAAGATGCGTGAGACCCGACTTAGTTGTTACGGCTATGTAATGCGAGAGAAAGTTCATAAGACGGCACTTAGCATCATACCATTTGGAAATAAGCCACGTGATCCGCTCAAGACACGCTGGCTTCATGTCCTTCAAGAACACATGCACTATGTTCATCTGGTTTCAAATGATGCCCTTAATAAGACCAAGTGTAGATTGGCCTGCAAAACAGGGGACACTGCTCCATTGCGAGATAAACGCTAAGAAGATGATGACGACGACGGTGATTATAATAGAAGTGGATGAATAAATAAATTACAACCCACAGCTGATCTCAAATATGTGTAAGCACACTTAGAGCTCTCAGAAACACATCTGTAACCTCAAAACACTTTCCGAAGAATGGTACACTTATTCTTCAGCTTGCCTGTCAAAAAAGAAAAAAAAACGAACAACATTTTTACAAGAATGATGATGTACATCGCTTCACGTGGCCCGTACTTACGCGTGAAATGAATAACTTATTCATTAGTGGAGGCAGCTACAGCCCAAAACTCAATAAAGGTAAGTTCTCTAGAAAACCATTAGAGTTACAAGGAAAATGCATATGACGTTTTTGTCGAATCGTTTAATTCTAAGGCAACACAGTGCACTTCATTTTTCGATAGGACCAATAGTTTACCCGTTATTTTAGTCCTTGTCGGGCACAAATTATCCACATATGGGAAAACCCCTTTAAAATAACCCAGTAGTTCCAAACGGTGGAAAGTATCAAAATTTAAAGTATTCAGGTGTGACTCGGGATTTTACCAAATATCAGCTGAATCCGTGCGGTAGTTTTTAGCCTATACGGAATAAGTAAAGAAAGAAAGAAACAAACAAACAAACAAACAAATAAACAAACAAACAAACAACACACACCACCTCATTTTATTAATTGTCTATATATATTATTAAAATTAATAAATCTATGTTTGAACCATGTCATCTCTTCATTAATTGGATAGGAAGAAGAAATATCTTACTACTTACCACTGATTTTAAGGGAAGAAATACATTAATCGACAAGTTGAATATCCCATTTGTTACACTACGAGACCTGGAAGTTTTATTGCTTCGTTTACCTAAAACCAGAATAGCTTAAGCCCTTCACTTCGTCCACGTACATTAAACAATTTTCATTGAATTCAGCCTCTCTAATAGCCTTCAAATATGGTTCCGAAACAATGCGATTCTGATTAGGGGAGGAAATCCTGTTTTACACACGAGATCACCCCGAGCGAGCAAGTCATTCATCCACAAGCCAAGCGAAGGTGCTCTGTATAAGCTCTTCTGCGAAAGTGAAGTATGTATCTTGCTACTGCTTATGTAACCTTAGTTCTTCCTTATAAAGGAAGTGACTTTATATTTAACGTGTATCCGTGTACGCTAATCTGGTCTCCAGCCCCATCATGATGTGATGATCGTACCTTTTTTTAAATTCTTGTTTCTGTCCGGGGATTAATTAAATCTCTTGTATACTCGAACAAGGTAAATCCGGTAAACGTATTAGGAGTTAGTGTAATGGAATTCATCGTTATTAAGTAAGAAGGCCTTGTTGGCTAATAAATACAATGAGCCATAGCCACGTCAAAGCTGTGATACTTTGTTTCCTACAGTGCAGCACTCTGGTTGATCTGTCATGACTAGCTAGGTATATGTCCCTTTCCACAGTGTATGTTATAACATAGTCATTTTCTGTATATATATCTTTCTTTTTTTTCTTTCTTTCTTAATCTGCTTACCATTCAGGGTCGGTTTTTCCCTCGGATTCAGCGAGGGATTCCGCCTCTACCGCCTCAAGGGCATTGTCCTGGAGATTCAGACTCGTGGGGTACAACTGGGGAGGATGACCAGCTCGCCCAGGCGGCCTCACCTGCTATGCTGAACAGGGGCCTTGAGGGGGGATGGGTAGATTGGAAGGGATAGACAAGGAAGAGGGAAGGAAGCGGCCGTAACCTTAAGTTAGGTACCATCCCGGCTTTTGCCTGGAGGAGAAGTGGAAAACCACGGAAAACCACTTCCAGGATGGCTGAGGTGGGAATCGAACCCACCTCTACTCAGTTGACCTTCCGAGGCTGAGTGGACCCTGTTCCAGCCCTCATACGACTTTTCAAATTTCGTTGCAGAGCCTGGAAACGAACCAGGGCCTCCTCGGGTGGCAGCTAATAACACTAACCACTACACCACAGAGGCGGACCCGGTATATATCTAGAATTATAAATTAGTGCTTTGAAGGTCATTACTACGCATATACCGGAGTTGAAGTTCATTTATTGAAATAATTTTGTTCCAAACGGTGGATAATATCAAAATTTAGAGTATTCCTTGCGTGTTTCGGGATTTTAAGCTATATTTAGAAGAGAGTCAACTCCTAAAACCAGAGGCACCGAGCAATTGGCTGCGTCGTTTGGGTCACATAGCTATCAGCTTACATTCTGGAGATATTGGGCTCGAAACTCACCGTCGGAAGCCATGAAGGTGGTTTTCGATGGCTCCCCATTTTTATACTAGGCAAATGCTGGGACTGTAGGGTCGCTACCTTCGAACTCCTAGCACCTTCTTATCTCACTGTCGCACTAAGACATATCTGTGCCGGTGTGACATAAAGCAAATTGGAAAAAATTAAATAAAAACATAAGCAGCTCTAATAGCAAAAAGCCATTTCTATCGTTTTATTACCACTTTACACAGAATACAAGTGAAAACGGACACCGGTGATGTTTAGTGATTTTCATAAATGACTGTTCATGTTGGCAGCAATGACTGGCCATACCTAGACAGGTAGGTGATATGCTTTATCAGCAGGACAATGTACGCCCACATACAGCTGCTGTGACGTAACCTAATCTACGTTGTGAACAACAACTGCCCTGACCAGCAAGATCAACGTATCTCTCGCCAATTGAACACACATGGGACATGCTGAAGCCGGAACGTACGCGTTCTCCAGAGTCTGCAAGAATCATTGCCGAAAAGAATCTTTTTTTTTTTGCTAAGGGCTTTACGTCGCACCGGCACAGATAGGTCTTATGGCGACGATGGGACAGGAAAGGCCTAGGAGTTGGAAGGAAGCGGCCGTGGCCTTAATTAAGGTAAAGCCCCAGCATTTGCCTGGTGTGAAAATGGGAAACCACGGAAAACCATCTTCAGGGCTGCCGATAGTGGGATTCGAACCTACTATCTCCCGGATGCAAGCTCACAGCCGCGCGCCTCTACGCGGCCGAAAAGAATCAAAAAGTTGCACGATGATTGGTAAAATCTACCTCAGGATGCCATTCGGTACCTTTATGACCATTTTCATGCCCGAATACATGCCTACATTGCCGCCAGAGGGGCTGTACACTGTGTACTGATGCGACTGTTTGGCATCCTTTACTGGGACGTGTGTTTTGTTTGGTCAGAATTTGTAATCATATACTTCTGCAATTATGAGCTACCTGTCTTATCGCTTGTGGAAAAATGACCTTTCCCCATGAGGATGTTGCGTGTTCTTCTTCCCGGAAGTGTAAATAACAATATTCTAGTCCTTCCAATTGCTATAGATTTTAATACACACCGGGGAGTAGAATCTTTTTTTCCTACAGGAGTTCTTCAACAGTCTATGCTTGTACTTCCGCAAGAACTGTGGTTTGCCTTTATTGAAGACATAAACCCCCTAAATTTTATTTATAGGTAAATAATTAAAATTTACGACTGTTCAGAGGTCGAGAATACCCTCATGGGGCATATATTGGTATGAAAATGGGAGACTACGTATGCTAATATTGTCGGCGATGGAAACAAACATTGACGAGCGTAAATCTGATAGGGAAGCTGGAAGTATGGTGCTAGGCACAAGTAAGAAGAAACATCGCTTCACTCGCACTGAAGCCCGAGGTATCTACACCAGGCTCTTACGTTGAGAGCCTCTCTGCGGACATGCCAAGGAAGTAGGAATGAAGTGCACAATTTATGACCAAGACTGCCCTACAAGAGAATAATTTTACAGTCGTTAAATAACATACAGTTGTAATTGTCCAAGTAGATCATTTAGTAAGGCAATTGAATATCATGTGTGCAGTCACTCAAACAATGAATGAGCGCAAGTTATTGTATGTTCTTCGCATTTCATATTACACCAAACTTAATTTAGTATCAAAATATATTTCACCTTTCATGTAGATACAAACACTGTGGATACCTGAGCATCTCCGAGCACGTTTGAACTTCTGTCGGGCAAGCACAGCATGGCAGCTTACGAACTGGTGACGAGTGGTTTTCAGCGACGAATCACTGTTCTGTCCGCTTACATACGACTGTCAAATTTGAATCTAGATACTTCCTGGTCAGCCAGCTTCATTGTATAGTGGAACTTCATTCTAGCGAGTGGGATATAATTTCTAATTTCCACTGCTAGTGATTGATAGATATATTCAATAAATTCTGCGACCGTATGTGATTCCCTTCCTGCTTCAGGCTGACAATGCCATTTTCCAGCAGGATAATGCCCGGCTTCATACACCACGATATCCCCGGCCTGCTTCCTTTGCCATCATGTTCTCCAGACCTCTCGCCCTTGGAGAACTTTAGAGACAGATATGACGACAAATTCGGCCAGCGGCAACTAAGGCAAATCTGGAGTGTCAGCTGCGCCAGCTGTGGCAGGAACATCTTCAGGAAAATATCCGATGTCTGCGTTCCTCCTCGCTCGACCGTGTTGCAGCCCGTCTCCATGCAAGTCGTAGGCTAATATCGTGCTAAGTGCATCTTGCAATTGTTTATTACCCTGCAATAAATATTTTTGTGCGGTACAATATTTTGATATTTTCCTTATACTACTATGCCTTGTGCCTCTACTCACGTGCCCGCTCCCGCCATACACACTTGCGAAAATTTATTATTGGTGCATGATTTATTTTTGTTATTTCTTTTTGTTTGAAAATTAATGTGTGATTGAACAGTAGATTGCACACTACTCGTTATGTACTTCTGCGGCTTGGTGTTCATTCGTTCCCATTCTAATGATAGGGCCAATATTGAAATCATTAGTTGAACTACAAAAATGTGTGCAAGTACTTCTATTGTACTGCTGAAAGTCTGCAATGCAGCCAGTCAGAGGGCCACCAACGAAATTTAGTGAATTATGATTCTTCAGCTTGAAGATAGTATTCCGGGTCGTGTTATGAATTAAAAATCCATCCAATTCTGCATCTTTCGTTCTTACCCCATTACCCGCTTATCTCTATCATTAATTGCCACCCCCTCCCGCCTCGTATTTTTCACCGTGCCACAGAATATGTAGAATTAACCACTCTCAAAATAATCTCCTTTCTTGAACTTCGCGCGACCGAAATGTAAGCACTTATGGTACGTCACGCATTTGATGTAATCATTTTAGTTCTTGCTATTCATTGTTCATATAAGCTCGGCTATTAGAACATCAGAATGCGTTGTAGGTCCAGAGTTCAACTCAATATTCCCAATAAATAATGATTCTGCTGTAACTGTAGCCAGGAACTTCAAATAATTAGGTCCGGAATAACCACTCCGTTGTGGGAAGTTGGGCCTTAGTCGCCCATACTGCGACCCTATCCTCGCCCAGAAAAATATCCAAGGAGTAGCTAATAGTCAAGAGCTTCAGAGCGCTGGTTAAGAATGTCCTTTCACGTAAAATACTCAACTTCAATTACTGTAGAGTTATCCTAAGTATTTTAACATGTTTTACATGTGTAGTGTTGTCGTGTAAAAGTCGATGTTGACATGAATACGTCCTTAACCTCCACAGATGTTTGCCGTAGTTTCAATCAAGGTTGGTCATATATGATAGGGTTGTTCTTAATTTCATGCGTGATTATTCCCTTCCCATGTCAGTCTTTGTGGTCGCAAGCACCTTAACACATGGAGTGATGATCGCTTGATATGTAGAGGTGACCCAGTTGCTTAGGCACTACGCTCTCGTACGCTGTATTGATAGTTCAATACCTAGCTCGATAGCTGCAGTCGCTTAAGTGTGGCCAGTGTCCAGTATTCGGGAGATAGTAGGTTCGAACCCCACTGTCGGTAGGTCTAAAAATGGTTTTCAGTGGTTTCCCATTTTCACACCAGGCAAATGCTGGGGCTGTACCTTAATTAAGGCCACGGCCGCTTCCCTCCCACTCCTAGCCCTTTCCTCTCCGATCGTCGCCATAAAACAGATCTATGTCGGTGCGACGTAAAGCAACTAGCAAAAACAAGTTTAAAAGTGAAACTTCTATTTCTCAGAAAAATGTGTCACTACTGCATATTACGTGACGGCCATTTGGCCTGACCTTCCTCCATAGAATTTTCAGCTGATGCTTCTAAATCTGTTGTTTCATTCTTTTCCCTCCGTGTAAATTCCTGCTCTGATAGATTGAAGTATATGATCTATATCACTGAATAAAAACCCGTAATAATCCAATTATCATTTCAAATGAGTCTCCCTACACTCTTCAGCAATATCAACAACAGACAGGAGCTTTACGTGTCGTCGAGTAAATGTATATTTCATATAATTGCATTTATGACTACGATAACTTGGCTATAAATAAGGAAATTCTCTTAGTTTTCGATTTGAGCAGTTGTTTCTTGTACGTACCTGGTCTTGTTCTTTTCTTCCTGTACTTTTTATACTTTTCTATCAATCCTTACGTTCATTATTTTGTCTGCCTACGCTACTAGGAAGATCTGCTCAATGCAGATGTATCTTGTCCTCGAGAATCAATTAAATACAAGAGGTGAAATTATCGCGGAAGAAGGCGAATATGCGCATGAGATGAATTCAATTCATTAATATTCTAGCTGATGTTTCTTTCACAAAACTGTAAGACAAAGATGTTTGACATTCTGAAGTCTCCTCAATATGTACGATAATTTCACACAACTGAAATGACGAAGTAAAACAATGACTATTGAATGCTCCGTGTATCTCATTTCCCCTGTACGGCAGACTGCCACTCCAAACGTCGCTCGCAGCTTCGCCAGATTTGCTTAGACATGCAATTGTGCGGAGAAGAGCAGTAAAGACACGCCTTGTTAAACGCTTTTGTATACATTCAACTCAAACTGACATTTGTTCCTTTCAAGAAAGTAGTTAAGAAACCGCAAAGCTGGTGTTCCTTGGTGTTTATGTTCCACACCACCGAAGTGCTAACGGAAAACATTCTTTGGATTTCTCTCTCACAGTTCATATCTCAGGAAATGATAACACAATGAACTGAAGAAACAAAAGGCCCCAAAGTAACCATAATTATTTGTTCCTAAGAATCATCAGACATTTACAGACTTTTTTGATATAATTATGCATGCCATACTTCATGTTTAGGAAGCTCATTCATCGAAATAAATGACAGCTTATTCACCACTGTAATTTGGATCTTCTGCAATTCACCAATTATCACAACCAAATTGAAAACACAGGCATATACTAATATGATAGGGTACCATAGAAAATTGTAAGTTGATTAGTTAATTTGTTGCGAAGTTATTAAGAAACAGTTTTATGTGTCATGGCGGTACAGTTTAAATTATTTTTGGGCTAAAATTTGACAGATTTTCCAAAATACTCGTAGGCCTATACTTAATAATAACTTTGAGTATTTCAGTCAGGTATACATTATTGGAGATATAACTTTCTTCAATTTTTCATTATTCATATAATAGGCAAAATTCTAGTTTGGAGCCATTCTAGGAATAAAGATACGAAGGTAATATTAAATTGATAACAAAATGAAGAACTGCTTTTAATTCTTGTATATATTGAAACTTTATCAGAAAATTTCAGGTGAATCTGGCAAGAACTGGTAAAAAAGTGCAACTGAAAGTTTTAAGAAACATTACAACTGCTTTGGACTGTAGGTTACTCCCTCAGACTTCTGTTTTCTCTCACGCACACAATAGGCCTACTACAAAGTAAATACATTCCAGCATCGGGAATATTGAAATGGTAGTCCGAAAGCACTTCGAAGCCCATATTGTCTGAAAGCCTGAGAGACACCCGTTTAGCTCAGGTTTGCTCTATATACGCCATGACGCTACCCTTTAAATACGGCATTTAGAGCGCCAAAAATAGGTGACGGGATTTGAAAGAGGAACAAAGGGGGTATTTTTAAGGTTAAACGTGAAAATTCGATTTTTGGTCAAGGATAGCAACGTATCAGTCACGACTCCCCTTAATTCGATAGTCAAATAGTACTATATAATTAAAATAAAATATAATTAAAGTACGAGGGTAGGGGCATGTCTCAGCAATTATTTTTTGACGTAGATAACAGCTATTATTTCGGAATCTTAGATGGGCAGGTGCGCATTACTATATCATACAATCATACAGCATCGGGAACCATGTAGAAACCATCTTCAGGGCTAACGAAGACGTGATTTTAACCCACATCTTCCAGATTCAAACTTAAATCTAGACGACCAATTTGCTTGATGTTTTGCATATTGCTTTCCCAGAACACATAAGCAATTTTAAGCTGTGATCGTACAATATAACTTCAGTACAGCAATAAAAGAACTTCTACTGGTAGAAAGTAAACGAATAATTTTCTAAAGTATGCCTTCATGATATTGAACATAACCTTTATTCTGTAACGGAGTAGTTGAAAGAGATTTTTAACATGTTGAACTGACTGTACAAAATCGAGCAAATTAATGACAAAGGAGGTCAATCGAAATACTTGGCTGGGCAAATTGCCACTGGCAAACGGCAGTGTGTGTTTATATCCTTGTTATATAGTTTGTATGCACATAATTCTAAACAAAAATCGTTGGCAAAATAAACAATACTGACAAGCTCACTATACCACACGCAAAGCATATGACTTTGTCAATATTACCACGAGCATGTACATTATATTACTGTCAACAGGCAGAATGATATACAACTAGCGCCCATGAACAATGATTTCATTAGACGTATTACGAGTGACAGATATATAAGGAGTCCTTATCGACCCTCGGCCATGCAGAGTAAAAGAAAACAGATCTCGGTGATGATGGCAACCTCCAAGTTTTAAATATTTCAAGGTGAGAGATGTGGAACTGCAAGGAACGACGATGCTAGAGGAAGGACTCCAGAGAGGCATATTTATGTTGCTGAGACTCAGAGACTAAATTTTAAAAGAACGCATAACACTTTACGGTGATAAAATTATTATGTAAGGTACTTTATTTATTCAATTATTTATTCATTTCTTTGCCCAGCTCTTGCACAGAATTGCAAGCGTATATGATGACATTCCCTCTCAATTAATGACTGCCTTAGGAGAAACCAGCATGGCAAGGTTATTTCATTTAGTGTGCAAGATCTATGAGACAGGAGAAGTCCCATCCGATTTTCAGAAGAATGTTGTTATACCTATTCCCAAGAAAGCCGGTGCTGACAGGTGTGAAAACTACCGCACCATTAGTTTAGTATCTCATGCCTGCAAAATTTTAACACGTATTATTTACAGAAGAATGGAAAAACAAGTTGAAGCTGAGTTGGAAGAAGATCAATTTGGCTTCAGAAGAAATGTAGGAACACGTGAAGCAATCTTGACTTTACGTCTGATCTTAGAGGATCGAATCAAGAAGGACAAGCCCACGTACATGGCATTCGTAGATCTAGAAAAGGCATTCGATAATGTTGATTGGACCAAGCTATTTATGATTCTGAAGATGATGGGGATCAGATACCGAGAACGAAGAATTATCTACAGTCTGTATAAAAATCAGTCTGCAGTGATAAGAATCGAGGGCTTTGAAAAAGAAGCAGCAATCCAGAAAGGAGTGAGGCAAGGCTGCAGTTTGTCCCCTCTCCTTTTCAATGTTTACATAGAACAGGCAGTAAGGGAAATCAAAGAGAAATTTGGAAAGGGAATCACAGTCCAAGGAGAAGAAATCAAAACCTTGAGATTTGCCGATGATATTGTTATTTTATCTGAGACTGTAGAAGATCTCGAGAAGTTGCTGAATGGTATGGATGAAGTCTTGGGTAAGGAGTACAAGATGAAAATAAATAAGTCCAAAACAAAAGTAATGGAGTGCAGTCGAACGAAGGCAGGTGATGCGGGAAATATTAGATTAGGAAATGAAGTCTTAAAGGAAGTAGATGAATATTGTTACTTGGGTAGTAAAATAACTAACGATGGCAGAAGTAAGGAGGACATGAAATGCAGACTAGCACAAGCAAGGAAGAGCTTTCTTAAGAAAAGAAATTTGCTCACTTCAAACATTGATATCGGAATTAGAAAGATGTTTTTGAAGACGTTCGTGTGGAGCGTGGCATTGTATGGAAGTGAAACATGGACAATAACTGGCTCAGAAAGAAAGAGAATAGAAGCTTTTGAAATGTGGTGTTACAGAAGAATGCTGAAGGTGAGATGGATAGATCGAATCACGAATGAAGAGATACTGAATCGAATTGGTGAGAGGAGATCAATTTGGCTAAATTTGACGAGAAGAAGAGTTAGAATGATAGGACACATCTTAAGACACCCAGGACTTGTTCAGTTGGTTTTTGAAGGAAGTGTTGGGGGTGAGAACGGTAGGGGTAGGCCAAGGTATGAATATGACAAGCAGATTAGAGCAGACGTAGGATGCAATAGTTACGTAGAAATGAAAAGGTTAGCACAGGATAGGGTGGCATGGATAGCTGCATCAAACCAGTCTATGGACTGATGATTCAAACAACAAACATAGCTATAGGCCTAGTCACTTAAAAATAAATATTAAATTAAATTTGATTTTTCCTGTTTTAGTCCTCTTTGTTTTGCTACACCGCCGTAAATCAATAAAATAACACACTATATAGCTTAATGCACACCCCGGATATCCCATAACTAAAGTACGGAAGTAATGTCATCTAGCAAAGATGAGTGGCAGCCGAAGGGTGAGCGTACACCTCAATCGATAAACAATAGCCAGTGTATTGTTCTTGTTGATCAGTTTTATGGTCACAGGACAGTGTAGACAGTGTGTTGTTTGGAGGTAATAGACTTCTGCACTAAAAATAAAACGTCACGAATATTGTTGTTATCATAGCCTATACGTTTAAAATGCGAGACATGCATGATCAGAGATTTTAGTGTCTAATGGTTGCCAAGTTGTACTTATTTTTAAAATAACAATCACCGTCACCAACGCTATACTTCTACTTATCTAGGAGATAATTATTACTTTTATTCGCAGTAATTTGGCACGCGAAATTTTTTCACAAAAATTCCGCCTCAATGTTATTCGGTCACACAGTCAAAATAGTCGCAAGCTATTTTGTCACATCATTTTTTCACAATTTGGTCAAGAAGAATATTTCGTCACATAGAGAAACAAAATCCTAAATTATTTCTTTTCTATTTAACTTCAAATTAAAATGTTACAAAATGTTTTAGGTTATAGGATGACCTATACTGTAAAATAGTTTCACTCTCTTTCTATTCTTACTAATGAGAAACAAACATCTGAATTTGATGATCGGTTTGCTCTCATATCCTATTTTTTCTTCTTCAAGAAACCCCCGTCCTCCAAAGGCTGCATTACTCAGCTTACTTCTACATCCTCGAAGTTTAAAAAAAATGAACTCACAGAAGGTACGTCTTCCCAATCAATATCATCCTTCAACGCTATTCGTTATTCGTTATTCTTGGATCACCGGAAATGACCTTTTGGTGGCAACTCCTAGTAAGTATTGGAATTAAGGAGTTGGTATCTATGTGTGTGTGTGTGTGTGTGTGTGTGTTTGTCTCACATGGACTCCAAAATTACTGAAATGACTTCGTAGAAAGTTTTTTAAAAATATGTTTTACTTCTGAGACGGTTTAGGAAGTAGTTTGAACGAAATCCGATGGGTAGATTTTATGATGAGTAATTTCAAGTAATTAATTGAATTGCAAAGCTGCACCAAGAATGGATCTACTTGATAGACAGATTGCCACTAGGCGACAGCAACTTACGCTGTATCATGATAGTCCGGCGAGAAAAAGCTGTACATAGGAGGATGGGAACACGCCGGCATTTTTCATAAAGTGCCTTTCTTGCTACGAGATATATGACCGTGCCTGTTGTTTAGAAATAGCAATCAAACATGCCGTGGTTGAGAAGCACTTTCGTGTCTTAGGACCAACTTCTATACGTCGGCCAAGTTTCAAGAATGTAGCTGTGCAATGAATGTGAAGAAATATTTAAGAATCTGTGAAAAATGTAGAATATCAACATTGGAAAGACACGAGTTATCTCTATATAATATAATATAATATAATATAATATAATATAATATAATATAATATAATATAATATAATATAATATAATATAATATAATATAATATAATATAATATAATATAATATAATATAATATAATATAATATAATATAATATAATATAATATAATATAATATAATATAATATATAGGCTATGAGTATAATTTAAAAATTTTCTCCTAAACCAATGGAGGCAATTTCAACCAAACTTGGTACACTTAAGGGCCGGTTGTGTAAACATAGCTGATACGAGATCAACTTTGATTCGAGATCAGAAAATGATTCTTTCCAAGGTGCTCCTTGTGTTGTATAACGTTGATCTCGGATCTCATGATCCGGATCAACTTTGATCCGTCATCATGGAATTTCGCTTGGCAACGTCGTAAACAGCGTGGGACATTCGTACTAATCAGGAGTATGTTGGTAGTAAAGTCACGTTGTTTCCCTAGCAAAAGTTTTCTAGTATTAGAACTGGTTGGCAAACATGTACACCGTCATTTCAATCAATCTGATTCAGCGTGTAATAAACTCTTATATTACGAATATATCTGATTTAATAATGCAAAAATGAGTTCTATTTACCCTTATTTCTTTTTCACAGTACGCAGACATCGTCTTAAATTTCACCTTGATCGTTGTCTTCAGTGAAATTATACAAATACACGGCAATTACCAAACAGATCATTATTCACTGATCCATAAGAGAAGCGTCAACAAAAGTAATACAAATATAAATGAAAAACGTGCATGGTACAAATTGAATAACACGAAAGCGTTACAAACTGCAATCTCCAATATCCAAAAGAAAATAGCCATACCACTACATTTTTCATTAATAGTTCCCTGTTGTATGTATAGTTCCCTAATGCAGGTACTCCTCGAACTGAGGATTTGTATTTCTTATTAACTGCAACTCATTTGAGATGTTTTACATAAACTGACCATGCAACATACATTGACAAAAATACTCTCGTAACTGCTGACGTGAAGTCCACAGATAAGAAGCTAACATAAACTACAGCTCCCTGAGAGGTTTTTAATTAAAGAAGTCCAGATGTTTTATGTTTATTGGGAGTCCATGAGACCTCACGTTACCGGTTAGTAAAACTAAAAAGAACTAAAAATCTAAAAAAACAACCGAAAATCTGTATTTATTATTCGACAGGCTTACATTAAATGCATACCGCTACCTAAGATATATATTATATAGTACAAATGTAAATATTAATGGTAAATACTCCATAATTTCAGATTATGTTTTCACTGACTGTTGGTGGGACTCACGATTCAAAGTCTGACGAAAGAAATCTTAGCATTATAGTTGCAGTGAAAGGTCAATTTTAGCCTGATGAAAATCCGTTTGATTCGAGTTCTATTTTATTTGACGATTCATTTGCCGTATTGGAAGATATATCTACAGTAGAGGCCTCATGCTACGAAGAGATCGTAACTGAAAGATCTGGGACAGATGACACCATACAGTTGGAATCAGTGACTAAAGCCAGTGACGTACTGACCGAAATATTGTCAACTCCAGCACACCCAAGCACGTTAAAACTACAATGCATGACTGTAAATATATTATAGCCAGTTCATTATCACTTATTAATGTTTACTAAACTAATTTGTTGGAATCATTTCCAACATAGAAGTAACTACAGCACTAGCTGCAGTTACCAGTCGCTGCGCACCGATAATTGTTGTTTCGGAAACTCATTTTAAACGCATCTACAGAAACCGGCCATAAATCCCTGGAACATCGGAGTAATTCGCTGGTTTCTATTCGACCGTCTCGTTATAGAGTCGCGAAGTCTACCTTCCATAACCTCAACAGTATGTTTGGTTAGACGGAATCTCATTTAAAAAGTTTTTTCGCTAAGTTCTAAGAATGGGTTTCCTCTTTCTTGGAATACTTGAAAAGAGCGCCGAAATTCTTCATTATCGTCATCTGAAGAAAAATCGGAGAAGTCAGACGTCTGTAATTCAAGGTCAGAATCGCGATAAAAATCCCATCAGATTAAATACCGGTAATAATGCAGAATCTCTTCCTTTAATTTTCTTACCATGATAATTGTTACGGCACTATTTTTCACTACAAAAGCCTTCTTCTTCTCACGTTGATAAATGCGGCCTACAGTAGACGAACACTACTTGATTCGGATCACAAGGCTTGATCCAAGGAATTTGTTGGATCAATTTTGATTTGAGATTAAGGAAAAATGATCTCCGATCAACGTTTATACAACACAAATTTGAGGATCAACGTGATCTAGAATCAGTGTTAGGCCTTGATCTAGGATCAACTGCTTTATACAATCGGGCCTTATGAATTACTACCTGGAGACAAATACTGATGGAGTAAGCCACCGTTAGCACCCCCCAGGGATGTGGATGGGTGGGGGTGGCATATAAGATAATCGAATATTTACAGTAGATATACTTTCTGGGGTCGCTCAGACGAACAGTGACACTCTGGATGTCGTTTAAGTCCAAGTTCAGTCCCCATCGGCATGGGGGTTGAGAAATGGTGAAAACATCCAAAATTACCGAGATTACGGATATATGTGTGCACAAATCTCAATTTAACTTGGTACACTTATGACTTACTATCTGAAAAATTACTGTGGGGGGTAAAAATCACTAAGCACTCTTAGGGGACGGTTGAAATATAAAAATAATCTAAATAGACTCATATTAATGTCGGATCCATAGTTTTCGACGTCGCAGTGTTGATCTGTGACACTCTGGATGCCAGATAAGTCTTATTTCATACACAGTGGGAATGAAGGTTGAGAATAGGTGAAAATGAATGTAAAAATAACCGAGATTATGCTTGTGTTTGTGTATTTTCCGGTATGCATCTTAACCAAAATTGGTTCATATATGATTTACTGTCTGGAAACAAAATACTGTGGGGGCTAGACATTCCTAGCGTCCGTATGGGGTGGGATTTCAATGTAAAAATAAAATAAAACCACCTACATTAGCGTTGAATCCATAGTTACCAGGTTTGCTGAGATGAATAGTGACACCCCATTTACCGTTTAAGTCAAAGTTCAATCCCTGTAGGCATGGGGGTTGAGAAGAAAAAGAATGTCCAGGATGGCTGAGATTATGGATGTATGTGTGTGTGTCCTGCGTATCTCTCAATCTAACTTGGCAAACATTTGATTTAATATCTAGAACACAATTACTTGGAATTGATACATACCTAGCACCTCTATGTTTGAGGATTGGAATGGGATGGCATGTGAGAATAATAGAAAACCACGAATATTTTTCTGGGTCATTGGGATGAACATTGACATTCCGGATGTCCTCTAAGTCGAATTACAATCCCATCGGCATGGGTAGTGAGAAGTGATGAGACAGAAAACACCCAAAATGATCATGATTATGAATATATGTTCCAGCGTAGCTCTCAAACGAACTTGATAAACTTACTAGCTGGAGAAAAGGGTGGTGAGAAATTCCTACCCTCTTTAGGGGTGAGGAATGGGAGGGGATTAAATGTAATAATAATGAAAACTAACCAATATTAATATCGAATCCACTGTTTATATGTCGCTGAGATGAATTGTGACGCTCTAGATACCTTTTAACCCAACGTTCAGCCTCCATTGGAACGGGACCTGAGATGCAGTGATAAGTAAATACTCTACAATGACCGAGATTAGTGTTGAATCCACAGTATTTGGGGTCACAATGCTGATTGGTGACAGTCTTAAAGACAGTTGTAATCGTGTATACCATGTCGATAGCACGACGAGTAGATACATGCATAATTGTTTTGAAAGGATCAAATATTTCCCAGTCAATTCAGGCAAAGTTTTTTCTCGAAGATGAAATAATCTAATACTTGAAACTGAACACATATAAATAACTCTAAAACTACACAACAGGTCCTAATATATCAATGGACGTCTCAATAATGAATCTGAAAAAGCTTCACTTCACACATAATTAACAGGTAATACAAATCTTAAAGGTAAACATTCAAAAATTACGCAGGCAACGCCGGCTACTGCAGCTAGTAAAGGAATAAATCTCAGTCCTATGCTTAGTGCCTTCGTATTGCATGGAGGCATCAGAAAGACCCAAGCTTTACAAATTTCGTCACATACTGTGTCCCAAATCGGCAATTGGGGAATATATTTCTGCAATATCATAATCTATGGAAATGTAGACAGGTGAAAAATTTATTCCGAGCCATTGTGATTTTTCAAGTAGAACACTGAACAATTCATGTACTTTATTCAGCCTTATACTTCAATATTAAGAAAGCTAGCGAAAACCGTTGATTCCTAAGTTTGTATGTATACTGCATATACAATTAGATTTGAAACCAACCAAAACCACCATGAGAGGTTGATGCGAAAAAAGTAAAAAAAAAACAAAAAATGAAGAAACAGTGGACTTGTATAATCAAAAGTACAAGCTATCGTCCGGCTCTGTAATCGGCTTGATGTTAGGTGCTCGAGCAATCATTCCTAATTTTTTGTCAACTTTTGCAATACCTTTCGGCTGAATAGAGATTTTATCTAAAACATCGCAATTACCACGATGTAAGTCCATTACTACTCTCAACAAGTCCATCATAAACTTCAAGAACCATGCATGCGGACCTCAGATAGATGTTGACGTGCCTCACTCCTTTGCGTACTCCTATGTAACTCCCTACTCTATCGCGGAGGGCTAATCCATTCATCAGTATATCGTCGCTGCCGGGACAAAACCTCCTATGTGAAATATTTTAGCTTAGAACTTTGGTCGGTAAGGTTCTGTCTTCTAAGGTACAATATAGTGTGAATATTGTCAAGGCATTCTCGCTCTTCATAATGTATGTGCTGCGGGTCAGTATATCTCCAAAAATATTATCACATAGGAGGTTTTGTCCCGGCAACGAGGATATATTATTGTTTTTCGGGTACTATTTTTCCTTGGGAAACCTGCACGTGTTGCGAAAAGACTATATAATAAATCAAATAATGAAAAATTATTTTGGGAGCTGATTTAAAAGTATCAACGCGTACCCAGAACGCATAAGAGTTCAGCTTGCTTAAATTAACACTTTTTTTCCAAAAAATATTTACTTTCAACATTAAAATGTAAAAACAAATCATTTCCATCTGAATCTACCTTATATCGACCGGGAATATCTACTAATTCCAACAGTGATCTAGGGTTTGGCGTCCGATTCCTTTCATTCGTCGTATAGCCCCAGCTGTTGATAGTTTCATAAATTTGTCCCTGTTAACGATGGTCACTCGCCAACTGATGATAGAAGACGTTGCATATTTCGATGTTCTGCCCTCTTCTTGTATAGCCGCCATCGCCTTGGTAGCCCTACGATTACCCCAGTCTGATGGATGAGAGTGATCCTTTTCCTTCCATACGGGATGTGTCACTGCCACCAAATGTACGATAAGTAACATTTCAGTACAAAGCTAACGACACCCTTATTTCCGTATAATTTTACCATTAGTTGATCTGTGCTTCTTGAAGACACTTCCATTCCAAGTTAACTTCGGCTCACGGCTCACCTTTCTGGAAGTTGTGAGTCAAGAATGGTCCATGTTAATTATTACTTCATAATTTATATCTGCAGTTAAAAACTAGAAATTGTTCATTTTTTTTTACCTAGGCTGCGTTAAAAATTGTTGTTGCGTCATTACTTCGTTTTCTATAGTCATGTGACCAAATGCCGCATGTATCAAAAGTCCCTTGTAATGAAAATGTAATGTGTGACAGAGTTTAGTATTAGGTTGATTTAGTATCTGACAATGTGTCGTGCTCGGAGTATTCAAAATGTGAAAAAATGTCGCTGGATGAATTTTCTGTGACCAATTGTCGGTACAAAATCTAAGGAAGATATTTGATTTAAGATATTTATAGCTATTTTTACTGAAGCATATTTGAATATTGGCTACATTGCCGTTTCAAAAACTTCCAGCTGCCTCTTTATCTGTGAGAATTTATCTAATTTTACTAGAATCACCAATAAGTGTGTATGCGCGAGCCGTGACAATTTTTCTCGCGAATAATGTAACGATATTGACAGTTTCTCGCCATAGCTTGAGGACCTTATTGACATCACGAAGCTTGTTAGTTGACATGTGTGGGCTGAAACTCGACTGGTAACAAGCGGCTTTAATCTGTAATCAGCAGCAGTACTGGAAATTCAACAGCTCTTGTTACGCTTCTATGCTCCAGGACTACCTTCCAGTACGTCTCGGACGGAAATGGTCAACGAAAGACTTTTTTTTTCTCAGAAATGAAATATCACCAACACGTTCCTTAATCCATTTATAATTTAGCGATACCCTTGCGTTTCGCTGCAGATTCAAATCGCAATGAGCTTTAAGAAATAAGTTCAATAGTAAATGCATGGTATTACAAATGTAATGGTTCATGTAACTTAATAACTGCCTATGAATAAACAGGTTAATGATGTCAGTACTATTATCTCCAATTATAGGGCCAGGATTCATTCAGTAAAGTATGTATATAGGCCTACACATGTACATTGTTATTTATCTCTTACATATTTCTAAAATATTTGTATTACTTTAAGTAACAATACACATACCGTACATATATTCCTACTGAATGAGTTGAAAGTACGGTTCGGTTTTACGAGGAGTGGGTTTTGGAAAATCCCACCGTCGGTGGCCCTCACGTTTTCCGTGGTATGCCATTTTTATACAAGGTAAATGCCAAAGCTTAGTTTATGAGAGGTTGTATTCCCGCCAAATTTAAAATGTTGCGTTAATGTTCCATCTTAAAAATGTAACCGATTGAAACAGCATGTTACAGACAATTCGGTCCGTACTTTTTTTCCATAAGTCAGTTTCTTAACTACATTTTCTTCAAGGACATAAATTTACTACGTTATTATTTATCATAAAATAACCAGTCCTTTATTCCTTCTATTTATTATGTGCTAGTGGTACCTGTACTCTTCCCAGACTGCCTGGGTAAGTGGCTCAGATTGTAGAGCACAGGCTTTCAGAACAAATACTATCTGGTTTCAACCTCACTCAGTACAAATAAACCACCCTCATGTCGTAGATTTACTGGCAATGAACTTCTGTGAGACAACTTTTCATGATTGTGGCGTCTCCAAATAAAAGGAAAATTAGTTAGTGGGAAGTAAATTATTGTCAAAATTAGCATCTTTTCAATTATTGTTTGTTAATATCAGTTACAGAAGTGCATAACACATCGGGGTATAAGCTGCAGGTTAATTTTCTTATCCCGAAACTGCTGAATGTTCTCTTCATCACGTTTATAATTTAAAACTCTGTCCCTCCGAGTAGGATGGCAGTTTTAGATTAGGTTGCCAGTTTCATCTAGAACGTCTAGAGGACGCCAATATGCGTTCAAAACTTTTCTTAAAGATATTCCTGATACGTTTATGTATCGTTGAGGTAAGCAAATCATATTCCTTAATACAACCTTCCTCATACGTGCAAGGCAAATATCTCTTCTTAAATATAACCTTTCTTATAAGTGCAAGTCTAAGGACAATTTAGGACAGCTTAAACTGTAGAAGGAATTAGATGATCGACCGTGAATGTCTGCAGTGAAGACTTGTAAACACATTAAGCCTTACGCTGTAAGAGTGATCAACATACCAATAGAGACGTATTTCATACTGAACGATAAACAGTTTCCTTTGTGATGTTTCAAAAATTCTTATATTTCTTGTAATATAGCAGGCTCCTAATCATATCACTGGGAATTTTGTTACATAGTGGTATAAACTGGTCTCCCAAGGTTTCGCTTTAATCCCGTAAATACACTCAAAAGGGGAAGTACGATTGAGATTGGAAATTAATTACAATTAGGAGACGGGCGAGCAGTAATTGTTTGCCCTGTCTGGGCTAAGCAAGCAGTTAGCGGCCATTGCAGGCAACTTCTCTTCGAACGCCCACGCACATTGTAAGTGACGAGTCATGGTGGTCCACTTCACAGGAGAGTAAATACCTTGCGCGACACAGAATAGGGCCAAGTGTGTGACCTGCATGTGGACTGAAATAACTCTTGATTTGATAGGCTTTTCAAATTACACGAATCGACGTAGCCAACTCTGTCAAGAAGTTACAGTGCAAAATGTCGAGGTGATATTAAATCAATGTTCCTGAAATGTTCTACATAATTTCCATCAATAATGCAAATCTTCTGGACGACACTGGAAAATCCTTAACCTCTCTTGCAATCACACTAGGCTACCAGAATAAGAGTCAAATTCTCTTTGTTTTAATGATTAAACATTGACAGCTACGAACGCTGCTGTCAATGAAAAGACGCAAGACAAGCAGGATGGGGTTTATATGTACTATACGGGGTGTTTCAAAAATGGGGGGCATAATTTCAGGTATGTATTTGGAATATGTAGACAATCAAAATAGTTCATTACAACATGTGTCCGGAAATGCTTCATTTCCGAGTTATGGCCTTCACAACACTGAACTTCACCGGAACGTTTTTCTTCCGCAGGTCATTGTCATTACAGAAGATGTTCAAAATGTACACCTCCTGCTCGAATACAGACCTCACATCGATGTCTCATTGACTTGGATCGAATCTTTCCTGATCGATGGATAGGTAGAGGTGGCCCGATTGCTTGGTCTCCACGCTCACCTGATCTGAACCCTCTCGTTTTCTACTTGCGGGGCCATTTAAAATCATTGGTGTATTCGTCTCCGGTGCCTGATATGGAAACCCATCGGAATCGAATTCTGGCATCGTGTGAGGACGTACGCAATACTCCTGGAGTTAGGGATCGTGTTCGCAGGTCAATGAGACATCTATGTGAGGTATGTATTCAAGCAGGAGGTGGACATTTTTAACTTCTTCTGTAATGACAAAGACCTGCGGAAGAAAAACTTTCCGGTGAAGTTCAGTGTTCTGAACTCCATAACTTGGAAATGAAGCATTTCTGGACACATGTTGTAATGCACTATTTTGATTGTCTACATGTAACAAATACATACCTGAAATTATGCCCCTATCTTTGAAACACCCTCTATATGTCGAGTCTTTAGACCAAAGTCTGGTTGTGCCCCAAACAGCTTGGTCATTTGCTCTCATACATAGCCTAAGCGCCACTGAAGGGGGTGTGAGGGAAATGAGGTAATTTCCCGTTGCTTTCCTCACTGACCCTGAAGCCCCAACAATATAATAGTCTGCAAAACCCATTGATATGTATTACTCTCTGAATCACACCTTAATATCATTTATTACTGGGACTGAGTGCATAATAAATGATATTGCATCACTAACGACAAAGCCATTTTCGTATTGTGAAAGCGAAAGATCAGTCTGAGATAGACGTTTGAAAGCAGCTAATTTGTTCTAACTTGTACAAGAAGATGAGTGCACTGTAGACACTACATCTTATCTTATATGGACCTGAATAAATTAGAACGCAAACTTGATTAGTGAATAGCATATGTTGTCTGCACTAATCAGAAAAAGATCTATCATGGAGTACATTCTGAATAAATTGAAGTCAAAGTTTAAAAAATGGCTCCGTTTTGCTGAAATTAAATGGATATACAGTAGATAGTTCATATAAAGGGATACGAGCTAGTCGTAGAATAATTATAGAAGTATCGATTTTCTCTTCACCTTTCTCCTTAAATGGAAATGCTGTATTTTATATCGAAGAAAAATTCTAAGGAAATTATTATTTTATTACGAGTGGATTTGGACTGATTCCCTTAGCTGAAAATAGACAATAGTAAACCACACACAAAAATGAGGTGCGCGAGGGAAATGAGGTAAATTCCCGTTGCTTTTCTCACTGACCCTGAATCCGCAACGGTATACTAGTCTGCAAAACCCATTGATACGTATTACTCTATGAACCACACCTTAATATCATTCATTACTATGACTGACTGCATAAGAAATTATATGCCCACGTTTTTAATGTTGAAGGTTAGTTCCTTTCTTATTAATGCCGTCCATATCGCCTAGTCCACTCTTCGATACTGACTGAAGTATTACATAGTAAAGTTCTAGAAGGCTTGTGCGTCACCTTCAATATTTCGCCAGCATCATCATAGCACCGTCGTACGGGTAAGGGAATACTTGATGCTCACTCAATACGTATTTCAACTTATTATTGTGTAAAGAGAAACGGACCTTGCAACCAAGGGATAACACATAAGGCGTCACATGTGAACTGTTGCTATACAATTTCCCAGAGCTGAATTCTTGCTACATACCTAAATAATACTGTGTGCTTGAATGAAAAAAGAAAATAATAATGTTATTTGTTTTACGTCCCACGAACTACCTTATTACGGTTTTTGGAGATGCCGAGGTGCCGGAATTCATTCCCGCAGGAGTTCTTTTAGGTGCCAATAAATTTACCGATACGAGGCAGACGTATTTGATCACCTTCATATACCACGGAACTGAGCCAGGATCGAACCTGCAAAGTTTGTGTGTCATTAAAAATACAAAGTGTGCAATACCTGCTGACCGGCTGCACAACACAGCAAGGTAACCCCTCACCCCCTACGTTCAGCTCATTTAAGAAATCGTTTCAGGGTCACTGAATTGTGAAGAAATCCAAAGGGATGTTATCCAGTAATGACAAAAAGAATGATACTATGAAAATTATAGTTCCTTAATTATTAAAATATCATCCATAATCGCAAAAGTACAGTATGTATAAATGTATTCCTTGTGAAAGTGAAATGTGGAGTAGGCTATATTCGAAAGCTATATAGTTTGCTTACTCTGTGCCTTTTCTTGTTTCGATGTCATTTAAATTTCTTGAATTAATTTCGTATTTCCATTCCACCTTTTCTTTGTTTTATATTCCTCTTTCCGTTCCATCTGAATTCATGTCTTTCTTTCCTTTCTACATTCCTTTCTACTCTCGTCCAATGTTGTGTTTGTTCAATTAATGCTGGGGTGAACACATGTCCTTTCATCAGAGTGAAATGAACAGCAGACATAAGTTTGAAGGACAAGAGTCCTAGAGAAAAAGAACGAAATAAAGGATATACACAGGAGAGATAAGTAGAAACAGATAAGAAATAAATAGTTCGTTTGTTCGTGGATTAAACAATTTGATGATTCAGTAACAAAAAGTGCTATTTTTTTGTCATTTCCTCTATTTATAATAAGTCCTAATATTTGCTTCTGTATCACGAATAGCCATCAAAATAGATGATTTGGTTAATTCAGTTTCTTATTTTAGCATATTTTAATTCCAGTCCTTCATTTCAAACACTTTTAGTGTTTTCCTCCATCTTTAAGTAATTGTTTTCTGCTAACTTTATCGCTCAAATTGTTTCTTCTGTCCTATATTTTCTCTTTTCTTTCATTTTTCCTATCTCATTTCACCCATTCGTTATTCTTTCAACGCTTATTACTTTTTTCTCCCTTTCTACCATGTTTTTTATATTTTCCTTAAGTTCTCCACCTTTTCTTTTTTTTCATTTCGATCTCATAATACTTTCCTACAAAAAGTAAACAAACCGTCATAATTCAATACAATATTCAGAACCCTGCCAAGTCTCATTAATCATCAGTAGATTTTGTACTTGTAAAGGTGCGCATATTAAGAATACATACTCCTATTTCACTATTTAATGGTCGACAAACTCTCAAATCGCTATAAAACTGTTTAAATGCCCCTTTCATGCTTAGAAGTGGGAGGTTCCCGTTTTATTGATCGTCATTTCAGTACATTGTGGTGCTCTCTTATAGTGGGAACACTATATTTCATACAAACGGAACTAAATGCGTACTGTACAAACACATCTCTCTTTCAATAGCTTACCCTATACAGGCTGTAACATTACAGTTAGTCCTAAGGTCTATATATTCTAACACATGGATTTAAATAAGACAATTACCGATTGTTCTCCTCAATATATATATATATGTTGTGCTAACAGTGTAGTCCGAATAATTCCCTATTAACTCGTGTGATATAATTTCTGGCTGGTTTAAAGAAAATTGTTGTACTTATTTCTCAGTTAGGATATCTGGATTCGTCATCAAAATGACTGAAGGAGCATTGATGAATTATTGAAGTTAACTCCATGTCTACATTGGACAAACCGGGTGCGTTGGTCTTGCAGTTTAGAGAGCGCAGCTGTGAGCTTGCATCCAGGAGACAGTGGGTTCGAACCCCACTGTCGGCAACCCTGAAGATGGTTTTCCGTGGTTTCGCATTTTCACACCACGCAAACGCTGGGGCTGTACCTTAATTAAGGCCACGGCCGCATCCTTCGCACTTCTAGGCCTATCCTATCCGTCGTCATAAGACCTATCTGTGTCGGTGCATCGTAAAGCAGATTGTAAAAAAAATAAAAATAAAAATACTTTGGACAAAGGTGAAACAAAATATTCAGGATTCAGGAACTTAGCAGTATCCTAGGGTAATTTGCGAGCATCAATTTATGTACAAAACGACATTCTATGTTAATTGTTTTAAACTTTTATCACAATTTTTGTGAAGTGAATGAGGATTATATTGTGTATGAGCGTGTGTGTGTGTTCCGAGTCAGTTTGATACTCGTAATGTGTTTGCTTGTTTGCTTGTGTGTGTGTATATTTGTTTGTCAGTCTGTTTGTCAAATCCTCATCCCGAAAACTCGTTGAGTTCCCAACAGTTCCACAATTTGGTGCCACGCGAAGATTAGGTATCCGTGGAAAGATTTACTTAGGAAATAAAGAACGAAATAGCCTCCTATTGAATTTCTTACGGAACCGGAAAGTATTATTGTATAATTCTGCCAATCCAACTAAGCATCAAGTTTAAAAGTTTGATATTATTCATCATAGGATGTGGCTCCATAAGGAATGACAGTACTGGTGTCTCTCTAGTTCCGTTTATTACCATACCGTCATAGCGTTGCCTACGAGATAAGTACAGGCCTCTGCATGCGCGGTGTTTTCAAGCACTAAATTGGCAGAGCAGTAGCAGTTCAAATACCGCCGCTAGATGGCAGGCGAGCCCTCCATTCTTTAGCACGATCCCAATTGGCATTACGAGAATAATTTGCACATAAAAGCACATTACGGAGGTAAAACATTGAGTTTTGAGTAGAAAAGCGATATTTCTATGATACTTAATAAATAAAAATAAATGTATCACACAGTAATTCAAGAAGAGCTCATACGAGTCACGTCGTATAATTGCGACCGGAAAGATCACATCCAAGTCGAAATGAAAATACTCCACTGTATATTTAAAACCGCTTCAGTATTCACATAGCAGGATTTAATATTATGAAAACTTCACTTACCGATATGTTTCTTGTGGTAATTGCGTCACGTCGGTGTACATCTACAACTTCATAACTTTCCTGTTGAGTGGCTTAAAACTGTACTGCTTCGCACGACCGTGTTTGTCCGTCACTTTTCTGCCAACATTGTCCAATAGAGGATTCAACAACTTGATGAGCAAAAGAGAGCAAAGTTTATCATTGTCACATTCACTGCATTTCAGTTCATTAAAAAACCTGGTTTTACAGTACTTAAACAGTTTTGCTCTAACATTTCTTCTCGGCAAAAGTGGAATAGCATTAGAGCAAAAATACACAAGAAGTAGCACCAGAGACACAAACGATGGCTTAGGGTATCTAAGTCCGCCCCTATCTTGTCTCTGAATCAGCATATTCAGTGGTGCGTTTGTGGTGATTGTTGTGAGCATGTCCAGTCAGTGATCGCAAGTTGTGTTCTCTTCAGCCACTCTTACGAGATAACCACATACAAACGTCACGGATGCTGCTATCAACGTTGTTGGACAAGCTGAAAAAAAATAGGAAAGAAAATGTTTGTTTCAAAAAACATGTTAACATTAGAATTAATACAATGTGATTATTCGTACTTACTACTTAAAGGGCGCATTAATATTTCCATCGCAGCATTTGGTAGCTGAATTTCTGCCATCTCCATCTGAGTCTCTTTATGCTGAGTTCCGAGCCAATTTTTTGAAAAATTATCAGGATTCATCTCGACATTTGCATGCATAGATGCACGTATGATTCCACTTTTCAGTGTGGTCTCAATTCCATGCGTACAAGCACGAGCATCCATCATATAATTAAATCCTCCCAATTGCCTGAGGTGACTAAAAAACAGTTCAACATCGTCACTGGAGAAATTTCGCGTTAACACATAGTGGAAGCCCATAGTTAACAAGTACTTGATACACGCAACCGTCGACTGTGTAGTAATGACAAGAGCACGGTAAGTCTCCGTACTTAACGTCTCATTTTTGTTTCTTCCTGCACCCTGAAGTTTCTCAATATAAGGGAAAAATGTATCAGTTAGCCATTTAAGTCTTTCATCACTAACGGAAAATAAATGCAACTTATCAGAATTTCGTGAGAATAGAGCATGAGTTCGATTACAAACATCGTGGATATCGAACCACTTTCTCATTACATTCATGAAGTGTACCGTAGCATTAAGACTCTCCTTATCGGGAAAATGTTCACTTGCAACAGAACTACAGGTTTCCAGAGCAGCTGTAATTGAGACTGAAAATAAAAGTTTCGCACGCTTAACGTTCATTTTCTCAAAATTGGAGGGGTATACCATCTTTCTGGTCAAGTAGCGAACTGGAGAAAAAATTAAGTTCCTCTGTAGTATGTACAGAGTTTTTACGTGCTTTCCTGAGATTTCTTTTCCGTCATCTTGAAATGACTTTTCTAGAAACTCTGACCGAATATTCTTGATTATGTGACTTTGATCATAGCTCAGAAATAGTTTGCGAGTTTCATCTAAAGGATGGGCCGTTTCTGGTTTAACATGCCCACCACATAACTTTTCATACATAGACACATTCACTTTGGCATTGTCGGTCACGATTCTCAACACCGTAAATCCTATTTCTTCTACAGCTGCTATTACTTGCAGCGTTCTTCTTTGGAGCTCAGTTCCGTCCAAATTGCAGCAAAAGAAAAACTCCACGGGGATACGAAATCTTGCTGCCAGACCTCTGAACATAAAGCAAAGCAATCTGTTAGCTAATTCTCCTTCCGTAGCAAGTTCATTGCCCCCATGAAACTGGTCTAATTGTCGATCATATATAAGTTTCGGCTGTATTGCCATTTCGTCGATAATAAGAGAGTCAACCTTTTCCTGTTCCGTAGAAAGTGTCTGTAATTCTGCTTTCAACCTATCTTTTATCTCCTGTGTAACTCCTGTTTCTCCAGATGATCTGCCAATATATTTCATTAGCGTACTTTTGTGCGGCAAACGCAATATTTCCATCTGCCTAGCAAATTCGTAGCCTTTTAACGATTTCCTCTGCCAGAGAACACAAATTTTTATAATATCTTCTGTATACTGTATCTTTTTCTTGCCAAATGCCTTCAGTTCAAGTAAAAACGTAGCTTTCAAGTCCTTCGCTTCACTAGAAACCTGCAGTGTAGCAAAGAGTTTATCTGCATACGATTTTCTCTTTCGTTTCTTCACTTCAGCAAGCAACTTCCTATTCTTGTACCTCAATTGTTTTTATGATAAGGTTTTTCCTTTTGAGAGTACGCGATGCCAGTTGTCTCGCGTTTACCTTAGTTGTGGAAGTTGACTGTACTTTATACTGGGGGGTCATGTCAACTTGGACTGAACGTGAGATGGCTTTTTCGTCTTCTCTTCGCTCTACTTGTACGTCATGTGAAACATTTGTACTTGGCTGCGTGAATGCATTTTCATAGCTTCGTTTCTTGGGTAGCTTACGCGTTTTATTAAGCCTACTCTTGTCATGCAAATACGATGGGTACCCTGAAAAAAGCGTTGGAATTGAATTTGGAAGAAGGCGTCTGATTTTAGTAGAAATGCTGAAGCACGTACTTTCAAAATGTTCGCTACATATTACAGATTTCGAGGAAGGTTGCCACATGCTATTTTTCTCGTCACCCCGACGAGATATAACTTTGACCCATTTTTCTCGTAATTCTGCATTTACTGGGAACTCGTGGAAAGAAATCCCACTACCTTTGTGCAGTTTACTTTTGCAGAATGGAACACAGCAATAAACCATTATTTATCACGTGCAATAAACATCCTGTGAATAGAATGTTTACAGTAAATAACTCTCTCGGCGCCAAATACAGAACCTTGTATGAAAATGAATATTCATAAAAAATTATCTTAATTTTATGTTTAAATATAAACTATGTACTCGCCACTAGCTGAATACACAAATCAACGCTTTATATAATTAATTTTAAGGCCTATATCACCTAAAAACTCACTAACTTAAATTTTTGTTCACTATTTCCGTATAAGTCTATGTTAAACAGTGGAGGAGTAACACGCAGTCTAGCGGCAAATCTGGAACTAGAACGTATTGCACGCTGCATAAGCTGCCACGCGGAGGCCTTATTACTTATCTCGTAGGCAACGGTCATAGTCAAAGATACTATAAGGCTGATTTGTTCTACTTGTTCTACGCCGCAGTAGAGTGTACAGTAAACACTGTATGGAGAGATGGACCTGAACAAGTAGGAACATAAATGTGTTAAACATTCTTACATTCTATGTTACTTTAATTCTGCTACCTCTATCGAGTACTGGAATCTTTTCAAGGAGGCAATAGTCATTTCAGTGTTAAAAGTACTATTTATTAATTGGATTACAGGTCATTAGACTTTTGATTTTGAATCGCTTTATATGTGATGGAAGTTAGTTGAAAAAGTCTAATATTCACAAAACGTACTTATAAATTCTGTAAGTCTGACTCTGGCACCCAAATGCCGCTTTCAAACAGCCAGTTTAAAATAATATTTTACTGTCACTAAGTTCGTATGAAGGGGTATATCCGAAAAAAACTTCGGACATGTATTACAAGAAGAAAAATCTAGGATGGAACTGTTATTACTAATTTCTTCTTTGATATAAGCGAGATAAAGTTTACATAATTCTGAATATTTGTAATGAAATATGAACAAATATACACTGGCGGAAAAATGGCAACACGATTCAAGGTAGAGTTTATACAATGACGTGACGTTACGTAAAAAACACTGCAGACCAGTCCAAGCCACATCAATGTACAGGGTGTCCGTTAACAATTGACGAGGCAATACTTCACGGATTATTGGATGTAGAGAGGCAATAATTGACACACATGCTTGACATGGAATGGGATTTTATTGGCACCAACAAAGAGTGCACAAACAGGCCAAAATATGGCGCTGGACAGCAATACGTCAATGATGCCGCATGAGACATCTGTACCGTATAAATGAGCTGTCGTAAGAGAGGGTGCCAGATGCGCCTGCGTTACCAGAAAAGGCACTGTTAGTGAAGCTTGATTTACTTTAGTTTGGAAAAAATCTTCGATCGTCAAACGTTATATGAATTTCCTGTGTTAAATCGACAAATTGTAAATGAGCCGACAATCCTAAAATTGCAGGAGGAAGAAAAACAAATAGTAAACAAAGGAAAAAGTGACAAAGATAAAGTGTAAAATATATAAAATATAAAAGATAAAATACAGAAGCTTCTGGAGAGAGATTGCGTAAAGTTGTCACAGGAAAGAGAAAAATAAGGAAGGATTGCTTGAATAACGTCCAAGTATCGAATTATGCATTGATTTTGATACTGCTGTGTCGATATCTTTGTTTGGATTCTTCCACGCTACTTACGAATCTCTTTTTTTGCTAGTGGTTTTACGTCGCACCCACACAGATGGGTCTTCCGCCGACAATGGGATAGGAAAGGCCTAGGAGTTGGAAGGAAGCAGCCGTGGCCTTAATTAAGGTACAGCTCAAGCAGTGTGAAAATGGGAAACCACGGGAAACCATCTTCAGGGCTGTCGACAATGGGGTTCGAATCCACTATCTCCCGTATGCAAGCTCACAGCTGCGCGCCTCTAACCTCACGGCCAACTCGCCCGGTCTACTTACGAATCAGTTTCTAAAGTTATAACTCTACATTTTCCATTACCGATCCGAAATCAAGCTCGCTTAGAATATGAACACCCTCCTGTATTTCATTAGAGGAAAGTTTATTTTAATTCTTCTCCTTATTATTATTATTATTATTATTATTATTATTATTATTATGACGTACCCATCCCCTTGGGTGAAAAATCAGCATAGTAATCTTCGGTTCAGAGGACCCTGGGTTTGATTCTCGGCCCGGCCAGATACATTGTCCTCATCTGGTTGATTTATCTTGCTTAGAGGCTGGGTTTTTGTGTACATGTTAACGTAAATCTTCATTTACATACACTCATCATATGATCTATTACCACAGAATCGCTTATGTATAGGAAAAGGTATCCACTGTAAAATAGAGCTTAATCTATCAGTATTGTCAACCCCGAATAATTGTGGAAAGATCAGCAAAAAGAAGAAAAAGATTAAGACCAAGTAGTCAGTTTATTGTATGTAGTTTTATGCTACCGGTAAGGAGATCGGCAACGTAAAAAGCGATCGCTTAGTTAAAAAACCACCCCATGTATGTTTTCTGCCAATGGTACAGAATCACACGAGTGACGGTCAAGGGCAAGGATGCACGTATTTCCCATTCAGATTTAAAATGCGTCCTTTCTTATCTATGCGGCACCATCAGAGTATTCACACGAGATAACACTTGACACGACCGCTCTACAACAGATATGTGGAGCAGTTTCACAGGTGGTACAATTTCCTGCATCAAGCACAGGACATGAACAGGAATATTTAATTTTAGTTCACCTCTTGCCTGGCCGAGGCGGTAAAGGCGTGCTCGGTTCGCCCGGAAGGACGTGGGTTCGAATCCCCGTCAGGAAGTCGTAAAATTTATGAAACGAGATTTCCACTTCCGGAGGTGCATATGGCCCTTAGGTTCACTCAGCCTACACCAAAAATGAGTACCAGGTTAATTCCTGGGGGCAAAGGCGGCCGGGCCTATTGCTAACCACTCCACCCCACCACGTGCCGCGGTTAACAATGGAGGAAGCCTTTACCTTCCACTCCTCCAAGGGCCGTCATGGCCTGTACGGAGGTGTCTTTGTCTTTGTCTTGTCATAACCTAGACAGATACTATAGAAGCGTGTACATATTTTATTTTTGATTATGTCTTGGTGAAATGCCCTACCATGCAATTCCCTGCTCTAATCTTTACAGTTAATTCTATATATGGCGAGAGGTGGTACTTGCGGTAGTGGTGTTGATTACTGTTTTAGGAGGAAGTAAAAGTGGGCAACCATCCTCTATTAACGCTAATCAGAGAGAAAAGTGGGAGAGTTCCAACCTTTTGAAGGATGAGTATTTCGAAAAAAGGAAACTAAGTCCAAAAATGAAAGAATCGCGAATCTAACAGTATCAGGGACGGAAAGTAACAAGAACTGACAAAGGATAATCGGATAGGAGGGATGAGGAGCCTGGCACAAGTAATAATGAACTAATGCCAGAGTCAGCTTTTAGTAAGCTCTTACGAAAGGCAAAATATACTTCTGCCGCAGCCACAGGAAAAAGTAAGAGAAAGGAAATCTCAAGTATTTAAGATGGAATAGGAAAAATAGAACTGAAAGAACACAGAACACTGTGGCTTCTGTGGGCAAGTTGGCGGACGCCTTGTTAGTCTGACTCAACTTCGAAGCCATTCCAAATTGGGTGACTTTGAAGTGGCCCAGTCCTCGGTATCAATGGGCACGCAAGCCTCCACATCGACATACAAGTCTTGGTATCCCTAGATGGCTTGTATCACGATATTAGTAGGGAAAGCTTAGCATGTAAATCCATCAGTATTAAGTATATTTTATGGCTTGTTACATCAGTTACGTCTTGATTCATTATTCTTTTCTCATTAATTGTATTTTTCGAATAATATTGTTGCATTACATTCAACTATTCAAGGTAAGTCTTAATTATAAAAGTATTGTAGTGATATTTTTGTGGGGTGTTGAAAAGGAAATACGCAGCTAACTTACCGTTTCACTCTTTCTTTCTTTCTTTCTTTCTTTCTTTCTTTCTTTCTTTCTTCCTTTCTTTCTTTCTTTCCTTCCTTCTTTCTTTCTTCAATTTATTTATTTATTTTATTTATTTATTTATTTATTTATTTATTTATTTATTTATTTATTTATTTATGTATTTATTTATTTATTTATTAATCCGTTTAACATACAGGTTTAAATTTTCCCTCTGACTCAGCGAGGGATCCCACCTCTACCAGATTCCTGGAGCGTAAGATACTTTTTGTCGGGGATATAACTGGATAGGATGACCAGTAGCTCGAACGACGGCCTCATCCGCTATGCTAAACAGTGGCCGTGTGGGGGCTAGGGTGATTGAAAGGGATATATAATGACGAGGGAAGGAAGCGACCATGGCCGTATGTCGGGTACCCTCCTGGCATTTGAATGGAGAAAATGGGGGAAACCACGGGAAACCACTTCAAGGATGGCTGAGGTGAGAATTGAATCCTCCACTACTCAGTTGACTCCCGAGGCTGAGTGGAGCCCGTTCCAGTCCTCGTGCCACTTTTCAAAATTCATGGCAGAGCCAGGAATCGAACCTGGGTTTCCGGGAGTGGACGCTCGTCACATTAACCACTAGGCGTACACCATAGAGGCGGACGCCAACTTATCTCCCGGGGAAAATTAAAACTTGTATAAATATTTTGGATTAATAATGTTCCTTTTCCGGGTTGGACTCTGCAGTGGTTTTATGTACCTTGCGTCTATTTACTCAGAAGGAGATTGAGTGTATGACATTGTATGTTCATCGCATTTGATAACTCAGACTTTATTTCAAATCCCTGCCGATACCCACAAAAAATATTATATCTATAGGTTTAATTATTTCTGAGAAAAGTGTAGGACTTTCTTGAACTTATACAGCCCCAAGCACTCCTTTCATGTTGAAAAATATTCTTAGTAGACAAAATAGGGGTCCCTATTGTACGAAATACGTAAAATTAAATAATTTCCTCAATTGTGACGAAATATAAAGAGCTAAGGGTTTCAAATTATGAGTCTTGGATAGCTCTAAAAAAGTAAAAAACAAACGAAAATCACTTCCGGCCTAAATGCAGTTCCGGAAAAAGAGCCTAAAATCTCTTTGTTTGTTTTCTCGTTTTCTTCCTTATTCATGTCCTATCCAAACTAACTACTGCATATTACGCAGTTCTTTCTGTAATGTGTTCTTTGATCCAATACCCTAAGGAGTTTTTTCAATTTCTTGAAAAATGTCCCCACCGAATGTGGTTATAAGGACTTGAGTGAAACTCTGCATAGACTCACATTAGCGCTCGTAGTAGTGCTTGAGTGAAAAACTGCATTGCCTGACATTAGCACACAAAGTGGTACAGAAAAGCTAATTTCTAATCTAATCGACCGGATAACAATGATTAAGAAAAGGATTGTAATTTTTAGAAATAAAAGAGAATATTTTCTCATGCTTTATTATATTTTATTCACCTAAAATACGTAGCTCATATCCCTACGATGTTTTCAACATTGAATGTCTTGCCTGAAGGGATGGAACTCTGGATTTCTTTTGAGCAACTGTACAGGCTGCCGATGTTAATATAAATTACAGTATTCATTTTGAAGATGACTAATGTACCCCTACTCTATCTGACGTAGTCAGTCTTCCCAGGCATCTAAGTCTATTTCGAGTATAATGCGGTCGTGAGGATATCCATTGACTTGGCCCACAACGGGCGACTTGCACCCACTCTGCAGTGTAATGGCAGTAATGCTACACCTTTCCAACAGAACAAATATAATCATAGCTCAATTGCATAGGGAAACCGACGTTAAATCAGGAGATTGTGGGTTCGGACCTTACTGATCTGTTCGGCCATTTTTGTTCTGTACTTAACATTTTTTCAATACGGACCGAAAACGGCCTAATAAGTTGAACGTTTATTTCGATAACTAATAGTAATTTAGCTGGCCCCGTGGTGTAGGGGTAGCGTGCCTGCCTCTTACCCGGAGGCTCCGTGTTCGATTTCCGACCAGGTCAGGGTTTTTTACCTGGTACTGAGAGCTGGTTCGAGGTCCACTCAGCCTACGAGATTAGAATTGAGGAGATATCTAGCGGTTAGATGGCGGCCCCGGTCTAGAAAGCCAAGAATAACTGCCGAGAAGATTCGTTGTGCTGACCACACAACACCTCGTAATCTGCAGGACTTTAGGATGAGCAGTGGTCGCTTGATAGGCCGACGCCCTTAAAGGGCTATAGTTCCATGATATTTGGTTTGGTTTAAATAGTAATGTTACATACCGTGAAAGCTCAATATTTCAAATAAATTACATATTTTTTTCTTAGGAGCCATTTGTCGACTACTTTCGAGAGCGTATCGTCTTGAATATTTGACTCCCTAGTGTTTAACGATGAGACCCAGAAATACCATTCCAATTTTTCCCCGACTTTCGTTAACAATTTGGGCTCACTAAAACCATCACAAACACACTTGCATTAATACCGTTGGAAAGGCTGCATTTTTATATTTAGGACGTATTCCTATGTGAGTTAACACTTGCCATAGAATTCACTCAAATTTCAAAAATCTGATCAACATAATTTTGCACATGTGTCGTTTACCTTCTTTTATTCGAGTATGTTACGTAACCTCAGCAGGTTACATAACATTTCCCAGTCATCTGGTCAACACCAGACCTTACCGAGAATTGAGCATTTCGGGTAGGAACGGTTATCGTTTTATTATCATTCCTAATAGTTCAATTATTTAGGTTCGTGAGCAGCCTCACGTTTGCCGGCAATTCTTCCATTAGTTCAAAATCCGTACTCTCTCGAGAGTAGCCTCAGATCTCCTGGCAATCATAGTTCATAGTCCCTTCGGGCTAAGCGGTTCTCTGGTAGTGAGTTGACCGTGAGCCATTTTGTTTATAATAATATAACTATTACTATCATTGTGATTGATATTCAGTTCTTGCTTGGTTGTTATGAATTTGAACAATGTAATGGGTGAAGGCCTGTAAGTACAAAGTTCAATAATTAAAACATATAATTTTGCACAGTAACTGATTCCTTGTCATAACGCCAACCTGCAAATGCTGCAGGAATATTTTGCAAATAAACATGATTGATTTTGACGAGTTTCATTGGATTAAAAATTATTTTGAGAACACTCTTTGGCCATTAACGCTGAATGTAAATTAACAAGAGCAATTCATGACGACTGTAGTAATTCTTCATTAAAAAGACCAATTTAAGAAGTTTTCTTTACTGGAGTTCTAAATGCATATTTACCAAAAAATCGAATATGAGCATAAAATGCAAATGATTGTGATTTCCTTCCCATCAATATTTACTAATGAGCGATAGCCTACTTAGGCAGCAATTGAGTAAAAATGGTGTTCAAGTCTAATTATTGCAAAGCAATTAGGTTAGCTTTTTCTTACAAACCATCTCTTGAAGAACAGGCCCGCCTGTCATAGTGAACTTAGATATTGTATCATATGGTGTTTATAAATGTAGTAATTTGAAATTATATTGAACCATTTACTTACTACTCCCCCTTTGAGTGGGGGCGGTAGAAGAACACTCATGGTATATACTGCTTGTGGTAAGAGGTGACTAACCAGGGGCTCTCAACTTGGAAACGTGGGTTGGCGTTTACGGTTCCCTAGCTGAGTACGCCATTGCTTCCATTTAGTCGTACAAGATTCCTCGCTTATATCTTTCCTATCCGACATCCCTTGGTCGACTTGTATTGTTTCCCGACACTGAGAGTATTAGTTTTAAGAGGCCTAGTGAGTCTTTCATTTTTACGTCCTTCGTGACCCTCATTTCCCTTTGAACAATATATTCATATTTGGAAGTTTCAAACGTCTTCCCTTTCTTCTTTTTTGTTAATGTTAATATAGGATGGTTACCCAGTTGCAATATCTCTTAAAACAATAATCACCACACAGAAGCTCTGAAGAGAGTTTTCCATGGTTTCCCATTTGCTTAAAGTGCAGTGTGTTAGTTCAACGTTAAACCACCAGAAAAATAAATCACCTCTATCACCTTTTTAAATACTACGTACGGCCTATGGACGTACTGGCACGTTTTGTTGGTTTTTGCCTCAGTTACTATTCATGTACGTATACGATCCCTTTGAAAATACATGTGGTGACATATGTCTTTCCTCCCTGTAGCTGGTGGTGGTTGAATAACCTGATTCTCCCCTGCGACTAAAATAGGTGACAGTGCTCAGAACTTGGCAGCGTGGGTTGGCAACTATGGTTCTCCTAGCTGAGTCTGACATTGCTTCTATGTTTTCTGCCAGACTCCTCATTTTCATCTATCTAATCCGACCACCCATGGTTAATTCTTGTTCGTTTCCGACCCGAACGGTGTTAGATTTTCAATGCCTAACGGGTGTTTCTTTATCGCACCCTTCGTAGCTCTTGTCTTTCCTTGGCCGATACCTCCATTTCTGAAAGTATCAAAACCTTATGATTTCCCTGTGATTAGTTTTAATCGAGGATGGTTTCCCAGTTGTAATTAAAACAATTATCACCACTACCACCACATCTATCTTTCTCCTTTTGGACATTGGCCCGAGTTGATCTTATTAACCGATAGCGACTGAACAACACTTTTGTATTCTTGTGTCTTTGTCTGTGCCTAATCTCATGTATTGTGTTTTACGAGCGATGGCGGGGTAAATTCCTTCGCTGAATGAAGACGAAATATTACTATTAGTGCCGAAACAGACATCGATGAAAGTGAAAGCAGTATATTAGAGAATGAGTCTTTGTCAGCAAACAGTACTGAAATTTCGGACAGTGACACTAGAAATCTAATGTCGGGTCGTTTACATACTTGTGAGCAAATGTATTGCAGTGTATTTAGGCATACAGAAATGAGTTTCACAAATCTTGGTAGATATTTCAGGAGATGGGGTTAAAGTTAGATATGTGAAAATTAGCCCTAACAGGGTAAAGTAGCACGTGACTAACTAAATATTACTTAAATTGAAAACTTTTAAAAAGGGAGTAGGAACAATGCCGTCCTTTAATCACAGGCTATGAGAAAGGTGGCCCAAGATAATTAAAATGGGGATAGAAAGCAGCCTTCTTACTGGAACTGTAATATCTCCAGCCGAAATGTCTCGAAAGGAGCCCTACCACTTCTTCAATCACAGCTATAATGCAAATCACACTTACTCTGTATGTAGTGGTTCTGAAGCTTCAAGAATCGTCTGAAACTGGACGTAGATTATTTGTTTTAGAGTAGTCCTACTCCATTAACGCGCACCGTATTTTAAAGTGTTACTGAGAGTACGTAGAACAAGCACGAAAATTTCTACCTAATAGATAACGGTAGAAACACTATCTAGTGTGTTATCGTAAATTGCTAAATGGTCCAGCATAGTGGAATAGAGTTTGAAAAATATCCGGCTTCGAAGTTGGAAGAAAAGCCTAATATTCTCTACTTTTGCAGCTCATTGCAGGCATAACATATATTGACCATAAGTGTTCCCCAAATAGTTCAACACGCAGCCTGCAGCGAGCAGCGCTTTGGTATGGGTTTTTTTATACCTCAAAGCAAGGCACATTAAAACATGGCAAATGAACAAAATTAACCAGGATGAGCAGCAGAAGTAACAGTATAAAAACGACAAAAGTATTTGTGCATCATATTGTACGATGGGGTGGTATTGATAAGAATTCGTATGTTCTTAGCGCGTTCCAACATGACAACCAGTTAAACTGAGAATGAATATAAGGTGAAGAGGATGTAGAGAGAATTGAGAGAAGAAGGAGTAGGGCATGAATATTACGGCATTGTTTTAGTCTTGACCAGCCAAGTTCGTCGTGGGCCGGTTGGACATGGTCGTAGTTCCGAAAGACACTCATATAGCGCACGCTAGCGTTTTGAACACGTTGTAATTTGCCGGCATAGCAGTGAGGTCACTGTAAACTACATCGGAATAGCCAAAATGAGGTGATACTAATGTACACACAAGCCGCTTTTTCAACGAATGAGAAAAAATCCTCCGGAATCTGCGTGTGGAATTTAGAGCTGAAAAGACGTTTCTGGAAATACCCGAGAAGTGTTGCGTCCAAGAAAGATTTCTTTATCTAGCATTATATGCAAATCTTTGACTAATTCAGTGTGTTCTATTGGTGACTCATCCAGATAAAAGTTTTGGAAGAAAGACATTATTATTGATTTTGGAGCAAATTTGCGGATGCGAGATTACAATTGTTTGAGATTTTGCGTCGATTTAAATAAATCTTTCTTGAAAGTCTCTATTGCTTGAGGCAGTCCTCCTGGTACACAAAGTAAGTAGAATAGTAAATCGTCCGCGTTTATGTGGTGTCTGCATTTGTGAATTGGTGAAGTGATATCGTTTATAAAAGTAGAGTAGAGAAGGGATGGTACTTTCCAATACTTGACGAAACATGTGACAGTCATAACTAACATTTCTGAATGCTCATTTCAAGGCTTGAGGATTGTTAAACGTACGATATTAATCGGTATCGGGTACGGTTTGTTGGAAATCGTTAGTTGGAATAACAACAGCTCTTTAGTGAATGTTAGTCACTAAGATACAGTTACTTCACATGTAATTAACCTATTGTAGTATGATAGAAAAAATAGTAGTTTACGGTATCTTCTCCCAGCTGACTCTAGATGAAAGCTGTGTGAGTTGGATGTTTTCCTCAACTGAATTTTTTTGTATTTGTACCGGGAGGTACACCCGCCCCTTCATTCAAAAGAAGTGCCTTGGGTAATGCCATCTGACACATAAAGTTTGCAACAACTAATACAAGTAGTTTGGACTTTTCTCTACAGATATCTCTACTAAAAACTGATGTTATACCCTCTGGCGTGAAGAGGAATTATTAAAATTGTTAATACATTCTTTTATGTTCAGATTTACTACACTGAGTTGATTATTATGTTAAAGTTGACAACACTTCGATCTCTTCCCGGGTCCCGTGGTTTAGGGGACAAAGCATCCGGCTGAGAACTCCATTTAAAATTCCATTTTATAAGTACTGTTAGCAGCGCCGAAATCTACTGCATCTTCCTCAGCTCATGGGTCACTTCATCAACTAGTCACTAGCAACTGCAACTCAGTGCAATCCCTCAAGTTGGGAGAGAAGGCTCTGCTTCAGAAGTACTATAATTCTATTTTCTTCATGAATGCAATTTGTAATTTAAAAAAATTAATATTTCGTTTCATTAACGTTTAGTTGGATAATTTAAAATCATTGTTTTTTACAGAAAAACCATACTTACAAATTGTCTATGGTAATTTAGAATATGATAATTATATCCTTTTAATAAATAGGAATACTTTAATTTCGAAATTCCCAATAAGATATATGTTCTTTTCCATCAATTACATTATGGGGTTATCGTTACTACTTAATTATGCTTCATTGCCAGCACTACAAGGATGACCATGGACTGTTGAAATTTTCGATCACTCCACGTTACTTCATATAACTCAGGAGCTACAATAATGGCGTATTCGTTGCACCCGGAAAGACAGGGGTTCTCTTCTGGGTTATAAAGCCGAAATATTTAAGAAACGAGATTTCCACTTGTGATAAGGCACATGGCCCTGAGGTTCACTCAACTTACACCAAAAATGAGGAGCAGAATAATTTCGGGGATAAAGTTGGCTACTCTATCACACCAGTGAGAAAGGAGCGCGCAGCTGTGAGCGTCCATCCGGGAGATAGTGGTTTCGAACCACACTTTCTGCAGCCCTGATGTTGGATTACAGTGGTTTCCCATTTCAACACCAGGCAAATGCTGGGGTTGTACATTAAGGCCACGACCGTTTCCTTCCCACTCCTAGGCCTTTCCTATACCATAGTCGCCATAAGACCTATCTACGTCGGTATGACGTAAAGCAATTTCTAACTGTGGAAACCTTTACCCTCTACTCTTCCAAGGACCTTCATGTATGGAGATGGCTTGACATGGCTTTTTTTTTTTGCTTTTAATGAAAATAGTACCAATAATTAAAATGATTCTACCTAGGGTACACCTTCTCCGGCCAGTCAAACTGCGCGCCTTCTATCATTTATATAATCGAACTTGAAATGATGTAGTATAAGAAAGTTTGGCTTTCTGCCTTTAGATGTCTCTATTATCGGTTGAATTGCTTCCCCTAATTGCTTCTAATTAATTCATTAAGAAATGTTCATTTTCACAGCTGGCAAACCTCAAGTTTTGAAGATTGTTTAGTTCATGTATCAATACTGTCAACACTTCTGCTGGTTCTTTCTTCAATTGCAAGCAACCTATCAGAATTTTGTAAATATTTTCGCTAACCAGTTAAAATCCGGGGTGTGTACATGAACCCAGCCTGTCAGTAAATAGTTCTGGAATCTTCCTCTCAAAAATGCTATAAAAGCCGGGCGCTTTAGGACCGTATTGCCTTCTTCATTGCTCCGGATGTTTGAGTGCGGCGTATCGTAACGGAGGCAGGGGCCGCGGGCGGCGTTCGGAAGGCTCAACAAAGCAAGGTAATGGCAGAATATTCATAAACATCTGTAAACTCCTGCAGATAGCCTGAGGAAAGTGTTTCAACCTCTCTTATTTCATGTAAATTTCTAAATCTGGTCGTTTAAATGTAGAATTTTGGCTAGGCTGAGGACTTTAGTTATTCCGTACTGGAAAATATGTAATTTAAGGGAACAAAGAGTGATTACCCCTTGTTGATTCCAATTCTACTTGGTATGGGGTGACGAAAAATTCTAAAACCTATTAAATCCTTAACATTATTTTGGTATTTACTGTTTCTCATTTAATCACCGCGGTGTAGAATAGGATTAGCCTATGTATCATTGGGCCATAAGTCCACTTCGGGTTTTAAGTATTTCCAGGAGGAGTGCAAGTGGTACGCCTCCTGGCCTTCTGTTTTAGGTCAGTCATATTCAACCCTTTCCTTTTGTCATTAAGGCCATTTTATATGGGCAATTGTGCCCCTAAAAATTGATTTTGCTGTTTAGATTTCTTTCTGGTGTGAAGTTCACTTGAGGAACAGGAAGTTATAAACTACTGAGCAATAGATAAGCCCACTTCGGGGCTACATTGGGTAAATTCTTTAAATCGGGACTACCGATAGGTTGTAAGTGCGCAATTAGGAACTGGTGCCTCTGCGAGGCTGGACTATGGTATATTTGGAGCGCAGACTCCCCTGTAGTGTAAAATATAGGAGCAAATCCTGCTCTTGTAAATATGGTACATGGAGCTGACGAGCACATTATAATATTGTTGTTCTATTTATCAAATTGTAATTTTAAAAACGAAAGAAATATAATTTAAAGTTTGATTGTGTTAAATTATGCTCTAGTTAATTTCTAATCCACCCATTCACCCCAGGCGCTTCTTATCCCTTTGCAAAGCTTGAGAGTGCGACTTGACGGAGGCCATAGAGTGCTAGGAAAGCAGGGGTGCGGCCTGCTTGAAGAAGACCCATTGATACAATGTAATGGCAGAGTTTACCTAAACATGTGATCGTACCTGCCTATAGTTTGAGCGGAGCGTTTAATCCGTTTATTAATGTAATTTTGTAGTTTGGTGGTTTAAAAGTAGGACCTTCTGCGAAGTCTTCGGATTGTAGTTCTATTCCCTACGGGGAAATATGTAATTTATGGGAACGCGTGTGATGACCCTCAGTCGTATTCCCTTCAACTTTAGAATTGGGCGACTAAAGTTCTCAACCTCTAAATTTTGGAAATCTTGTCTCGGCTTTTAATGTTCCTCCTTTAGTTACGCTTTTTGGTATGAGATTAGCCTTTGTGTCGTTGTTCCCACAGAGGTTCTTGTTCTTCCAGATATTTCTATAAGGAGTGCTGGTGTTTCGCCTCCTTGCCTGTTATGTGTAACTCCTTCTTTTAACCATAAGGCCTTGTAGTATGGGTAATTATATCCCGGGTTTTCTTAATTATTCTTAGTGTAACTATGTATTAATTTTAGGTCCCCTTTTCAGAACAGCAAGTAAACTTATTGTGGAGCAATGGAATTGATAAGCCCACCATACAGTAGGGCAACCGTGTATGAACACTTTGAAATGGAGTCACCAGATGGGTTACCTAGTATAATTTAAGTGTGTAAAAAGAAACTGATTGCCTGTTCGAGGCTAGACGTTTGTATTTTGGAGCTGAGACTCCTATGAAGTGTACCTGTTCGGAGCATTCCTTGTTCTTTCACGATATTGTACCTGTCAGGAGCAATTCTGCTCTTTCATATGTAATTTAACGACTGAATGCATGCACTTGGGATCCCGAAGCCAATCGGAAGCCGATACAACAGCAAAAATGGGCTGAACACGAATATCTCTGTTTTGTAGTACTTGAAAGAAGACATGACAGCTTATACACGACATGGTACGTAAATATAAATAGTGGATTCATACAATGGATTCAGTCACTAGACCAGGTGAATACCGATAAGGATGCTGTAACTGAGATAATGATGATGCGTAACTACAAGTTAACATGAAAGTAATTAGAAAATAATCTAAAAATGGGCGAGTGTGTAGGAAATTGACGTCTTTCGTGGAATTCCTGTATATGCAAATGTTGGCAGGACATGATTGTCCACGCATTATTTCGCGTAATTGAGGGCAAACACACCTTTCAATTTTTCGTATTATTTATACATAATAGTGATGTTCCTGATCCAAACTCTAATTTATTCTGCTGACATGCCATCGCACAAAATGCCCATGCATCTCAGGCCTATTAGGACGCAGCTTATTCCCTACCGTCCTGAACCTGCCTGACCCTGTAGGTAAAGAAAATCTCTGAGGGATACGTCATGATCTAGATCCCATAGTTAACCGATGGTGTTAATGATATGCACGAAAATGTACTAAACCGCAAAAGTCATCCATGCCACACACACACAACAACGGTACATTTTAATATACATATTCATGCATTCCACTATTATACTTTATATTAAATACTCAGCGAAGTGTATATACAAAAGGCTATACTAAAAGAGTTTATATAAAATATTTGATGACAAAATGCAATCGTCTTGAATTCTTTGTTTATTAATTTCGGTAATTGATAAAACAATTTTGTTGAAGTAATTGTCTCTTGAAAAGGTCACCACTTACTCTATAGTTGTACATGATTAAATACAGCATTTGTCAAGTATAGTTCATCTCTTGGAAGCGTTTTTCCTCGAGAATTATTGATAATCAATGCAAAGGCAATTTTAAGTGGTAAACAGTCTTCTGGTCATTTGGAAAGGCATAGTTGGGTCCGATGGGCTGAGATTAACTCGTGATATGACTACACGTTTTCCAGATTCAAGTAACCGATCAGTGGAAGTGCATACATAGACAATAGAGTTTTTCTTGAGAATTAATGTCTGTGTTGGCAAGCCTGGTGGATTTAAGCTAAGAATTCTAGAGGATACATTGCTTTCCAGTTTTCTCGTCAGATTATATAGAATCATAACTGTGGTAAACATTGCCATCTACTGCTACAATGTTTTGTACAACGTGTTCGTTTATTTTTGAGCATCCTTAATTTTTCGGGCATTCTATAGACGTGTTAATAAATTCATTGATCTTTTTAGCATTAATGCTGCCAAATGGAAATACTTTCACGAATATCTCGCTTTTGTCGTAGTAGAACATCTCTTACATCTCAACTGTCTTGGTGAAACGTCGAGTTTCAATTTAAGTACTCTTTTTTTCCAACTTCAGCGGGCAATTGGTGAATTTTGGATCGTTGTTATTACATTATGCGCCAGTTTCCGTGTTGTTCACCACAGTGATTATTGTAGTATATTTTCTTTTAATGGTCGTTCTGTTTCTGTGTCTGATAACAGGAAATATCCGCCTGAAGTCACCACCGAAAATTATTGCTTTTTATCCATAGTATGTGTTTGCGCTGGAAATATATCGTAGGAATCTATCAACAATTCCTAAAGGCGTGTTTGGGTATCATTGAAATTTCACAAAAAATCAATATTAACACAATTTATAGATCATCGTAACACGTATTTATTTTATCTGACTTGCGAGTAACAATTACTATTCTCTATGAATAAATTTTATGAATAATATATCAATTCTTCACAGTAATGACCTATTGGTGATGTTACTTGAAGCCACCGTGGAATACTCACATTCACTCTTATGTACACCTACACATTGATTTGTTGGTAGATGTTACTTCAACTAATAATTAGGAAAGAAAGGCAAAGCATACATATATTTAGCAAGATAGAGAACTCTTGTATTAACCCATATAATGCTGAAAATGGCATGTTTTTCTCATTTTTATTTTAACTTAAAGTTTAAACAAACAATCGTTCTAACGTAAACTAAGAATCGTATACTATGACATGATGTGGTGGTGATTATTGTTTTAAGAGGAAGTAAAACCAGGTAAATATCCTCTATATGACACTAATCAGAGAGAAAATGGAAAGAAACCGACACTTCGAAAAATGAAGGTATCGGCCAAAGAAAGGTAATGGCCACGAAGGCCGTAAAAATGAAAGACTCCCCAGTTCTCGAATGCTCCAATAGCGTCGGAGTTGGCAAAAACACGAGTAGACCAAGGAAAGTCGGATAGAATAGACGAAATTGATGAGCCTGGTACAAGTAAGTAGAAGCAATGTCAGGATTCAGCTGAGGGCCCCTTGGTGACCAACTCACGCTCCGAAGTTTAGAGCCACTCTTACGTGAGGCAGAGAATACCGTGGGTGTTATTCTACCGCCTCCACCCACATGGAATATGCCATGTCAGAAGTCGGTAAAATATCCTTGATTTTGATAACATTGTAGTCTTTGTATTAGTTGAGAAAAATTCATGTTAGCAATGGGGACAATATATACATATATTTATAATCCGAAATGTACAAGTAGTGGTTTTCACAAAAGTAAAACATTAACACTGGCAAGTGTTCAATTCTACGCACATCTCAAAAACAGGCACCAACATCCAAGTAAAATAACTGCATATAGTGTCATTAGCAAGCAGTGAATCTGCAGTGTGTATGACAACGTATAATGTAAACAAACCGTTATAAAATAGCATAAATTACTAACTTCAGTGGTAATTGGTGAGAAATGTAAGGTTTCTCATTACAAGACGATACGGTATTGCACGGATTATAAGAAGCAATTTAAAATTTAAATATAGAGATGAAAATTTCATAAATTAAAATATATCACCCTGTCAATGACCCAGCAAAAGAACTCCTTTATGAAAATATGTCAACACATTATTTGTTTATAGATTTTTGTGACACAGATTTCACGTCCAGTTCCCATATGCACAGCTCAATCGTTGGCTGCAATATATTAAGCTCTTTCACGTAAACTACCTTTGTGTTCCAAATAGCAATGATGTTTTCCATTTTGGTGACACAGTTTATTCAAATAAATTTGTACCTATTATATTCAAAGAATAATTGAACATTCAATGGAGTTGGTTTTTTTCGTATACGCTTCATTTTATCTGTACTGTAGTAAAAGCACCATGTCGTTGGTAGCGAAATGAATAGATGTATAACACGGCGCCATAACAATTTATATAGGGTTACATTCATAGTTTAACTAGTGAATGTGTTAATGGATTGTTGGTCGTTTGAATTTCGCTATAATTCAAATTTAATTTATAAATGCCCCGATGTGGAAAAAATTTCGTGAAACGAAAATTTGTATAAGAGACGTACAGTACTGTATTCTATCTAATGAAGTATCGCTCTCATCTGTATTTCCTGAATGAATGGAAACCTACAGAACGAAACTGATCCTCCCCAGTTAACTCACTCTCAAGCCAGAGCCAGATTCTCAGTACCATGGTATCTTGTCTTCGGTAGGATAAATGAGGAATAATTTTTCACTATTTCTCATCGTGTAAATATAACTGTGGCAGGATCTTGTTTTGAATGATAGGCACTCAGCATGCTAAACATAAATAGCATAGTGGGGACGATGAGATTTTGGAACTAACAGCTTATATTTTTCATATGTGAATACATCAAAATATTTATAGCCGCTTCTGATCAGCAAGTGACAGTCATCACAACCTAAATGTATTTTTCACTGTATGTAGCTTTCAGACAAAATCGTAGAAATTCGCTCCCACTCCTTGTTAAGGGTGCATCACCCAACCCGGGCGTACCCTTTCCGGGACAGGAAGGTGAAGGAGTGCACAGTAAAACACTGTTAGCCGCAGGGTTAGGTCAAATTTCAGTTCTGTCACGCAGCGATTTCAATGCTTATTACAGCGAGTGCCGAGATCACTGACAGGGAGGACTACAGCAGGCTACTTTACGTGTCAATCAATCAATCAATCAATCAATCAATCAATCAATCAATCAATCAATCAATCAATCATAGATCTGAATTTGTGGTTCTCGTCTAGAAGACAGATCCCTTATCGGTTGTTTAGCTAGATTTTTCGTAAAATTATGTCGACGAATTTCGAAACGTATCGTACATTTTCCTTGATAAAATATTCCAAACCCTAATTTGCAACAATTTGTTCTCTTCAATTCCAATTTTATCTTTATTATATGATCTCTCCTACCTTTACAAGATCCACACGAGCTTTGTAGTATTGTCATTCCGTGCCATCTCCCCTCCGAGAGCTGAGAACCTACCGCTTAGTCTTGCAGCTCGTCTCCTTAGTCCAATGTCCTTCCAGAAAAATGTTTGGAACAGTTCTCTAACACTACTCCTTCGTCGGAAATCATCCAGAACAAGTCGTGCCGCTTTCCTTAGGATATTTTCTAGTTATTGTAATTCTCCTGTGGGTCCCATATACTGGAATACTACTCTAATTGGAGTCTTACCAGAGACTTATACGTCCTCTCCTCTACATCCTTACTACAACCCCTGAATATTCCTCATTACCCTACGAGGAGATCTGTAATCTTTATTTACAACCAACAGAGTAATTCAAACTGAAAGGACTTTCCCTCTTCGTGAAACATACAACCTGACGTCTCACCCTGTTTAGCATCGTACCATTGTTGCTGTCCACCTCACAACATTGTTAAGGTATTTTGTAGTCGCTCAGAATTCCGTATCTTATTTTTTACTCCATACAGTATAACATCATCCGCTAGAAGCCTAGGTGTGATTCCAGTTCTTCGCTCATATCATGTATAGATATTTATTTATTTATTTATTTATTTATTTATTTATTTATTTATTTATTTATTTATTTTTATTTATTTATTTATTTATTTATTTATTTATTTATTTATTTATTTATTTATTTATTTATTTATTTATTTATTTATTTATTTACAGTACAGGATAGGTCCAAATACAAAAAGCTCGTGGAAGGTCACAGATGGACAGACACCAAGATCCAGATTCAGATCACGGAAGCCGACAGAAAGAGGAGTGAGAGAATGAAGAGGTATTGGGAAGAAAGAAGACGTACCGAACAAGTCACTCGTGATCCTCAGGGGTCGTAACGAACCTAATAATAATTTATTTATTTATTTATTTATTTATTTATTTATTTATTTATTTATTTATTTATTTATTTATTTATTTATTTATTTATTTATTTATTTATTTATTTATTTATTTATTTATTTATTTATTTATTTATTCGTGTCAGAAGTACAAAATATAAAACATGAAAACATAAAGAAACGAAGCATGAAATGGACACAAGTACACAACTATGTGTTCATCATGTGACTTCAAACAGTTCCCGCCAACAACTTAGTCACTTTGAGACCACTTTAATTAGCTTGAGTCAATTCAGTCATTGTACATCTGGATGGGTAAAATGGACAACATAAGAGATGTGTTCTTTGAAATTCGCAACAATCACGTAGAATTTAATGTACCTTACAGGGCACAACAACACTGCAGGATCATACTTACCTGATCACCTGTTATTACATACGGGCACCAGCTCGGCTGCAGTCGGCAGAAAGGGTCGACTATAGGGTTCTTATGACGAGAGGATTATGGGGAACAATACAATTACAGTAAACTACTAAATGAGGAATACTTTCGCTACGATGTGAATTTTGAGCATAAGTCTGTATATTCGAAAAATTAGGGTATTTACAATAATTGCACCTGTAGTGCCAAAATAAGTGCCTCAAGGGCTCACATCTACAATTTTAAAAGAAAACAAAGAAAATACAATTTGCGTGATGACGTTGTGCTGAAGTTGTAGATCTGTGAACCAGGGAAAGAACGGACGTGTCCCCTACATGGAAACAGTACCACTATGCCTACGACATAAGAGGACATGATGGTAGAATTATGGATACTCGGCAGAAATAGAGCTACTATTGAACGTTCTCTCCCCTTTTGGGAAACTTATAGACACGCAAATGGCAGCAGAACAAGTGTCAAAGACGTCTCAGATAAGCTACTCTACAGCCATATCCTACATATATACATAGACGTGAACTCATGTCCACCAAGCAAAAATTGTGTCAACAGATGGACTATCATTACCAATTACATAGTGCCAAGATAACATAAGTATAGTATGCATCAATAAGAATGGAAAACAACAAAAAAGAAAGAGAGGTAAAAATCAAATAAATGTAGCGACCCTGCCCCCAAACGCCTCTCTGCCAAAGGAAGAATGTCCTTCACCCGGGCGATTTAAAGATGTCTGCACCTACCCCAGTGCAGGCCGTACGTTGTCCCCTACTGTCTCGCCATGCGCCTCGCCCACATCACACAAAATAAATTGTAAACAAACTACTGCCTGAGACCTTGTACCCTACATCTTATGCTCGCAGAGCTCTCTTCACAAAGGGGCTTTTATACTTCTACAAATAGCGAAGGAATGGTCGCAAAAATAAGTGAGGAAAACACATCTCACCCAACGTATCCGACTTCATTAACAGACGACCGCGGGTCTCAAATACGTTATATAAAGTGTTCAACAATACGACCCCGTAAAATCATCACGGCCAATATACAACGAGTATACAGTAACCTTGGGGTCAGAGGTTCAAGCCCGTGTTTGGCAGAGTAGCACAGAGCTAAATAGTGTTAATGTCTCCGCCTACGTTAATAGATTTTGTTCATTAAAGTTGTATAGGTAAAGCCATGCATATAATCAAATACAGTCAGCATGCACATCTACGTTACGCCGATATGTCTGCCCTTCCCCAGAGAATGAAATGATAATTACTCTAAGTAGCCCTAACATACAAGGGAAATGTATCCAACGACCGACACAAAGAAAAATATCTGGTCTATCGCTCTCAAACAGCTCATACCAACTAGGCACACTACACCTTGCCGCGTTATCAAGTTACATCATTGTCTGCATTACATATAGAGAAAAAGAAAATCTATCTACCCTTACACTATAAATACATCGAACCAACCATAATACGCAGCCTGATAGGCTACAATCAAATCCTATGTTAATATTTACAAGTTTAATCCTTCCATTTCTGCGTAACTCCCCAATTCTATTGCATGCCTAGGAACTATGGTTCACTTATCTCATTATGATGACCTCCTCCTCTCTCCATCTGGGTAGGCTATAATGGTCTAGCCCATCATGATAGCGGTCTCGTCCAGGGTCGATCCTTGGAGTCCGGTTTCCACGTTCAGCTGGTCCATGGTGCCGTCTTCTTGAGGGATAACTCGTTCAACCACGTTCTGAAGATCTTGCACCTCTCGTCTCTTGGAACACGTCTCGGCCTCTTACTACAATGAGATGCCTACTTTAATTACAACACATCATTCTGAACTTTTATTTAAGGTTGGAGCTAGCATACCGTTCTAACACTCTGTAACATTACAACATTACAACATTACAACTCCTCGTCCTCTATTCTCGTATAACCGTATACTCACTAACTTGTGCACTATGTCACTATCTGTTTTCAGCCCTCGAACCTATCTAGTCACTTATCGTGTTTTCATGCCCGCCTAATTCGGATTCACAGGTCTCTCAGAGAATGAATATAGACTTCCTTAGCCTATTGTCTGCACTTCCTCTGCACCTCGCGAGCTTCGCCCTTACCGCTTCTTATTGAAGTCTATAAGTACAGCGTTCTTTTGTTGCCAATGAATTAGCCATACGCGACCTCGCTGATAAGTATCTAAATATTGTCACACCTATGAATCTACCACATGTAACTTTATAGATCACTGATCCACTGAATCAGCGCATTGCACTAATTACTCACAGTCTTTGTTCTGAACACAAGGTTTCTGGCGCAATCTAGGCAGACGCGCACGGGCAGCAATGTGATCGTTGAATGAATGCCCTCCTCCTCATCTCTCAGCTCTTATAGGGGGCACCAAACCAAACGATGCTATGTGACGCCAGGGAATGCCCCGAGAAACAACTTCACTCTGGTATGTGGTCACTAAAGAGTTTCCCACGGCGGGCTGCTTGCTACGTATTTGTTGATCTAATTATTTGCTAACTGACTTTGACATATTGTTGGCTTCGTAAAACTCTAGTGATAATTCCCATCCTTTTGCTATCCTGGGAAACCTCCAAATATGAGAATTATGGCTCAATTCCCGTGGTGTGGCGAACCTGTCTGCTCCCGCTTAAAATATTGTTAGGGTGGCGCTGGGACTTCCCATAACAAAATCTTATCTCTCTTTCTCTCTTCCACATATATCCTTTCTCACTCGTACACAGCCACACCCTGCCTAGGGAATTACCTTCTGAATTCCCGCGCTCTGTATAGCATCACGCATTCACAAGCGCCGTCATATTGCGCAATATTATTACTGCGTTAAATATCCATTATCATGATTAAACAGAATGGTACATTATATAAGTTGTCCATTGTTCTTGCAACTTTAACTCGCAGTCTGTTCAGGGACTTCAAGATTGGCCGGTTTTCCGTATAGCCAGCAGGTAGAGATGACTTCGGTTCCATCCATTCAGACAAATTACTGGTTCTCTCCTTCAACATGGAAACTCGTACTTTTGCAACTCTTCCTTGTAACGATTGAGTCGTTGTCAGGAAACTCTTTCTTTATTACGATATCCTTTCATCAGGGTGGTATCCGTAAAGTGAGTGTGAGGACATAGTAGATTATTTTCACTTTTCATTGTTGGCAGCCACTTCCCTTCTAAATCAGATGAAGCAATCCCAGCGAGATAGTTCATTGATTGATGGGAATTGGCCTCAAACAACCTGAAACTCTCGTCTAAGGCAACATCAACCTGTTTTCCATCAGGTAACTTATACCACACAGGACAAGCATATTCTCCTGCTTAATAGCATAAGGCCAGTGCTGCTGTTATTAACGTTTGGGGATGGTTGCCCCAGTTAGTCTCTGACAGTTTATGGAGGAGGCACTTTCTCGAAAAGATATTCTGCTTCAGCTGAAGGCACTGCACATTGTGTGTAATTGTAAGGTCCAATGCGACGCTAGATATCTCGGATGGGAGCAGTGAACCAACAACGTACCATTCCAGAATACTTCAAGTTTCGGATTAGCTTGCACATGTTTCAGGTGGAAGGCACATACCTGAGTCTTACTAGGCTTGGGTATGAGACGGTTCCGTTCATAGCATGTACCAAGTTGTTGTAAAGCACGACTGAGGTATTTTCTACCACTTCAAACTGTTCTGCTTGAGCAACAACAGCAAGGTCGTCAGCGTAAATAAAGCTTTTGCATCCTTGAGGCTGTGGTTGATCATTGATGTAAACATTAAATAATATACAAGTAATAATATAATATAAATGTATAAATATAAGAAAACATAAAGGTCAAAACTGCCTTCAAGTTAACCCCTGTTAATCATTACAGGATCAGATAATTCTTCACAAAGTCTAATTCTCTATGTTCTAGAAATTAGTCACCAATTCAACCACTCTTTTGTCTAGTCCAATAGCATTCATTTTCGTCAGTAGTTTCACATGATTTATTCTCACAACCCTTGCATAGATCGATAGCTATACAGAAAAGGTTTGCTCCTGAACCAAAAATATCTGCTATATATCCTGTAACTTGAGCCTAACATAAATAATGTTTGCTAACTGAATTTCCTTATATAAAACCAGATAGTAATTTCGAAAACGTGTCCACTATAATTAGAAAGAATGATTTACAAGTGCTTAAAAGTAGCACATATTCAAGATGGCTAGTCTGTATTTGTCCAATTTAAGTTAACCACACTCACCTTTGTACAATGGGCTACTATAGCAACTTTCCATTTATATAGTATAGCTACTTCACGCGAAATGATCAAATACGTATTTCAGGTGTGGCACTATATCCCAACCAGTAGCATTTAGTATATGCACAGAAATCTCATCAATCACAGTTGCTTTTCCAGCTCTGAAACTTTGTACCTTTTTGAAAGTTACTATTATTATAGGTAAATTTAAGACCTGGCTAGTAAGAAAACCTATTGGTTTAGGCGTAACACATCCGAGGTACATAGCATGGAGTTTCATCGAATGTGTAGAATATCTTTATGTAGATTTCAGTAATTTTATTTGTTTACGACCTTTTTAAGAAACAGGTGATGGAAACCTGTATTGAAACCATTGGTTGAATGGTGATGAAATCTGTTTTAGGTTTCAGTTCGGTTCAGTCTCACAGTGACTTGAATAGATAATACTTTATATTTCAGAATTACTGGCAGTGATGATTAGATTACATTTTGTTACCCAAAGTCGCAGTACTGATCGTATATTATCCAATTTTTTATGTCATCTTCTTTGATGCTAGAAAATTTGCCTCTTCGGAGGTTACTGAAGGGGATGGTTACAGGTAATACTGACGTAAGAGTGGTTGAGTTTTCTTAAGTGTGTTTGCCTCTTCCTGTCTCGTTATTGATTGTAATTTGATTGTTAACTGTATATATTTTGGAATCATTATGTTATTGGACAGTGTGTGGGAATGTTCAAATTTTGTGTGTGATTTTTGCCAGCATTTCTGTAGTGATGTAAACATTCCTTGTGTTGTACTTCATTTAGTTAATTTTCTTTAGATGTGTGAATGTTTTCACAGAAATGGGCGCACGAGTATATACCGAAACATTGAGCAACATAAACGGATATCACTATAACCTCCAACTATTCTGTGACTATAAATCACAGAGCAGTTATTCTCATGTTATTACGTGGCTACTGTCCTTGACTCCAAGTCTTACTCGTTTTACACGCGCCCATCCATTCCGCTCGCCAGTGGGCGTGGGGTGACCTGGCAGTTGTGATGCGGCGTCCGAGCATGAGCTAGTTGGTTGCCTGTTGCTAGCTGACTTGTTTGTTTCATTTCTTTCAGGTAGCATTTCAAATCTGAATGGACATATACACCACAGGATTTGCTACTTTAGTTATTCCTTGTGACAGTACTGTTACAAATTCCGTGTGAAAATTGTATTTTGAAGCTAAAAGTACTGTAACTGTCGAGGCCTTTATGTCAGTTTCTTTTGTACTGCATATACTCCTCTGAAATGTCAAACACAGGTAAATTTCATCAATTCACACGTGACGATGAAAGAGTCAATGTGTTATCACTCCATCCGTTGAAGAGATACGGCTACGACAATGTGTCAATACAGAGCGATCATTGTGTTTTATTCAATTGATTCCGTGACTCATGAATGCGTTTGTTGCATTGGACACAAGCGTTTCATTTTACTAAACTCAGCACGTTCACCTGGTCATGCCTAAAACTTTTGGCCGTGTCTTATAAACAACCAAAGCGACGTTCACGTCTTACCTTTTATGCCAATTTTGGTCATTTATGTGTGACTTTTTAAAACACTTTGAGGATGGAAGCTGTACTGGTCCATGAAATATAGTAGTTTTTTTTTTATTGCATGTACAATAAATGAGGAGACATCATAACTCAAGCAATGGGGAGGAGGGTTGTGAAGAAATAAAAGAGTCCATGAATTGGTCAGAATTGTTTAAGACACTTTATACAATCCACAAGGAAACACCAAATGATATTGTTAAATTAAAGTTGACTAAAATTGAAGCAATAAAAGTTAGAAAGTTATAACATTCACAAGTATAAAGTTCAATCTATTAAACAAGGGCAGTATTGAAATTAAGAAAGTGGCCACTAAATTTAAGTCAAGAAAAACACCCATGAAATTATTTAATTATAGGTATTAGTGTCTGTTCTTCAAGATTCCATCACTTTTCACAAGTTTCATAATCTAAGTCAATCTCAAATAAATGTAACTATTTTTAAAGCAACGCGAATTGTAGAATTAATTAACACCAAATACAACAAGATAATCCACTCATTGATTCACCTACTCATCAGATTCCATCATGACCAGAAAAATAATGCCCACACACAAAATATCAACCTACTCATAATACTAAACGGAAGGGTAAATAAACAATTTCATTCGAAGTGGAAATAACGAAATAATATGGAATAAAACAAGGATAATAAAAGTCATGCAATACCTCACTTTCACTAATTAAATATTACAGGTATACCTAGTATAGGTAAGTAAGATCCTTTCGTAATATTAAAGGACATGTTTAAAATTATACACTCGAAAGAGTAAATCATTAATTGTTCAGAGAAATTTATATTGGATGAAAATTACCTAATTTTACTGCCAAAACTTTCAAATAAGAAGATAACCAAATTGAGAACTTCGACAGATTAAAACCTATCTCGTAAATACGTTACACAGAACTACTTTGGAAGGATAATACGTAACATGTAAGGCGAAGTACAACTCAACGCATGCGAAAAATATCCTTGGCTGAAAAATATAAACAGTTTAAATCAGACGTGCATATTAATAATTTCACTACCACACCACTATTCACCAGCACCACCACCACCAACAACAACAATAATAAAAAGACTTATGTACGAGGAAATTATTGTTTTCAATAACAACTCCATCATACATATCATCGAACATCATAACCACAAATTAACGGCCGCGCTGAGTGGCTCTGACCGTAGAGCGCTGACCTTCTGACCCCAGCTTGGCAGGTTTGATACTGACTCAGTCTGGCGGTATTTGATGGTGATCAAATACGCCAGTCTCGTATCGGTATATATACTGACACGTAAAAGAAATCCTCCGGGACTTAATTCCGTTACCTCGATGTCTCCTAAAACCGTAAAAGTAGTTGATGAGACGTAAACCAATTTTTTTTTTCAGAAGTTAAGGGAGTATATTACCGAATGTGGATAGCCATCGTCATATACATCCTTCTTCTCCAGAAGATTTTAGAGGACAGGCAATAGCAGAGGAGCATACGAGGATAGGTAACTGTAGTTCAACAACCCAACCAGGGAAGTAATAGCGAACTACCAATGGTACCGAAGGCAGAACGGCAAAGCCTGTTGCCAAGCATATGGCTATGAAGAACATCCGTTACACAACTGAGATTTGAATCATCAACCGGTCAAGAGTGAAACGTAATTCCTACATGAGATGACACAACCATATACATCCCAAGTCGAATTTCTAAATTCGAAGTTTATCGGAAATTTATCAGTAAGCGTTGCTTTTCAAGACAATTGAAATATTTCGAAAGGCATCAACTACTAGAGTTACGATCATCCTTCAGACGTTACAGAAACCATTAGTTTCAGTGATATAGAGGCATCGAGCGGTTAAGGAAATCGTTGAATACCAATGTAAAGAGAGAGGATGGGAAGATGATAAATGTTATATGTATGATTTTGAGTTCTTGTATGTAGCTCCTCCCCTCGAACTACCCATAGTTCGTGCTCGGCTTATCACCACAAGTTGGCAGACGTGACAGGGCTCCCTGCCGTAGGGTGCCTGAATGGAGTAATAGGACGTCACTGCCGTTACTATGCCAACTAGCGGCCAACTACTCTTTAAAACAGGGCCTCTCAAACGCCCAGAATCGCACGCGTGCAAATCGAGGCGCAAGAGCTCCGTGCACTGTGCATCGTTCCCGCTCGGCTCGACTCGGACCAACCCTTCGTCTCTGGGCTACTCGGCTAAGCTCGCCTAAGCTCGGCTCTACTCGGCGCAACTCAGTTCGGATTTGGAGCGCTACGTAGCAAGTGTGGAAGAGGGAGACAGGGGGAGCGAGCGAGATAGGCGTGAGGAAAGAGAGAGTAAGCGCTATTGCTCCAAATCGAGGAGTGGGGGGTCTGCACTCTGGTTAACCAAGCGATGTCGTCTTTTGCACCGTGCACAGTGCATGCACCAGGCGCATGCACTCTGAGAGGCCCTGCTTTAAAACGTCATTGCTGTCCAAATACTTTTAATCTCACCACAGTAAAGGCACCTTCCACTGCTGTTAGAATGCCAAAGTATCTGAATACGCCTTGTTTCTAAAATGGTAACGAACAGGAATTTTATATTTCCCAGTAGATCATGTGGAAATTAGATGATTACTTTGTGTACTGGTTAAAGTAAAACATAACATATGCAAGGCACTTGCATTTTATTCGCATTACACTCTTCCCAGTCACATTATTATTATTATTATTATTATTATTATTATTATTATTATAATCTCCCCCCACCAAATTTGGTGTTTGCAGCGCATAGTCCTTGGAGCATATTATATATGTTAAGTTGGTGCCGTGGGTATACTATAAGCCATCATTATGTATCCAATATGATGTGTTCATGTTGTCGCAGCTGAAAGAAATGATTTATCCGAGTTGTGTAGAAATAAGATTATGTTTGTCTTTCGTGCCAAGATTGGCAACAATTCTAAAACTGTGCAGTTTCTGAACTGTTCACACTCTTCTGTGGGGAAGGGGTATTTTGAGCGGAAAGTTATGCAATTGGGAATACGTGACGTAGACACTAGGGTGTACCACGTGCAACTTGTATGAGTGAACGTTGGCAAGAAAGGTGCGGAAGGGCCGTTTGGATGAGTAGGGTGGAAGAATCCAGCACGTCCACGTTTACGTCCGCTGAACAACAGTTTAGTAAACTATACTGTGTATGGTGCTCTGAAATAAACAGATGGTCATTGTACTTATTCCAACTACGGTGCGCTGGCAGATACGGAATCGCCACTTATTGCAAAGGGTTATTTTATGTTTCGTTTTGCTTCATCAGCTCGTTAGGCAAGAAACGAAAGAGAACAAACATATATTGTTGAAAACACACAATTTGATGATTATAGTGCATTGGTGTTTGGAATGGTTTAAAGGCATTCTATGGCACCACACTTCCAAGTCACTAGCACCCTCGACCAATTCAGCTATGAGTCTATTCTTTCAGATCACGTACACACATAGATAATATTTATTTTCCCTGGGTCAGATGTGGTCCTTCATCAGGACAATTTTGTACGTCACACGATAAAACATGTTCGACAGTGTTTGTAACAGCACGACTGTGACCACCATGTACCTTTTCTGGCATCCTACTAGCCCGAATTCAATTATACATCTGAAGATCGAACACGGCCCACTTCACGCTGAGGATCCACTGCCACGCACCCTGTAACATGACCTACAGGAAGCATACTCGTGACAAACTACTAACACCCCACTGAGTCATTTTCAATCGCTCTAGCTCCTGTCCGCGCTGTACAGTGCGGTTACTCTAGAGTTTGTGTGAAGATAATGTGGCTCAACTGCGTAGTGCGGAGTTTACAACTGCAGAAATTCTGTCACATAATGGTTTAAGTCATCAAAACATTTGTAAATATTCCCTTCTCCTATATTATCTACATTTATGGCAATTCCATTTGAGAAAGGCTGTTAAACATTCTCTAAAATCCTAAGGATCGAATATTCTCACTATCGTTTCGATGAAAGGTCCGAGAATTTCGTTACAAGAGGAAGGTACCGAATATTCGTACAGTTGATATTACATGTTCATGGGCTTCACAAATTGTTTATCTGTACACGTATAAAATAACATTTTCTATAACGCTTTATACTGATACTCTTATGGCCCAGAAATTTATCTGTGAGATGGTGTAAACTACGGGTAAATTAATCTACAAGGGCCATGTTGGGTTATTTTTCATTTCTGCGGAAGTACAAGAAAGTCTTGGCGAAACGCAAAGTTCCCTATAATTATTCACGTTCTCATTACAAAATATTATCATGCCCAGTTCTTCCTAAAACTCTACAATACAGGAGCAGAATGCTGCCTACATGACGGTACGATTTTAGTCTATTTTGGATTATTTGAGGTAGCAGGATGAAGAACCTCGCACAGATTTGTTAAAAGAATAAATAATAATCTTATTGGCTTTACGTCCCACTAACTACTGTTACGGCATCCAGAGACTCCAAGATCTCGGAGTTTAGTCCCGCAGGAGTTCTTTTACGTGCCAGTAAATCTACCGACACGAGGCAGACGTATTGAGCACCTTCAACTACCGCCGGACCGAGCCAGGATCGAACCTGCCAAGTTGGGATCAGAAGGCCAGCGCCTCAACAGTCTGAACCACGCAGCCTGGTACAGATTTATTAACATTCACACTTTGTCAAAGATCTGCCCTGACAGAACATATTTGTTTGTTCAGCAGCGGGAATTGCTGACGAAACTTACACTGATGTATTTATTTTAGAATTATCCAAACACTATCCTTTTGGTACCTAACTACGAAATGTGTTGCGATCTGTGTTACACTAGTGATTACATACAAATAAATGTTTCGTATTACTGAATATGTAAATACGGTAATTTTAGTGAGTATTTACCTCATCCACCACGCACTGAATATTCACCAATCCAATTTAGAGTTCGTGTCAGTTTTAGCCAATCATGGTCGACTATCACTGAAATAGTATCGAAATGAGATTACCGCAACCTGGTAGGCAACTGTTTGGAAATCATCGAAAGTGCTCAGCAATTATTTCCCATTTGTAACCTAACGCGCACTATTTACAAGGCAGTGAATAAATTAAATATGTATGAAATTACAAAGAGATTTGCAGAAACGACACTATCAGTTTTATCAGTGGCATATCCTAGGCCAGAATTTTACGCGTGTTACAGATTAAATTAATGATTAAATATCAGCCCACACATTTCAAGCCCCTTCCCCCGCCTATTTCTTTTATCATATTATTTCAATGAGACAAACACTCTCCAATCTTTCAAACACACGACAATTTCAATACAAATCATAACATACCTGTAAAAAATATACACTATTGTAAAAAGAATGACAGGTTTAGATCTACAAAAACATCCTCAGATTCAATCAAATCACTTAAAACACTTTTATTGAAATTGTTGTGCGTTTGACAGGCTGGAAAGTTTTGCTCATTTGACTAATCGACACTGGAAAGTATGGCTTCCTTCTTGACAAATTATATTGCTCAGATCACGAAATGAATTAAATGAGACAGACTGCGGAGTATTACGATTTTCTTTCAAAGGAAAAATACATACTTCTGCCACCTAAGTCACTTTGCCAATGTAAAACTGTATGTAATAATACTGCAAAATTAAAGTACAGAAAATTAACAAACCGTCCTTGGCACACCTGAAACTGAATGGCCACTGTCAGTCACTTGGTCTTTTTCTTTTACTATAAGAAAGTGATGAAAAACGAGTGTTTAATAACAGTTTTACTATGCTTTCACTCTCCGGCTCCATGGCTGAGGGGTTAGCGTGCTGGCCTTTGGCCACAGGGGTCTCGGGCTCGATTCCGGGCAGGGTCGGGAATTTTAACCGTCATTGGTTAATTTCGCTCAGTCCGACACATTGGCTGAATGGTCAGTGTTAAGGTCTTCGGTTCATGGGGTCCGGGGTTCGATTTCCGACCGAGTAGGGAATTGTAATCGCGTCTGATCAGTTCTTCTGGCCCGGGGACTGGATGTTTGTGTTTGTACCAACACTTTCCTCTTCATATTCAGACAACACACTACACTACCAACCACCACGGAAACACGCAATACTAATTACATACCTCTATACAGGGTTGTCATCAGGAAGAGAATCCGGCCGTAAAACAGAGCCATATCCATATGTGCGACACTTCGCACCCGCTACCCCACCGAGGTGGGAAAAGCGGTGGAAGAAGAAGAAGATTGGTTAATTTCTCTGTGTCGTCCTTATCATCGTTTCATCCTCATCACTGCGCGCAGGTTTCCAGCGGGCGTCAAATCGAAAGAGACCTTCACCTGGCGAGCCGAACTAGTCCTCGGACACTCCCGGCACTAAATCCATATGCCATTTCATTTTACGCTTTCACTATCCTTATCAAAACTTTTTTATGCTTCGCGTCACACCGACACAGATAGGTATTATGGCGACGATGGGAGAGGAAAGGCCTAGGAATGGGAAGGAAGCAGCCTTGGCCTTAATTAAGGAACAGCCCCAGCATTTGCCTGGTGTGAAAATGGGAAATGCTGGGGTTATACCTTAAACCTTTGAACCTCTGACATGGTTACATAAACAATAATGCACTCGCGCCGAACAACTCCAAGCCTTGGAAACTGAAACGACGCCTTGAACCGGTTCAGCAAGCATGAGGCAATTGTACTAAGCGCGTTTATGCGCATGCGCGATTCCGGGGAGTGAAGCTGCCGAGTCGTTCGAAACAGAATCAACGCCTTGGTGGCGTGATACACGGTTCCGGACGGTGCTGAGAATAACCAGAACATATGGAGCGGAACAACGAGCGATCGCGTATAGCATTAAATTTAAACAAATTAAATAACATATTTTATTATTTTTCCTTCGATTTTATATGGGCGTTGAAACAACTTACATATCCTGAGAAGACACCACTACATTGTATGCAATAAATTAAATTAACATTTCGTAAACTACTTATGGTACGATCATTTTATTAATATTCTTTATTAAATAGTTTGTCCGACTCGTTGGCTGAATATTCAGCGTACTGGCCTTCGGTTCATAGGGACCGGGTTCGATTCCCGGCCGGGTCGGCTATTTTAACCTTCATTGGTTAATTCCAATGGCCCAGGGGCTGTGTGTTTGTGCTGTCCCCGACATCCCTGCAACTCACACACCCCACATAAGACTATCCTCCACCGCAATAACACGTAGTTACCTACACATGGCAGATGCCGCCCACCCTCATCGGAGGGTCTGCCTTATAAGGGCTGCACTCGGCTAGAAATAGCCACACGAAATTAAATTAAATTAAAATTAAATATTTCACTCAGTTATTAGTCTTACGGTACAACTCGTGGGTTCATCTTGTTCAGACCGGGAGAGCTGGCCGAGCGGTTATGAGCGCGCGGTAGTCAGTTTGCATACGGGAGATAGTGGGTTCGAATCCCAACATCGGCAGCTCTGAAGATGGTTTTCCGTGGTTTCCCACTTTCACACCAGGCAAATCTTGGTGCTGTACCTTAATTATGGCCACGGCCGCTTTCTTCCAACTCCTAGGCCATTTCTATCCCGTTGTCGCTATAAGATCTATCTGTGTCTGTGCGACGTAAAGCCATTACCAAAACAAAAAAAAGCTTCTTGTTCAGATAATATTCATCGCACTGCGCGCACTTTAAATCATCGACAAAACGACATACATTTAATTATATTATCCTTGACAATTTTGCGGTACATCACGACGACTATTTGCGACCTGCAGATTACGATGTATTGGTTATAAATCCTTCGAACTACTTTGAAGTTCTCTGGAGACGTCGAGATACCGGAATTTAATGCTGCACAAATTTCCTTGCATATGTTGCTTGTAAATCCATTTACATGAAGCTGACTTACCTGAGCATCTTCAAATAACTCAGGACTGATCCGGAATTGACCCGCCTACTAGGGATCATTCCTCACTGTACAGTAAAACGGATATATCGCGTAGTGAATACGAAGGTGTCATAACTGAAATGGAATATGATTTTCAGTTACCGACTCCCGTTTTACAAGCTCTGAGAGGTGTATCCTAATTTAAATCGAATATTAACGAAATGATAATATAAACAACGATTTAGATACCCTGTAAAAATTTTACAAAATTCAATTATAACTGTCGTATCTTTTACTCCAAGGGGTTTGCTTTAGAAAAATAAAGTACTTTTTAAGTTTAAATTTTTTTGACCGTGCTCGATAGCTGCAGTCGCTTAAGTGCGGCCAGTATCCAGGATTCGGGAGATAGTAGGTTCGAACCCCACTGTCAGCAGCCCTGAAAATGGTTTTCCGTGGTTCCATTTTCACACCAGGCAAATGCTGCCTTCCCACTCCCAGCCCTTCCCTGCCCCATCGTCGCCATAAGACCTATCTGTGTCGGTGCGACGTAAAGCAACTAGGAAAAAAAAAACTTTTTTTGTGAAATCATTCCAGGATTCTGAATCCCACGTGTGTGTTTTATAATAATGTTGAGAATTAAAAAATGTTGTTTTCTGAAGAAACACATATTGAGAGTTACGACACTTCTCTCCTAAGCTTGCGATATAATTACCATGTAGAATGTATGAACTTATATTCAAATAAACCCCTATGTTATTAACGTATCTGCCCCTTAGCAATGTTTCTGAACATGTCTACAACATAGTGAATCCGATGGGTTATACAGGGCGCTGTGTGAACACCGCACTGATATGGGATGTAATACGTGTCACAGTAAACGCAAATATTTACCGACACAAGGCTTTCCTACAGGCTCGACGCGTGGTACACAAGGCATTCTACAGTGAACAGAATGAAAGCAAGAACGATGGAGTTCAAACATGTACAAATAATTTATTTAATCAGTTAATTGTATGATGCACCAGGATCGTGCCTTCCTTTTCAAACGGGCACAGTTCTTAAAACCTGAGCACGCCTAGGGTCCATGATCATTAAGCGTTATGTCTTCATGGTCTGACAGCATGGCAACGTGGTTCGAGCCCTGAGATCATTTGGTGAGTAAAATTACCACCAGAATGTTGACTGGTAGCGTAAGAGAAGTGATGGAATAAATTTTATAATTACTGTATTACGTGCTAAAAGCCAGGATTCAATTACTAATTTCTACGTAGTATCCATACGAGTGAGAGCATACGACGCTGTTTACGAAGATTCGTCTGTCAGACGGCGAGGTTTACCCCAGAAGAGTTCCGTTTGTGTTACTCGACAAGAGTGGGCCATTTTCCGATGCCAGATTTCACTCTCTCTCTCTCTCTCTCTCTCTCTCTCTCTCTCTCTCTCTGCTTTACTGTCATCACAGTCGCACACCCGAAGTCACAGATCGCCCATCGGTCTCTCAGGAGGGTACACCACAACACATTTTTAAACCAGGCTGATACGGGAAGCACAAAATAATAAAAATAATAATGATAATAATTAAATTCATAATAATATATTTCAATATGATGTTGGTCGCGGCCCAGTTCGCTGGTATTTGACGGAGGTCAACCGTGTCGGAATATTTACCGAAACGTGAAAGAACACATACGGAATAAAATTCCAACAACTCTGTGTCTTCGAAAGTAAAAAAAAAAGTTAATGCAATATAAAAAGAGCAACATATTTATTAATTACAGGCTGTAGTACCCGGCGTTGCCAGATAGTTTCGAAACTTTACCTTTATGATTGTAATACCAGTTACTTATGTGTGAAGTGAATGTTTATAGAATTCCATTTTGAGATGTGTATTCATATTTTACGACCTGATATGGAGTTTAAGATTTATTTAGATATGTTTGATTTCAAGTTATTTAATATTCGAGTAAAATTTTGTCCTTGTGGAAGCTCAAATTGATTCGGAAGTATGCGATTCTTTAAAAAAAGAAAGAAGTGAAAACTATATGTATTTACCCGTCGCGCTCTAGATATGATATTCACGACTTCAACTGTCCTTGAGAGTGTCACCAATCAGCCCTGGAATCCCAGAAGCAGTGGATTCAACTCAAACTCGGTCATTTGAGACTATTCACTTTTAATCTTCTCTCAGCCCCCCGTCTCAACGGAGGCTGAATGTGGACGTAAACGGTATCCAGAGCATCACAATTTGTCTCAGCGACACATAGATAATGGATTCGACATCAATATACGTTATTTTTCCATTATTTGTATATTTCATCCCCTCCCATTCCCCACCCCCAGCGGGGGTTGGTATGTTTTATCTCCATAGTATTTTTTCCAGATGGTAGGTCATATGTGTACCAAGATTCGTTGACAGCTATTCTGGAACATACCCACATACATAAACGGAGTTATTTTTAAATTAATTTTCACTTTTTCTCAACCTGCACACTGATTGCGATGAAGTATAACTTAACCATCCAGAGTGTCACAATTCAACTCAGTGACCTCGTAAACAACGTATTCCACATTTATATCAGTCATTTTCATTTTTTTTATAATTCACCCGCACCCCTAGGAAGGCTAGGGGTGTGTTACCCCAACAGTATGTTTTTCAGATAGTAAGTTATATGTATACCAATTTTGTATGAGGGTTACGCTGGAGAAAACACATACGTTCGTAATTTTGGTCGTTTTCGACATTTTCATTTCCACCCCTTTTCATCTCCATGCCGATGGTGGCTGAACATGGACTTCAACGACATCCGGATTTTCATTATTCACCTCACCGAACCCAGAAAGTATGGAATGTCCATTAATATTTGTTGTCGTCTAGGTCACCCCTCTTTCTGCATTTTTATGATCCACCCCCCGCCCATAGGGGTATCGTACCCCCATAGAAATGTCTTCGAGGTAGTAAGACATACGAGTACCAAGTTTGGTTGAGAGGTATGCTACAACACACACACATACGTCCTTAAACTCGTCACATTGGACATTTTCTTTTCTTCGCCCGTTCTCACGCTCCTGCAGAGTGGGACTGAACTTTGTCTTAACCGGTATCCAGAATGTCATACTTCATATCAGCGATCCCGAAAATATGTTTTGACACATGTATCGGTCGTTTTCGATTATGTTAACATTTTATCCCTACCTCAGAGGACTATGAGACTCTTACACCCACAGATTTTTTCCAGATTGTAAGTCATCAATTTTGGTTGATAGCTACAATAGAACACACATACTTTCATAATCTCCGTAATTTTGGGCGTAATTATTCTTTTCACCTTTTGTGTCATCTATGCCAAAGGAGGATGAACTTGACTATAAAAATAATCCGCAGTGTCACTGTTCATCTCTGCGACCCCAAAAACGTTGGATCGACACTATTTTCGTTTATATTTATATCTCACTCCCCCATCACCCCTACCGCAAAGGGGGCTGAACGTGGAAATTTAAAACATTCTGGAGTTTCTCTATTCATCTAAGCAACCCCTAAAACTGTGGATTCGACACTATTTTTCATTCTTTATTTCACCACCTCTACCCATCCATAAGGGATAAAAAATCCGAAGTTTCACTGTCCATATCAGCGACCCCGAAAACCATGGATCCAACACTACCTTCGATTACTTTCATATCTCAGTCCCTCCTTGCCCCCACCCCGAAGGGGGCAGAAATTGGACTTAAAAAATTCCGGAGTGTTACTATTCATCTCAGCGACTCCATAAAGTATGGATGTGACACTATTTTCGATTATTTTTATATCTCAGTCCTCCCTCGCCCCCGATCCTAAAGGGGGGTATACTTGGACTTAAGAAAATCATCCGCAGTGTTACTATTCATCTCAGTGACCCCGAAAACTATGGATTCGACACTACTTTCGATTATTTTTATGTCTTAGGTCCCCACTACCACCCCGCACCCCCACCCCAAAGGAGGCTGAACTTGAACTTTAAAAAAACCTATTTTCACTGTTCATCTCAGCGACCACGAAAAGTATGGCTTCGAGCCCATTTTCTGAATTATCAATATGCATCTAACCGGCCCCGAGAACTGTGGTTTTGACACCATTTTCGATTATATGTATATTTCACACCTCCCTCCTCACCCCCACCCCAAAATTGTCTGAACATGGACTTACAAATCCGGATTGTTAATATTCATTTCAACGACCCCGAAAACAATTGATTCGATATTATTTTCGGTTATTTTTTATATTTCACTCCCCGCTCGTCCTCCTCGCCCCTCACCCGAAAGGGTGTTGCTAGGGGCTTTACGTCGCACCGACACAGACAGGTCTTATGGCGACGATGGGATAGGAAAGGCCTAGGAGTTGGAAGGAAGCGGCCGTGGCCTTAATTAAGGTACAGCCCCAGCATTTGCCTGGTGTGAAAATGGGAAACCACGGAAAACCATCTTCAGGGCTGCCGATAGTGGGATTCGAACCTACTATCTCCCGGATGCAAGCTCACAGCCGCGCGCCTCTACGCGCACGGCCAACTTGCCCGGTGAAAGGGTGTTGAACATGGACTTTAAAAATTCCGAAGTGTCACTATTCATCTCAGCAACCACGAAAAGTATGGACTCGACCCTGTTTTCAATTACCTTTGTATCTCAGTCCCCCCTTGCCGCCCCACCCCAAAGGGGGCTGAACTCCGGAGTGTCACTATTCATGTCAGCGATCACGAAAAGTATGAATTCGACAATATTTTCGATTATAGACATGATACTGTATAGGCTTTTGGGCTTATACCGTGTCAAGAAAATAAGGTGAAATTCTTTACGTTTCGCAGAGAACTGTGCTCTGCGTCCTCAGAAGAAATATCGACTGTCCACAAGAAAGGCTTCTTAAACAATGACACTTGAAATTTATACGTTATAATAGAAGTGGAAATGGTACATTCATTCGCCACCAGATGGCTCCCAGGACGTGGCACAACGCTAGCGTTTGAAGCGGAAGCTGACCGAACCATAGAATCAGTCTAAGCGGTTAACATAACACGTGTACGTAACATATGACATTGACAGGTGCATGATATAGACATAAGCCTGGAATAAAACATCTGGCGACGAGGAACGTACGAATTTCGAAAACACTGAGATGAAATAACAATAATGAAGGTGCAAGGAAGGGAACTACCTACATAAATTCTTAATGGCTGGCAACCACGTATTACTTAATTGAAATTGTTAGGATTTTTACGTATTTCCACAGCTTCCCTATAATCCTGGACCTGTAGTGCCTAGTGTGGGTAAGAGCTCGAGCATCTTGGAACATGACATCATGACCCGACGATACAGCGTGCTCAGCTATTGCCTTTTTGTCTGGTTGGTTAAGACGAATATTATGTTCCTGTTCTTTCATACGGTTACCAATGGACCGGCATGTTTGTCCGATGTATACCTAAGTGCAAGTACAGGTAATTTCGTGTACCCCAGGATGTAAAAGTGGGGACACGGTTTTTATGTTGTGTTTGGCACCGCCACAAAATATTGCTCACAGTCTAAGTAAAACCAAGGACAAATCAAAATACCTGTACAGACTACCTGAGATCAAACGGTAATAATTACCATCGTCAATCTATATATATAAAAGTCATTGTATGTATGTATGTATGTATGTATGTATGTATGTATGTATGTATGTATGTATGTATGTATGTACGTATGTATGTACGTTTGTATGTATGTATTATGTATGTATGTATGTATGTATGTATGTATGTATGTATGTATGTATGTATGTATGTATGTATGTATGTATGTATGTATGTATGTATGTGGGTGGGTTTGTACCACATCTCCTCCTAAACCACTGGAGCAACTTCAACCAAATTTGGTATACTTATGACTTATTATCAGGAGACAAACCACGTGATGGTAAGATAACCCAAACACTCTTAGGGGCGAAGGGGGAACCTAGTAAATATAATCAATGTCTGGATTATCCGGTGTGACGCTAACTTTATGGAGTCTTTAATTTTCCGTTTGCTTGAAAGCTTAGTTTGAGTAAGTTACGTGTTTTATTGAACAGATTACGGGAAAAGGAAGCATCAGATAACTGAACTGAAATTGGACTTAAAAAATTCCGGAGTGTTACTATTCATCTCAGCGACTCCATAAAGTATGGATGTGACACTATCAAATTTATCTTGGCCACGCTTATTGAACGAAAATTTTGTTGTAGGATTTTTTCATATATTTCTATTGCATTTTAGCTGGTTGTTAGAGACACGAATTCAGCGAGAATGAATGTTGAAACGGTGCGTATGAAATGGGTGGAGTGATTATTTAATGAGAATAAATTATAATACTGTAGATTAGCTAAGAGAATAATTGACTCGGCCATGGCAATTAAGAGAAGCAACCTATGGGACAATAGCTGGACTGAGTTCTGATCTCAAAGTGGGAAAAATCTATGCAGCTAGTTTCAACGACAGAATTATGGAGGCGCTTAGTTCATTCATGGAGCTTTCGAGGCTGAACACTGAATGGTGCTAACAGTTCACAATGAATCAGCTACCCGGCCCGGCTTCGTACAAGAGCAGTTGTGAACTTAAGACAATAAGGTAGTTTTAACCGGTGACTTATAATATTTTCTTGTATACGACATTAGTCGTTTCTGCTCCGGTAGTGAACACGATTTGATGTAACACGCAGGAAGGACACGTAAAGCTGTCCAGGAGAAAATAATAATAATGTTATTGGCTTTACGCTTACTAACTACCTTAACGACTTTAGGAGATCTAGGAGAAAACTTTCTTCGCTCAGATCAACTATAGCCACGCTAAGCGTCTGGCCCTGTGCTCTGTTTATCATAACGAAGAAGACTCTTATCGGGAATTGGACTCGTTTGAAATCAAAAGGTAAATCTGAATGTATCATAGGCATTCTCGGTATTAAGACAGTTTCCCCTGTGCCACAGCCAGTTAAAACATTAGCGTCAATCAAAGAGGTTTTCAAAGTTTTCACTACATATCGCGTCCCATATCGTAACAGTGGCGGATGTAGATTACATAGCAAAAGCAAAAAGCAAATGTATCTCCATACAGACCATGAAGACCTCTGGAGGGGTAGAAGGTAAAGACTTCCACTATCCCTAACCTCGGCACTTGCTGGGGTAGAGTGGTTAGCTCTACGCCCAGCCATCTGTGCTCCCCTGAATTAAACTGGTACTCATTTTTGGTATAGGCGGAGTGAACCTCAGGGCCATGTGCACCTCCAGAAGTGAAAATCTCGTTTCTTAAATTTTACGACGTCCTGACGGAGAATCGAAACCACGTCCTTCCGTGGAAACCGAGTACGCCTTCACCGCCTCGGCCTGGCAGCCGCTGCAGATTACATAACAATATAATAAATACTCCCATTTCCAAAATAAGCTTGTGTGGTGGTAAGTCGGAAGGATTTAAAGAATTTAGAAATTATGAAGGGTAACGAACAGCTTCTTCACTCTCGACTACTGTGCCAACTGAGAAATATACTTGAACCTGTGCAATGAAATTGGAGGAAGATTACTCCCTTCGTCTTTGTGAAGTTATTCATTCTCTGTCCTATGACAATCGAGAATCTCTCTGTTGGTCAGTTTCATTGTGATAAACGCACTTTTTTTCGAATGCAATGTACTACGACCTATATTCCCTATCCGTCTCGGCATGATGGGTTATCACAGAGTTTTTAAATATACTCCATGGATAAATGGTGCCATCTACATTTTTAGAATTCATCCTAGGTAGATCTCAGAAGAGTGCGACAGGCTTCGGCAGCCGGCTTAATTCCTATCCTCGCCGCTAGATGCGGCTTCATTCATTCCATTCCTAACCCGGTCGAATGACTGGAGACAGGCTGTGGATTCTCATGGTCTATGTAGGGCTCCATCTTCACAGACTCACAGGATGCCTATAGGGCATCAATTCGAGAAACCTGCATCAGCCTCTCCTGAGGCCTCGTGCCTCGTTATAAATTTTATATAGTTAAAGAAAAGTCACTGGAAAAATTATTAATTATTGTATCGTAGCATGTGCAACGAATTGCTCACAAACGGAAGTAAAAGAGACAAGGTTCATCAAATTACCACAGAAACTTCAATGAAATGAAATGGCGTATGGCTTTTAATGCCGGGATGTGTCCGAGGACTTTTTCTTTTGATTTGACGTCCGTAGGCGATCTGCGCGTCGTGATGAGGATGAAATGATGATGAAGACGACACATAGACCCATTCCCCGTGCCATGATAATCAACCAATTATGGTTAAACTTCCCGACCCTGTCGGGAATCGAATCCGGGACCCCTGTGACCATAGGCCAGCACGCGCTAACCAATTAGCCATGGAGCCAGACAGAAACTTCAATCAAGTTGCGGAACAAAATTTTCACTGACGGAATACAGAAAAGGCTAGGTGAATTGAATTAATAGCAAAAAATCGCACCACATCCACTCTTCACTGAAGTCTTAACTCAACTGTTAGCTGCTGGACGAAGCCGCTGATAGTTCCGAAATTATCGATGTAAAATACGTACCTAAGTGTCATTTTAAACCAGCGTCAATTTTAGAAATACATTTTTAATTAATCAGTTAATCCTTGTCAAAGTTCATTGTTTAATTACATCAAGTAACTAATATAGTTTTACTTCAAACAGCAACATAAAAACCGTTGTAGTGCGATATGTGTTAATGATATACACAAGTGACCCTGCAGCCCAGTACTTTCTACTTGTATGTCTCCTGCATGCATCAATGATGAATGGGATGCGTGCTCGCTGATTTTCAATGGAGCGCTACGGGATAGTTTATATCGGATGTGAACAAATAGCAGTCATTTTACTACACCAAAAATTGACTTGTATGAATTATGTGCCTTGAAAGATTCACTAGTAAGTATTAATCACAATTTTCGTCGGCGCAATATGTGTATAGAAGGCAGGTGACTATTTGGCGCATACGGTCTGTGAGATTCTGCTGCATTCCGACCAGATTCTCCGAAGATGACAATTATCCCTATGTATTCGTCGTCTCTGAACGCACCAGCAATTTTCGATATTTTGACAGTAACTGTAGTGCTATTGTATCAAATACCAGGCTATTACTGTGTGTTTGAAAACGAGGTTTACTAACGCAAAGGGGCACATTAGATGGGTAGCGCTGAAATACATGCAGTGAAGGTCCGTCCGGTTGTTATCACTTTCGTATTCTTACGTAATTTAACTACAGCCAATAATACACCAGTGTCCATGCGGGACACTTGGAAAATACAGCACTAGCGGCCAACTGATATACTGTATGCTTTCGTGGACGTTTTTGTATAACTTTTTATTCTGAACAATTGTTACGCTCACAGTATAAGTGTAACTTTAATGGTTTATCCATCGTTTAGACGCACGGACGTCCATGTTTTTCTTCGACTTGCTTCACTGAGATCGTTACGTTTCCACATTTCTAAATGGAGATTCCGTGGAAAAATGAAAAGGACGATATCTCCTAAATAGATGAAAATTACATACTGTAAAGGATATTTTAATCTACATTAGGTACTTGAGGTGAATGAAAAATGTATTTTGATAAATATTAACTGATTAATTATATTAATTTGACGTTGGTGGGCCGTGAGTCGAAGATACATATATACTGTCACGGATATTTTTAGAATACTCATGGTATAGATGTACTGCAGCTTTAATGGATTAGGCAGCGTAAGCTAAAAAGTCGTACCGAGGGTCGTTTTTCCTTTGAATTGCTTCACTAAAATCGTTATTGCTCGGCTTCCTTTTGTCATAGATAAATATCCTATTCTAAACTTTCTAAAAACGTGCTTTATAGAATGGTGAAAACCGCATCAAAATCCATCCAGTGGTTCTCGAGATTAGCCGTCGCAGATAGTCTAACAGACAGACAGAATTGAGGACTTTATTTCAAACTTTGTAGTGATGTACCGATAGCTTCAGATACATGCAGTACTGTACCGTTCCCGTCTGAAATACAGTCTACCGGCGTCAATCGGAGAGCTGCGTGTTCGGTTCTTAAAAAAATTGATCGGACTAAAATAAATTAAAAATCTCAGGATAAAATAAATACCATGGGTATATGAACGGGAAACAGTATCATATTTCCGAAATAAAATTCAAAATAAAGGGGTAAGATGGATTTATTGACTAATAAACATTATTGAAATTCGAGATAAACAAAAAAATGGAAAATAATTAAAATATGGCTCAAATAAATGCCAAAAAAGTTAATACGTGCCGGGCACATACTTAACATAAATTACACCAATTTACAAAGGACGGGCAATGTCCCGTTTCAAAATTAAAACATTTACAAAATAAACGCAACGACCTGGGGAAGAAATTCACACTTCGCTTCGACTTACGCAGTTAAATTCATTTTAACGCATCCTGACGGATATCATTCAAATTATAATTACAGGACATACCGTGACAGAATAAAATTACGCTAAATCCGATCCATAATAAAACTGTATGTACATCACTTATCAACAAATCATTATTTCAGGGACCCTAGCTTATATCTACACTGAATTTGCTTAACAGACAGCTCTGTCATAAATTGGATGGCTTAGAAGCCTGCTTCCCAATAGAATGAGTTTCGGACTCATATTTAAGAACAAGTCATTACCAACGCTGGCAATGACATAATCAGCAATAAAAGAAGTAACACAAATTAATACAAAATACCCTCTCAGAGAAACCTGTAAAGACATGCATTAAAAATAAAATAATAAAAAAGTCATCTGTGTATACGTTATCTGTAATATAAACAATAAGATACTAGATTCCTACATTATTAAAAGAACACGAAACCCCTGGCTCAGCTGTCCGTCTGTTGATCTTTCACTTCGCACGCTGTAATATAAATCACGGAACACTTCTCCTGCTTCAGCTACGAAACCTCTTACTTCGCCAGAAAAGAAACTAACTAATTGGATTGGTAATTCCTGCCTGAGAGATTCTAATATATGTGGGAACATAAATTACGCTGCCATTCACTTCTCTTGTTCATTAACTAACACAAGGCCTCGAACTCAGAATAAGGCACCAATACACATTCCTATAGCCTTAAATACATATTCCAATATAACACGGCTTACAGATATGATACACGACACATCTGGCCTAAGAACTCTCACAATGATAATGACACACGAGGCAAATCAAACTTCTCTCTCATTTCATGCAGCTGACACCATTATATCTTTCCCGATATTCATTTCCAGGCACTTCCTTCCTGTATTAATACACATTGTAATCTCAGTGTCAGGCTAATCTTGCCTTTTCTCGTAAATACATAACTCAATACCAATTAGCTAGTTCTATCTGCGGATCTGAAAGATACTAGTTCGACGGTGCACTTTTACGTTGGTCATCACTGCCATGCACTCCTATAAACGTGCTACATGCAGAAAAAAATACCTTACTAAATTTTATTCCCAGACCAAACTTTAGACTCTGTAGCCTTCATACTAAATGAGTCTACATCTTGTACTAAAATGGAATACACAGTTACCTTTAGACATATATATCCTCATCTACACCTAATCATTTCCCTCTTTCCCATTTTATAAAAAGGAAATAAAATAATATATAAAAATCAGGCTTCCAAACATGCATTTCCCTGAAACATGACATTAATCTATAAAAATACAACATAGCTCAGTCACAACAAGACTGACATTTACATTTACATTATACTGGGATCGAATTAGCCTAATTCCTTCTATCTAAGCATGCCTATAATTAAAATGAACTCAACTGGTAGCGTCTCAGCTTCTTCATGATTCCAGGCCACAGTGTCCAGCAAATTACGCCATTATTGCACCAAACTGCATGGCGTTATCAAATACTCTGCAAGTCTTTTCTTCTCTCTTCATCATGCAGTAATAGTGCATTGCACACACCATTAAATTGTACCGATACGATGACGACGGTTCGTACAAGTTCTCCGCGATACCGGACGCGTACCGAACACGGTATTTGCACAAACCGTATGAAAATTACGTATACACGGGTACGGAAATATCGACAGTAACTATCGTTTTTATTGTTATTATCCCGTGTCACCACCGCACTTTGACATACGTGATACGTGATATTATTTATATAGCAAAGGTAATTGCTCTGTTAATATACTATACACACTCGTAACTACAATCTATCACTTGTATTCATGTAATGCATGTTTTCATAAAAGAAACGTTTCAGCTTCACAAATTGACCACTAATATGTTCAGTACTGGTCACTAAAAAAAGTTACTTTTCTATACCACTGGCTTAATATCAAAAACACCGACCCGCGTGGTTGACACTTCAAAGCAGAGTGACTTTCCATCTCCAGAGGCTGCTATATACACCAAACTTCCGGTATTAGTCATATCTTAGGGGATTCCACTTATGCGATGACGCTATTACTCACCCACTACTCTGCAAAAGCGCTGATTCAATAGAAATATGTTAATTACTTTATTAATTCAAATTAAGTAATGCAACTGTCTACAGGTAGTTCTTTTAATGTTTAACTGGCTTCTATTTCATATTAAAAACGTGGAGTATGGCTTTATAACAGATTGCCTAATAAAATAAAGAGTAGTGCAGCACTGTAAATCTCAATGTTGGTAAGACTGACTTAAGTTGTTTTGTAAATCCCTTCATTTTGCCATATCGCTCCAGGGCTGTGATTGGTCCTTTTATAATCGGCCGCTCTCAAACACTCTCGTACATCCCCGATTGAGTCATACGGAATACCCGAGATATACGCTGTTGCTATGTTGCCACGCCGCGCTGCCGGAATACTGCATTACGCAACTTCTATGTTACAACATGACTCCTTCATGTATTAAATACTCAATATTACACCATATTATACAGAGTGAAGCGTAATTCGCGCACTCGGGCGTCGAAGCGCGGCTCCTCACATGCCAGCAATAAAATAATATATCTTACAAAATTTCGTCTTGCGAGTATATCCGGCAGAAAAACGACGTTGAAGAGTAGCAATCTGGCAACACTGTAACCACATGTATGGTAACTACCTCTGTCAGCATGAGTTAGTCGTTCTGTACAGTTGGTGCAGTGGATAGAGTTTTGGGTTACCATGCAGGAGGTCGAGTGGTCGATCCTAGGTAGAGGCGTATGTTTTTTCTTTCGTAAATGTAGTCCAGGTGGTATGGTATCTGACATCTTAATCATCAACAGCGATTGCAGCGAATACTCTAGAAACCATTTGCACTTACATACTACGATCCTAGAAATGGACGAACAATCGTTTTCATTGGTCAGCTTTAAAAGGCGCCCTTTCCACGTCGTGAGCGTGAAATTATTCGCACCACTTCATCTACTAGATGTGAAACCTGTTTGTTTCAGCTGTCTATTTCTTATTAGTCTAACCCTGTATTTGTTGTTCAGCGTTACAAAATGTTGTAAATGTAGGATACATGTCACCTCAGAAACGGTGTCTTACTGTATTACAGTAGGCAATGTCAGATGGAAATTAGCAAATAAAAAATGCGCCTAAATCCAGGATCGAACCATCGACCTCCTGCATGCCAACCAGAAACTCCACCCAATGCACCAACTGTACAGCACGACGAGAACGTGCTGACAGCGGTAGTTACCCTACATATGGTTACAGTGTTGCCAGATTGCTACTCTTCAACGTCCGTTTTCTACCGGATATACTCGCAAGACGAAATTTTGTAAGATACATTTTTTTATTGCTGGCATGTGAGGAGTCGCGCTGCGACGCCCGAGTGCGTGAATTACGCTTCACCCTGTATAATTACTATTTGGGGCATATATGATATGGCACAGTACTCCGTAGTAGATTGGGTAGACTGGTCAGCCGTAGAAGCTTCTTTCCTGGTTTGGGGAATGGCTGCACCCAATAACGTTACATCGGAGAAATTTTCGAGTTGCACATTTGGAAGGCCAGCCTGGAATTCTATGCACGGAATCACCGCAAGCGGGCTCTGTGCGTTGCTCAAGGAACAAACAGCGGGATGTGTTTCGGATCACCGCGCCGCGCCAATTTTCCTCTCTACACTTTGAGTTTTCCCGCCAGAAATATCCACTTTCTATGAGCTGCCTAACACTTCCTTTTGCCTCAATGTCTGTTGACAGCTGATTGATGAACCACACTATTATTTGTAGGTACTCTATAGTATGAGTTGTTCATTTTGACCCGTAGCACAGCAGGTATATATCTTGTTCAGGTTATACATTGATTTTGTTTTATTACTGTAACTGTGAACTTTGGAGTTTTTCTGACTTGTTTTATTTCTATATCTCTTTTTTGTTCTAACTGGCATGGCCGTGAGGTTTGGAAAGTGAGAGGAAATTCGAGGCAAAGTATTCCAATAGAGATTACACACTACGAAGTCTAGAATCTGAAGAATTTAACGAAAATATTGATTCTGAAAGCGATATCCCGCTGTGGAGGACGTAGAAGGGGAAACGGTGCTGTATATGGCTCCCAAAAATGAACAGGAGGTACAGGATTAGTGTAAATTGAGGAACCTGGTCTGTTTGATCATGCATAGACAGTGTCCACAATTAAGCACTGTTATACGGGGAAGGGCTAATGTTTAATAAAAACTATTATTTATCATTCATTTTGTCACTTATTTACAACTTTTTTTATGCGAAAAAATATCAAATGTGTTTCGTGCGTTTGTCAGGGGTATTCAATAAGTGCTTTTGGTTGAGCGTATTTAATAAATAATACAGGATGATTTCAAAATCACTTACGTTGTCATTTAACTCCTACCTTAGAAATATAACATAAAATCTTGCGTTGATTATTTGGAACTGCGCTACACCATTTACGTTATCCAAGTCCACCACATTAGTTGAGGTCTAGCACACGCATTTTTTCTAGTCAAATGCATTGCCACAGGACAGTCACGTTATGCGAACGATGAACTTGTAAATATGCTGCTTATATTTCCACAGACATTGCAATGGAGGACAGCCGGCGGCGATTTAAGCATTGTAATATCCAGATAGATGACATGCAGATTGCAGTATGTTCGTGATGGAGAGAAGGGGCTACGTCCGAATTATACGCTTCATGAAAAAACCCATCCACTGAGGACACGCAAAGGGATCCGACGGAGGTGGACACAATCAGAGAAGCTGTTACGGAAGAATCTCATGCAAGTACTAGAGCTGTCGCACAAACGAACATGAACATAATCTGCACCAGCACAGGTTCAAACGACACAGGTTTCAGAGCCTACAAACTGTCAAAAATGCGAGTGGATCATTAAAGATGTGAGCAGCGAATTCCTGATCATAAATTACGTTGTTTTCTAAAATGTCGTTAATTTACGTGTGCAGTGTCCGGTGTTGTTTTGGTTTAACAAATTGCGCCTCAAGACTGCTTTCTCTGCTACCCGGCCCCAATCCTTGAGAGCGTTTTATATCTCTGAATACTAGCCAACTCGTGCTGAAATGTCATACTCCTCTCTCTGGGTGGGCACAAAAACATACATCCCAATCGCGTCTGCAATTCACTTTGTCAGACGCTAATACTCTCTCTAGAAGGCGATTGTTATCACTAATACGAAGTCCATCTACCTTCGTTTATTCTGTGCGTTCCAGGTTCCATCCTCAAGACGCATGTTTGATCCCAGAGAGGACCCTTCCTTGAAGACACTAATGTTTCAACGCTGAGAAGTTTACACTTATCGCCACAGCAGAAATGCCATTCATTACAGAAAATATCAAAATCATGCAAATTCTAACTTTACTTTAAGTTAATGCCTCCTAACCGCAGAATCTCCGGTTCGACTCCCACTAGGGTGCTACCTTCTCTTCACATCAAATGACCCTACACTTAGAAATTGATAGTCTTCAAATACGGACAACTAAAAGTGTGTGATCTACTATTTCTGTGTAATCATAACTGTATCGCTCAATGCATTCACAACACAAAGACAAAACTATACAGTTAAGCAATGCTTCCCAGTCACACTCACGTTAAAATCTGTAATAAAAGATATCGCGTTAACGGCGTTAAATATGCAATTTTTATATTTACAACAAACGGAATAAGAAAGCTACTTCCCAAATTATGTCTGACGTGACTTATTTGTTTTCCATATTGTGTGTCAGCTCAAACCTTCGAGGCCTTGCATGGGCGTTTAGCCCGCCACAGAACTAACGATGACAACAGCAGAGGACCTCGGTGACATCTGGGCGATGCCAGTCATGTCGAGATGCAGTCTGCTTGAATGCTGGTGCTGTGGATCTCTGCAGTGACGCGCATAAACGGTTCAAATGTCGTCCCTCGACACACTCACTCGCGTTCTTCGATATCGTGTTCTACAGTTGGGAATTCATTGACTATACCCACTAGGGGAAATTTGGTTCACTTCCTCTAGCTTCTATTTAAAGATAACTAACCCGATTATCTCTGATATCTGTTCTGCTATCTGCACTATTTCATTTTCTTGAACACCGCAACGCATGGGGGAAATTTAGTACATTAGTTATAATTTATCATTACAACAACTGGTTTTTACTATCCTGGCTCCATTTCTATCTAACTAGAACACCATCTCGGACTGTCCGTTTGTTCATTGTTCTTTGACAACAGCGCAGTCCGACACGCACTCGACAACTTGTACGATTCAAAAGCGGTGGTGAAACCTCTGTTCAGTCTTATTTAAATGATCGCCCCTTCAAACTCACCCTGGGATTCCCCGCAAAAGTATTGAGTATTCTTTGTACAGTGACCCACTTTCTCTTTAATAGACATTCAAATATTCCGCATTTCACTGACACTGCACGATCATTATATATTACGTTTCACAGGCACCTGATACATATGAATTTAATTTGTCTATTTTCGTTCCAAACGGCCAGAGGACGAAAATTGGAGATTATTCTGGGATGATTCCAGTTCTGTTTTCCCTCACATTTCTCTAACTTTGGTTGGTAGTTGGGGGCTCCCCAATCAATATCAAAGTTATCCTTTATCATTTTCTCTCGCCCTCTCACTCCTCTCTCGTCAGCGGTGCGCCCCTATCTCTCTTTTGTGTGCTCATCATATTAAATTGAGCGCTCCCTCGCTGGCACCTCACTGTTCAAAACCCGGCGAATTCCTTTCGCACAGATTATGCACCAAATATTGGTCCTAGGATCGCCGTATGGTACGGTTCAGTATGTACTTTATGACTGTATTTTAGTATCTTCATATTATTCTATTCAAGTATTGATTCTAGTATTGTTAACATTTCCCGTCTGCATCGAATTATTATCATTAATATTTCTTAATTAAGATGCAATTGTGTATAAGGTTATGTTTAAGAAAGGTAGTACATCAGTAACTTTGCCGGAATAAATAAAACATATTTACAAACATCTTATATTATATCCCTTCTTATGCCATCTAGGAGTTTCCGAAGCCAATAGCCCTCGTTTTGTTTTCTATTAATTAATTAATTTACATTATGAGTGAGAAATATATAGAAATTTTCAGCTATCGAAGGAGGAGAATAATAATGTTATTGGATTTACGTCCCATTAACCATATTATTTTATTGTTTTCGGTGACTAAGAGGTGCCTGAATTTTCCCCTCACCCAGGGGTAATTTTACGTTCCGGTGAAGCTATCGACACGAGCCTGACGTGTTTGAGCATTTTCAAATACGACCGGACTGGACCAGTCAGGGTGGGCTCAGGAGGGATATGCTCTACCTTTTGAGATACTCAGCCCTGCCGAAGGAGAAGAAAAGATACAAATCAGATAATTAGGAACCCTAAATTCTGCCACAGTGACTATGAACTCTAGAGTATAGCAGTGGGCTTGTTTTCGGGTTCGAAACCCATCATTGGCAGCCCTGAAGGTGGTTTCTCGTGGTTTTCCATTTAGACGACCAGCAAATGCTGGATGGAGTTTTACCTTAATAAAGATCACGGCCGCTAAATTTTAAATCCTAGCCCTTTCCCATCCCAGCGTTGCTTTATCTTCAATTTTAAATTATAAAATACAATTAAAGGGTACCCATGAAATTTAAACCTAAGCACTACATAGAGATTAATTGCTGAATATTTTGGTCATCAACTGGAGAGATCAAGATATATTGTCTTACTCTTGAGTTAGTGTGACACAAGGCTACAAAAATATAGTACTTTGTAAGACATTTTATGATCACTCAATCACTTCTGGCAATAAAATAGCACTTCGTTTCCTTTGTTCAATGAAATATACCGAACGATGATATGAAAGATATTGTATGACATTTGTTTCCATTTCAGTGCTCGCTAAACTGGTAATTCCATTTTGTTTTAGCAGTTACAATCACTAAACCCTCGATAAAGCAAGATGACGCTGTGCAGGGATAGAAACCTCCCAAAAGCTAGATGAGTATTCATACACGGGGTATTCCCAGGCTAATCAATATGTTTACCCCACTAATCAGGATAGAATGACAAACAGCACTGAGCTTCAGAGAATTGAATACTAACGTCTGTTTACGATTAGTTTCGATCTGCACCGACTGATTCTAAAGCCGATCTTACACGGCACACACAAGTGTTTATCGCAAGAAAATTCTTATTTTGAATAGGTAAAAAGTATACCGTTTCTTTAAATTCTTAATTCATTGTCTCCTTCTCCTTGTCTGTATCATGTAGGTAATATTAACATTACACACGTGAAATTAGGAACTAGTGTTCTTAAAACACTCAGTTCTGAAAGAGAAATGACTTTTTCCCTGAGCTAATTGGCAATTCCCTCCTCATCCATTTTTTCATTCATTTGATAGAAAATCCCAAATTATCCTTAGGAGTATAAAGTATGGAGGTGAGCAAAGCTGAGGACAAAATCAACATATATTGTGATGGTGGAAACAGCATCACTGTAGAAAGGATTGTTGCAGCGGGCTAGTCAAGTGACAAGAAGACTGGAGAAGGTAATGCCCAAAGTTTTGATGGACCATTAACTTGTCTCCTTGGTAGTCCGGTAGACCAAGGCTGTGGTGCATGATTGGAAGATGCAACAACTAGATCGGCAGAAATACAGACAACTTGTTCAGGTAGTCCGGGACTTTGGAGCCAGAGACCACTAAATGATGATGCTCAATTATAAATTAACGTTTGCAACATAGATACTCGTATATTCTTAGTTTACGCCTAAAATGAAAGTAAAATTTCACCTATCTATAAATGATATTTGATTGTACACTTATGGCCAGGTGCACGAGGCCTGTTTACCGTAATCAGCGGTAAAAATTTTTCCTCAAGCTGATTTAAATGAATCTCCGGAGCATAATTCCTTATTATTATCATTTAAATTCCTGATTATCGTCGGTTAAGCAGTCAAGTTCGAATGGTTACCAAACATAAACTGTGATTAACAGTGAATGTATATGATTTCCAGATTTGAAGATGAATTTGAAGATGAACTGTTGTGTCTGGAAGATCTGGAACAGTTTGGAAATGAGCGCAAAGGTATAATAGTGGAGAGAGGCGATCCTCTTGAAGAACTTTGTCATAGGAAATTTGTAGAAAGTTTCTTTTATTTAACAGTTTAATTTCTTATGTAATCGATATAAAATAACCTACAATTTCCGAAGCATAGAAATCATCCTGTTTCTGCGACTTTATTCCAAGTTTCTTCTTTATGATAACTCCATCTTTATTCTTATATTTTTTGTGTTTGATAACTAACTACAATACTGTTTTAAAAATCGGAAAACTTGACGTACTTTCTTCTTCTGTTATTCCATGTTCTAATAAGTACATTCAGCAATGAAGAATTCAATATTCTTGCGACTAACAAAGGAAACGCGAAACCACAGTGCTGTGTTCATAATTCTCCATTAACAAGCAAAACTTTACGGAATTCATTAATTCCACTGCCAATTAAACGATCATAAGTAATCACTGATTAAGAATGGTACTCCATAATTCTTTGTAACCAGTCTTCAAATTTAAAACACGTTTACGTACATACTAGTTGGCCGAAACTTAAAAACAATGTTGATGCACTTGGCCATTAACTTCACTAATTTTCTTTGCCACTATCTTCCGCACATCCTAAACAGAGTTAAAATCCCGGTCCATTCTAAAACATTCCTAGTATTTTGTTGTCCGTAGTATAACGATTAACGCTAGGCCTATTAACTGCCATCCTCCGAGGCCTGGTTTTATTTCAAACAGTGACATAAATTTAAAATAGGCAGGAGGATTTTTATGTGATTGAAAATGTGCATGCAGCTGACCTTCATTTCATAACTTAGACGTGTATCCAAGAATTGATATACATTTCACACCTCATTAACGTCATAAACAATGAATTCGGCCAAGTTCTTTCTCTTAAATTACACTTAATACAATTAAATATGTAGCAGGTTTTACGCTTTTTTTCACACAATCTTGCAGGATCCGCTGTGCAGACCTACGGCGAACTATGAAAATATATACTGTATATGTGCCCTAAGAATTTTAAGTATTAAAGATATTACAGGAGGCCCCATGTTAATTGTAATAAGAAGCTCGAATTTTTATATATATCTCAAAGGCCACACGTGGCAAGGGGTAGTTACCTTCCTTCCCACGCTATGATGTGTGACGTCATCCGCACGTGTCGAAAGTGGATGGATAGAGGAGAAAGTTTATGTTGAATGAGTATATTTAAATAAAGGAATTAGTAGTGAACGCAGTATAATGAGGATCCTGTATTTATCTGTAAGACAATTGGTCCTTTGTAAGACGGATTTGAGACAGCTAAGCCATTTCTGTGGATTATTTCAGAAGGACACGCGTGTCTATATTACCCACGCTAAGTCACAAGAAAATAGTGCCCATCAAATGAGGTCATTTAACCAGTTAATTTGGTAAGAATAAATTTTACATGTTCGTGAGCACTGCCGCTAGCAAGGTAGCAAGTACGTGGTTACAGCAAAACTCTCTTAAATACAGTTCCATTAAGTCGGACAAAGTATGCAAATATCTTAGCAGCAATACAGAGATGCCTGGAGAGAGGAGATAGCTCCTATAAAATAAGAAGGGAAGCCATATTGAGACCCTCCTGCATTTCTATCATTGAAGCGTGAGAGAGAGGGTTGAACTGTTCAGTAAATCGTTCGTCAAAAAGTAGACTAAGTACTACAAACCTAGATTTTGTCGATGTGGCTGGGTCTTGTCTCCATGTGGAGGTAATTGTTCATAGCAGAAGTAATCTGATGAAAGAGGTCAATATACCGAAGTAGTTTTTTAAATTTATGATATTGTGTGGTAAAGAGAAATAATTCGTGTACGGGCAACAAATACAATCAGACGAGTTCGATCAATGAAACACCAAATGAAGGGCATTTGTCTTTTATGCTTTATTTTTCAGGAGAAATTACACAAACAAAATCGAAAACCAGAAATGTAACAATGGAAAATAGATAGAGAAGGATTACTGGTGAGCTGAAGAAATGGAAGCTGACGTAAAATTAAGGTAGGTAAAAATACCAACTTACCGCCTGCTATATCTTTTTATGATGTCAACTTATATGTATTTGTAATGGGTATTTATGACGCAGTTGGTCACCCATATGTTTTTGTGAATGTCAGAAATATGACGAAAGCTCATTTGTTTTATTTTCTGCTTGGATAAATTTTTAAAGTATTGCGAGTGCCGGGGAACATGTTGTAAAAATGTTATTAGTGACGGTTTCGAAGTGATATCACGTCCAATGTAGATCGTCATTTCCGTGAACGTATTGCCTATATTTTGTGATGTCGAATTAAGATCTTTATTCGAAGTAGAATTTTTGTTTGAATTTTGATGGAATTGGTGCAAGAGATCCGTGGTTACCCATTTTCAATCGAGTGGAAGAGCGCTGTAGTGTTGAGAAATGTAGATCAGGGAATATCTGTGACGAAGTGTAATACTATTCTATGTCCGTTTAAAGTGTGTCTGACTGATAATAAATAACAGTAAAGTTTGTCAGTCATTTTTGTGGAAATCTAGTTTTAAATTACGAGATCATTTTATGCGATGTTTTTCATTATTAAAGTATTTGTGTGTAATTATGCGTCGTGGATTCTAAGGATTTTTATTCCAGGTCGTTTGTCAGTGAGAGTCGTCGAGTTTGAGACAAGAGGTTACATTCGTCGTACGAATTGAGGTAGGATTTGTGAATCAGGTGATCGGAAGCCTGTAGTGAACCTGGAACTTTTGTGGGAGCCCGAGGAAGATTTTGTATAATGTTTGGGATGGAAAAGAACGAGAGAATCCACACAGGTATTAATTTGCGACGTGTACAATTATTGTAGGACATTTAAAATTAAAATATATGTGCATATATGTTTGGTCAGGAACATCGTATTTTAATTCTATTTGCGAAGTCGAAAGCCAGTCAAGCTTGACGAAAGCCATGTGTTTCATATCAAAGTTGATAGCAAGGAGGGTCGTTTGTTTTCAATGCCGCCAGATGATCTGGAGGGACAGTTAGAATAACGGGAGTTTTGTGGTGAGTTAAGTGTTGAACTGATATTGCATTTCTTATCAACGGAGATCATTAATTGCGTGAACCAGTTGAAATTTCCATCCGGGAATATCGTGCAGGTTATTAGATACTGTGAATTTGTTTAAATGTGATCGTAATGTATATTTGAAACCACGAAGTTAGAGTATAAAGAGCGAGGTTAGCCAATTTCAGGGTTGTTCAAAATATAGAGCGATATTAGTGATAATTGATTTGTTTGTGAGGGGTGCACAAAGCTCTATGGAAATGATGCGATGAGATATGACATCGTAATCGGCCTTCATTGTACGGTGAGTTACTCATGCAGATTTTTGTTTTGTGCTTAATTATCAGGGTTATCCAAGTATTAATAATGGCTAGTATTAGATTAGATTTAAAGTGTGATGTCATGAAACAAGATATAATACTGGAAATAAATGATGTTAATTTTTCCCAGGTGCACGATAACAACATGGTAAACACCAAACGAATTAAAATTAATTACGTCCGAATTTGAGTAGGGACTTCTGAAAGAAACCGTTCGTCTGCGGAAATAGAATTTGTTGTTTATTAAGATAAATTAAATCATTTAATTATTAATTTCCTTGGAAACCGCATTTGTGAAATAATTTTAAACCAAGCGAATAACTTGAAGATGCATTCTGGAAATCTTACTTTATTTTCCTGGGAATATTCAAGTGTTAACGTAACAATTAAGGGGACACATCCGAAGGTAATGGATTTTACTGCCACAAAGTATTGTGAGCGTTGTTGTTGTCGTTGTATTATTTGAATTCGATTGATTGAGCATTAAATGTTCTGGGGTTATTAAAGTGTAAACTATGGTCTTCAACCGATGTAACTTAATTGTATTTAGCCTTCAGCTTAGAAACTTGGATGGGCGTGGGTTCATCAACCTCAGTGACTTAGAGTAGGGCCACATGCCACCGTAGCAGCATTTTCCTTGGGGTCATCATCCACAATGACTCTAAAGTAACTTAGAAGTTTAGAGGTCGATCCATCACAGAGTCGCAGGTCACATCGATTCAATTAAGGGCCCATGCCGTATAACCACTGTGCGGCACACACCGATTGGACTGCCTTAATTATACCCAGAGTCCAGAGTTCGTGTTACGAGGGCTGGACCATAAAGAATCAGTATGATCGTACATACAGTCACACATGGAAACCGAATTTAAGGATCTCCATACTTTATTTTCTTTATTATTTATGAGACAATGGTTTCTAGTAAAGATGCCCATCAGGCAGATAAGTCAAAGGCTCAACCAGTATTCTGCTCCTTTGTGTTAATTTATTGGGGTGTGCAGTGTGTGGCACACCAAAAATCGCGGAAGAGGGCAATCAAACAACAGGCGGCACAACACCGCAGCCTAAGTCCACGATTGCTAGCGCAACCACCAAAGAGGTAAGAGGCTCTTCCCAGCGTGAATCACGCCAGCAACTTAGAGAATGGCCTCAATAGAACACAAACACAGGAAAGGGAAGCGATGGGAATCTGGGCAGGGCCAGTAGGTCAAAGACGGTAACAGAGGGTGGAAGGAGTAAGGGCGGAGCAACTCACCATAATAACACTCTCCGTCACACTTAAGACCAAATTTTAATATAATTTAAAAATAAAATTAGACAGATAGGTGGTGCAATTTAAAATAAATACAAAACTGAAAACGATTATGTTTAAGAAAAGGAAAGCTAATGATAAGGCTCATTTTCATATAATTACCAAGCGAGGTAACCAAGAATGAATACCAACTATTTCAATCGATATTAAGAGTTCAGCAGTATTCTTAGGATGGAATTAACTTCAAATTAACTTAGAGGGGCTTTACAATTTACCCCTTTTTTACAATTTGCCTGTCTCCAGCTAGAAACCATCTCTCTTTAAATTAAGAAATAATAATAATTATTACTATTGCAAGTTATTCATAGTTTAGGTGCACCTAGGTCCGCGCGCGTCCTTACAAATTACCCAAACAGTTTACCACATTGTTATTGAACAATAAAAAGCCGACAGGCATTAATACAATAATTAGTACATGTAGAGTTTCCTCAGTGAACACGGAAGCGTTTCAAATTAAAACACCTAACCGCGTCGCCAAACAGGCCGACAATGTCCACAAACAACATTAGGAAGACAAAAACTTAAATTTAAAAGGAGCCCACATCAAGAGAAAAACAATAAAGGATATCAATAATAAGGTAACACAATAACACGGAAGTAATTAAAACTCATCCCGTGACAGTTCATCACACCAAGGGCACAAGTACGCCGCACAATAAAGAACGTCCACACGACTCAACCATTGTTACAACACTGACTCGCCACGATAATGCGAACTAAACAAAACTGTTATCAGCAAAGCAAAAGATGGAAGCATAACTCCAACAATATAATTAAATAGAGTGTAGCTTCAGAACAGAATTTATAACACAAAATTCAAGAAAAGAAATTTTAAATAAAATAATAATAATAATGAAGATTAATTTAAAAGTAAAATGAAATTAAACTCGATTCGACCCAAAACACGCTTCAGTATTCACTTGGGCTTAAAATCAGCAACAGTTACATAAATATTAAATTTTCAGACGTCCTTAGTAGGGTAACTATACAATCAGACTAGTAAATACCCTCCATTTGGTTTCTTTCTTTTCCACCGGGAAGAATTTTAAATTATTAACAACAGATACAGTGATTTAACTTGTCACATTTCCTGTTAAAAGAACAGGTCGTTTTAAAACACATGGTCTTGTGATGAAGAAATATGTCCTTACATTTTAAATTAACATCTTGCGCGAAAATGACGCAGCAGCTTGGGCATAGTTATTTCTTGCGGGAATAATGATTTTCAGCCACAAAAGTTCACTCAAACACATAATATGATCGAAGGCGAATGATATCTTTGGTCCAAGGAAATGTCATCATTATTATGCCGATCCGACATTTAGAATTTCGACAAGCGGTAAGCTTGACGAAGTAACGCACCTCAATCTCGCAGAGACGGTTAATATAACATATAAGGTTGGACTTACCGAGGTGATGAGGCTCCTTACATTATTAAATTTTAAAACTTACGTCCCAGAATAACGGCATGCTTGGATGTGAATGGAACCGTCACTTCTCAAAACCTTGAATATAAGAAAACCACACAACTAGTAGTTTAGTACCATCCACCCATCACAAACAGTAATTTAATACATTACGGTGGTTTGAACACACACACCAGCGGTCTGCTGGTCATAATCACAGGAGTTCGTAAGTCCGACATGTTGCCTTCAAGCGAAGCTTGCTACAACTACCAGAGAGCTCGCAGCTACGCGAGGGAGCGCTGTGTCAAACAGTCGACAGTCAATACGAGCGCTGACCAATACCAACTTCAGAACAACAAGGCTCCACGGAATATCCAATGGTGATAGATCAGCCCACCGATATCGTACAATTGCAGACCAATAAGAACGTTAACAGTCCAACAATTAGTTAACGCCGAGTTCCGTTCCTTTGAGCAAGGTTAAACAATAGTATCCATTCACCTTTTCTTTTCATGTCCCCACGAGCAAATTTGCGGTGTATCGGTAATTTCACATAATCTTCATAATTATACCGCTACAAGTGGACAAGATGGAATGCAAAATATCGATTTAATATTTCTTCCGTATTTTTTTCCAAAATAAAGTACAAGTTTTTTGTGAATAGGCCTTTCATTTGAGTAGAATGATTAGGATTACTGAATCCTACCTTTTACCTCAGCAAGTGACGAATAACCCGAAACGACCAAAGAGAGAGATCTCATGGTAGGTAAGGAAGGTAGGTATCCTTCACAGTTGCCCAAGGGTTCAACATATAGTATACAAAATTTTATAAGCTTTCAGAGTAGTATTTTGTAGTAACACCATCATTTCCTTTCTTTATTGCACTAAGGTCACACACTTAATTTTTAATCAATAATTGAACTGTCCACTAACACTTATTTGACTACAAAAATTACACCATTTTATGGCCTCCCACTGCGTATTTGTTGAAAATGTTTGGACACAGTAGAGATCACTGATGTACTTCGACATCAACTGGAGATTACCAGGACGCTAGCTACTGTCCTCATATTACAAAGAGGGACAGTGATCCATATGCTCGTTTGCCTTTGTATACATCCTGAAAAAAAAAAGAAACCACGTTGGAACGCTTACACATCACAGCATTCTGCTGTACGATTTTGATTATCATAATTGCGTGACTCGTAAAGCCGTTCATAACTTCTTTTTCCTTGAACCATTTGACCATACGAGTTGAAAAATTCGGCTTTCTCTATCAAATATCCAATTGTATCTGTTTATAGAAAACCACACGAGTAGTAGGAGAAATACCTAGTTTAGTTTTTGTATGGTTTTACATGGAAATTATTTTTTGAGAGAGGCCTGAAAAGTGAAATATTATGGTTCTAGTAAGAACGAATTGATTTAATATGAATATTACAATATAATAATAATCATAATTATTATAATAATAATGATGATGATGATATCGTTGACTTTATAGACCGCCATCTACCTGCAAGGTTTCGGGAGACTCAGATATGATGGAATTTTGTCTCACAGGATTTTTTAAGCGCCTATAAATTTACCGAGGTGAGGCTGTCGTATTTGAGCAATTTGAAATGCCATTAGCTGGAATCGAACCTGAAATATTGGGTTTTGTAAGCCAACACTTTACCATCTGCACCTCTCATCTTGGCCCCATAATTTGTGAAACTGGGAACATTATCCATTTCCACTGCATTGGTAACAATTTTGCCACGTCCAAGACGTATTTTAAGGACCCAACTAACAGGTAATAATGCAGTAAGACAAGTAATGATTCTGATTCAACTCACGGTTATTTCTACGTCCTGAACAATCCACCAAACGACTTTTATTATATATTCTGGTGAACTTCATAATTAGATGTATATGTCGTGGGATTACCTTGGGATGACTTCACAGATAACAAACTGATTGAAGAGCTCGTAATTACACAAGGTATTGGCAAGCTGCGCTTTCATTACATGATCTGTGGTTATGGACACATTCTTTGTCACTAGCTTTACACTCGTGGTTCACAGTGTCCCCGTGGGGACATGTTTTTAGCCTTTCTCCAAGCAATTTTGGCCTGGGTGATTCACCCATGAAATTTGTATCTTTTTTGGGAACCTATTCCAACTCTGTTTTATTTCATGTACTCTGCGACTAATGTAGCTTACTGTAACGGTATTCTGTCCGTCCACGGAGTACTTCAAATGTTTTAATTTGATGTCAGTCACGATTTTCCTGTTATCTATTGGTCCACCTTAGGCCGCTCTGAGAGCGAAGCTGATCTTGGGCTAGTTTGCTGTTTTACCCGCGCCTGCAGTAGCTTGCCTTGTAGCGTGATCTCTCAGTTAATTGTCGGTAACCAGGATGTTTGGAAGCCTAGTGCGGTTGCTCTTCGTAAGGGCATTTATCCATCACAAAATGCCTCCGTGATATGTATTGGATACGGGCTAAGGCACAGATGTGTTTTGTCTTTAAATTTTTATAATATTAATACCCGGAGTGGACGCCTGTTATTTATACAACTTATTTCTGTGTCAGTACTATGTAAGTAACGATAGTTCTACTGACGCTATGGAGTAGATTTCTTCTCATGGATAAATGTCTCTCTACAAGTTTTAATATTCTACCTTTACTTCTGGAGTTGGGGAAGTCTTCAGTAACTCTACCAGCTTGACTATTGAGTTCATATCGGGGTATTTCTCTCATCTGGTGGGAAATATTGTAATAGATTATTATATTCTAACAATCCCAAAATATCTGCTGATCAATAAAAGAAACCCGTGTCATGCACTGTCCTTTAAGCACCTTCGCAAATCTATAATAGTATTCATCTAAGTGATAAATTGGTTAATAAAGTAGACTGTGAAAATAAATAACAGTCAATAAATTGATTAAATAAATTAAATGTAACTGAAAACAAATATACCTTAAAACGAGGGACTCCCTCTAAACGAAGAAAATAAAAGTAAATGACAACATGAAATAGATGAGTTACAGGTTATTTTTTGTAATAATGTCCATAGACTATTTTGACTGCTCGCCAGAGTAGCTCGAGTAATCCCCTTACACTTACACGATTTTAGTTGTATATTAATGATCTTGAAAAACTCTTTCTGTAGGAATAATTTATTTTACATCAAGTGAATATATGTTGAAGTGAGGCTGCGAGATTCTGCCTGCAGAGGTTGCTGTTACCTAGATATTGGAGTGTCACGCGATCAGTGTATTGACTTTATCAGCTATATTGCTTTGCTTCCGTAACCCCTCATATCAGACAGCTCTTCAGTTGGAAGTTGCAGTCCAGGATTGAAGTCCAATGGCTCCAGATATGAGAAAGGTACGCTACATTTACACCACAACAACAACGTAGAGAAGTTCCTTCTTCTTCGTCTTCTTATTCTTATTCTTATTATTATTATGTCGAGTTTTAATATTTTTTTATCGAATCAGACGCAGTAATATATGCATATTAATACAAACTGTACGACCAAAGGACAAATATATAACAGCATAACAATCACAACAAAAAAGGAAAAAATGTCCCTATGTGATAGACCTGGACTCTATTGGTAGAGCATAGTGCTTGTAGAAGTACTACGGTCGTCTGACGCGAAGTCACGTGCATGCGAGGTAAGGGTTGCGGAGGGTGAACATAGCTGCTGCGCATGCGCCAATCTCAAGTCTCAAGGCCTGACAAAAAACGTCGGCTCCGTCCGAGGTAATTCTTGTGAACTTTGGTGCTGTTGTGAATTTTCAAACTGATAGTGTAATTGCGCTTTAGTTACACATTTACTCTAAGTAATGCATAATTCCGGCCACATGGTGTAGGGGGCAATACGTCCGCCTGTCCCCGGCGGCCCCGGGTTCGATTCCCGGCTGGGTCACGGTTTTTTATTGTAATGATTAGTATCCCTGGCCTGGGGACTGGGATTTGTGACGTCCTTAATCTTCCTTTCCTCACACACAGCATTCCACACTACCACCATTCCAATTGCACGCAGGTTCACACAATATGGTGCCAGTAGTAAAAACAAAGATCCACATGGGTCGACGCACCTAGCATTAACAAAATCACTTCATAATGAACAGTTTAGTAATAAACTGACATCTCTTCCAGAGAGCTCACACAGTTTATCACGACTAATGTCTGTAGTTTAGTATAGTATCTGTTATTCGTGCCGTACCTAGAAGCTGCCGTGAAGCAGATAGTAGATGCTGCGTTGGCTCCTTAAAGTGAAAACTGTCTTTAGAAATGACGAACCACAATGGAAGGATCTAAGAAGACCACAAAACATGGCAGAAGAACAAACTTATATGGTTGCTGACCAATAGTTAGCCACTTTCAGGGACTCAGGTGTTGCTTGCATGAGGTCATCTATAGTACATATAGCTGGACACAATCTGCGTTGGAGAAAATCAGGCATTGTCTCTGGATAACCACAAAAACAAGGATCCCCTTTGACCTAGAAAGCTCTGAGCGTTCTTAAAGAAAGATCGTTTATCACAAAAATATTTGTCTGAACCATTCCTATGCAAAATGGTGAATTTACCTCAAGAAACCTGTGACTAATCAGACATTGAAGTCCTATGGCAGGAACGTAGGTAACAAAGGAAACATAATATCAATATAACATGAGTAAAACACGCACGTAATTCAATGCCGTGAGTATACTTTTTGTTTTTTCACGAACAGTGTCATAAACACTAACTACGATATGTAAAACATGTTTATTGAATAGACGTGATAGTACTGCTATTAATCTTCAAAGCGCATATGTGGGAATTCAGTGAAGTGGTTAGAGCAAATTTTTCAAGAACAATGTGCATACCTCACTAAAGTCACATTTTGGCATGAAATACCATTTTCGCATTCAAGCAGTCCAATATCAAAAGCCACACTAATTACAATTTCAATGATGATATGGTTATGTAAGTGTCATAACCTGCCTTTCGCCAAGCATATTGCAACATTGGTGCAGAAAACTGATTGTATATCATATGGTCAGTTTTAATGGTGAAATGCCGATCATGAAATTGTATTTGCTTTCTTCCATCGTAGTCCTATAAAATCAACGATCCTTCCCACCGCTGAAAGAAGTTCGCACTGAACAGTGTGTTTATTGATCAAAGCACTGCATTCGGATATCTTATCACCCTTCACCTCACCTTAAATCACTATCATATATCTCCAGGCCAAAGAGAGGGTGTCATCTTTTAAGTGACCTGCCTTTGCATTTCAGCGTAAGGAATGAAAATTAAGTAAATATATAAAAATAAGTATACATCAAGAGGTTGGCAATATTTTGTTGCTTTCGTTGGCAAGGAGAACCTTTATTTAGAAAACTAGCATCTAAAAGAGAACAATATGAATGACTTCACAAGGAATCACATTGCAATAGCCTTTCTCCCCTTGTATGTTCACCAGAATTGAAGTTGGAAAACGTTGCTTACGATCTTTCGTTATTTTTTCACATTTGCTTGCTTCTATACGAATGTTTCGTGGACATGTTGGTTCAAATTCCTTTATTACATTTTTGGCGAAAGACTTTTGTGTCTCTTGAAAACAGATATAGAGTTGATTAGCTAATCTTCCAGTCAAGGATAAAGCTACATCAATTGTATATCTGAGTGTATGTGGCGGATGCAGCACACAAGCTGTAGTTTTACCTGCTCTGTGATATAGTGTTAACATTGAAGACATTTCATATTGAAATTGATTTGTCTCACATGGCCTTTGACCACACCCGTCTGTTATAAATTTGCTCACTTCCTCCACAAACACTTGTGCCTTCTGATGCATACTATTATCTTCTTCTATGCCCTATGACGTTTGTAACAATATTCCAGAATGAAATGCCACATTCAATCTAAAGATAGTGAATGAAACCAATCGAAGCTTTGAAATTGTATAGGCCAACCATTTTAGACCCTCCCAGTGCCCACATTCGCAGATGTCAGTAACAGACTCTAGATATATATGCCCTTGATCTATCAAACAGTGACATTACATGCAATTTTTAAGTTTGTAATTCTGACAGCCTGTTTAATTTGAAGTGAGCTCCTTCTAGTCATTTGCTAATTTATAATTAATTTCAATTCGATTGACTTCTAATACACCTACAGTACTTTGCTATAGTAGCTGAAGCAACGATTCTAATAGCCTTCACAAACGTTCTCCAGCATGATGTAATGAATATCTTCTAACACACTGGGCCTCGATTTTTGGGTGGAGATAGTTCGTATCTACACGCTTTAACTTGACGATTGCTGTTCTTCTAGACATTAAAGCCTTGTGTTGCTTGAACAGCCACTTTCGGGTGCAGGCCAGCTTTACATCAAACATTTCTGTCTCACCCCAATTAAACGAGCATTTCTTCTTTATTATGATACATAACACATTCCCTACTCCAATTGCTTTACTATACTCAGGACATCGCGAATTTGTCTCCAAAATTTTGGCAAAATTTATGGGATTCATTCTCCTCATGATCCCATATTTAAGCGAATAGTACATCATCCGAAATAAGCACTGGTCAGTTAAGAGATTGTTGTTTGGTAGCAGGGGAGGTACTACAAAATACAGCTGGAACATCTTGAAGGGGTTACGTATACCTAGAAATACAGTCAATAACATCGTTGTAGATATTATCAAAAACTCGTTAAGCATTCTGAATCACCACCTTTATATTTAATAATTGTTAATCTAGGCCACTACGTGGATAATCCCTTATGAATATGTTTCATTCCGTAAAGTATGAATCCAGGTAGGTTTTATTTGTGCATACGAATAGTTATTGCTGTCCAAGTTGTAACATTACGCCTACTAGCGTTCCTGTAAAATTCAAAATCCTTGTGGTCACACAGTATAATTGCTGATGTTTTTGTGAAAATAAGTAAATATATGCGTATACTATACAGCCGCAACTCAACACTCGAAGAGACGCACTCGTAACTGCACTCGCACTAGTCAGTGAAGATACCACATGCCAGAGTCTACTGGCGTTAGCACGCAACTGCTGATTTTTGAACCGAAAAGTCACTGACCACTGTTTTCGTGATGAACGATCTATAACGTTTTCGTATGGCTCAGAGAATTCCAGGTCAAGGGTGTCCCTTTAAAGATTGATTTTCTCTTTAAATTTTCTTGTCATGTGCATTCAACTAATGTTCGTTAGGGAACACTGCCATATGAAATAGAAGAGAGGGGAGGGTTATAGTTACAAAATGATGGTAGAACACAATGAAGGTGCATGCATGACTTGTCATTACAAGGGCACTGATAAAAGTGAATTACAGATCTATTGGTTCTACAGTTATGTCTCTGTATGTTTATTTAGTTTACTGCCAGTTTCTGTTTGTTTTGTTTTTGTAAACATTTCATGGGAAGGGTTCTAACCCCCGAACCCCACACCCTGGCTACGCCCTGCTCAGCTGAAAGCATCCACCACTAGCCGTAATACATGTTGGAAACGGTTCCGCGATTCAGAATCCTGATAACTGAAAGATGAATTTTGTCATACGGTATTTTGATGCAAGAGATGAGCACCCATTGGAAATTCAAGTCAATTTTAGGTATTGGAGGAGCAGTTTCCGGATATAACATCGATGTCCAGTGATTTTAAATTGCGTTTTGCCACAGCGAGCATCTTGGTAGAATACATTCAACGACAATGACGATATCGAAGAAAAGCTAAGATTTCGCTCAAGAGGGAGGCGACTGACTTCTGCGATTCCGGGATGCAGTGTTTAGAACCCAGGCTCAACAACAGTTTGAATAATACAGCCAGCTGCTGTTAAAAGTGATTAATGTGACCTTAATTCAGTTCTAAAGGACGTTTTACCACATAAAAAATACGTGAATCCATACAGTACTCTGTATTGTCATTTCCCAGACATTCTCGTCTAAGTTAGTGGCTTGAAGAAAATGGTGTGTTATTCAGTAATATAATTAGCTTTCGCAATATACAGGTTTTATGAATAGGCTACCTTTACTCTTTCGCTCGCAATAAATGAAAGCACGAGTGGTGCATTATTATTCCCTCGAATGGAGCTCCATGAAGTACAATGCGTCTGTTACGTAAATACACTTCCGATAAATTCCTATTGAAGACCAATATAAAGAATTCCGCACGCTCTATCGATTAAATTAATTGGATTTTTTGTTACCGATAAAAGAAAGACGGTAAAGAATGCAGGCTATAAAAGAAAGATAAATTTCATGGTGTTGGAAAGTAAGCCCCATAATGTAATATTATATTACCCACTCGTAACTTAGTTCAGATCAAAATCACGGCCTATTTTAAAGGTCTCGCAGCAGAATAATTTCGTCCCTATCATATATACACGTTAATTTTGCGCACTTTCTGCATGACACTAGACCTACTTTAACTGTTGTTGCTGTCCGGCCCAGCGGTATAGGAGGCAACGCGCCCTCCTGTCACCCAGTGGCCCCGAGTTCGATTCCCGGCCTGGTTAGGGGTTTTTCATTGTAAATTATTAATATTCCTGGCCTGGGGACTGGGTGTATGTGTCGTCTTTAACGTTCCTTTTCCTCACATTCAACACTTTACACTTTCTCAATTGCACTTACACGCAGGTTCCTCTCATATGGTGAAAGTAGTAGCAAGAGATCTCTAGAGGCCACGAAAAATATCACTCCATATATAAGAAAAGAAGGACTCTTGTTGCTGCGTTATTGGTTAGAAGCTTCCACTTTGAGTGTCAACTTGTTAAAAGTGTGCATGTAAACACATTTTCAGGCGATAGAAATAAATTGTTAATACAAACGAATGTTAAGGCAAGGGCCGAAGTAAGAGTTCTACTTAAACATCAACTTCCAGTATGTACGGGCTGCCAACAATGTTCTATGTTATTTGCTTTACGTCGCACCGACACACATACGTCTTACGGCGACGATGGGGTAGGAGAGGCCTAAGAATTGTAACGAAGCGGCCATGGCCTTAATTAAGGTAAGCCCTGGCATTTGCCTGGTGTGAAAATGGGAAACCACGGAAAACCATCTTCAGGGCTGCCGACAGTGGGCCTCGAACCCACTATCTCCCGATTCTGGATACTGGCGGCACTTAAGCGACTGCAGCTATCGAGCTCAGTCCAACAATGTTCAAAGTGTACAATAGGCAAATGACAATGAAAAAGCTACTAAGTTGGGAACTATTATGCGTTATCAGTAGGCTGACTGCGAACAGGCTACTAACGTGGATTTTAAATGATTTTCACAGGTTGTAGATGTGACATCTCACTATTTCCAGTGAACCGTGCGTTATAGATATGACAAAGTCCGTAATCATGTCCTTTGGTAAACTGAACCGTTCTTCAGAACTTGATGAAGAAGGCTAGCACAATACCACGAGCTACCTCGATATCATCAAGGTGGCATTTTCCTTTGTAATAACCTATCATTGGATTGGATGCACTCCTTTTCTCGGTGAACACTTATTCAGGCTAGCCTAGATGATGTTCAAACGTAATAGTCAGGTCTATTATGTAGTCTTGATTGTTATTATAGGCAATCGCTTGTTTCGGACAGTCAATTGGACATCCTGAGATTCTTCAATTTACAGCAAAAAGCAACCATATTGACTTAGGTTTTCATAGTCAAGACCACAACGAATTTAGAAGAAATTTTCCACGCTTGCAAGACACCGGGCACTGTGCCGAGCAGTTTCATTCGTCCGCTATCTCGGTGGGTCAGGAGTAGACTACAGCTGTACTACAAAATTCGCCCTTCTGGACGGAGGTTGGGATATGGTTGCTAGATTTAACACCTCTATCAACGTAGTGTTCTTCTTTGTGAGTGTTCTTCCTTATTTTTGGATGTTGGAGTAAAAACTTACTTCTCATCACCACTAGTTCATAATACGTTGCAGAACATCATTTGCATTGATATACCAAGATGAGATTTCTGTTTTATAGCTTTCAATTACGTGTGCCAGCCTCCTCACTTTCACTTCTCCTACGCAACCTACCGTGGCAAACACTTGTTCTATTGTGCCTCATTTTCACCACCTTCGTGTTGCTTCCTTTTCTTTTGCCAACTACCTCATTTTTAGACGGATCGGACCTCTACCAAATATTCCTGTAATTAGTGTTAATAAAGGTTGTTTTTGGGTTTGGATTTCATGTGAAAATAGATAACGATGATTATGATATCAATAGTCACGAAAAATTATACGCTTGCCGTTGTTCTTCGTGCAATTCTGATGTCCTAAGGGGTTGATATTTAAACATGTTTGGTCCGAAACGTTTGTTGGTTGCCATTAAGTTTCTTCTGTAGAAACGGTCCTTTCTGGTAGTCGTGAGTTCGTTAGCTGTTCATGGATTATCTGTCGTACGAGTGTTCAAAGATGCATTCAAGTATTAGAAAATATATACCATTGGTTTTTTCTGATTTTTCACCTTAGTATTGTCCCAGGCTCATGATAGAATATACCTGTTTATTCCAAATTATCTGTAAAAGTTTGTTATTCTCATTTTTTTTTCAAGTTGCTTTAAGTCGCACCAACAGAGATAGGTCTTATTGCGACGATGGGACAGAAAAGTGCTAGCAATGGGAAGGATGCGGCCGTGTCCTTAATTAGGGTACATAGCCAGAATTTGCCTGGTTTGAAAATAGGAAACCACGGATAACCATCTTCAGGGCTGCCGCCAATGGGGTTCGAACCCACTATCTCTCGAATACTGGATACCGGCCACACTTAAGCGACTGCAGCTATCTAGCTCCGTAAGCTCTGAAGTAGATGGTCTGAAGTGATTCCCGAAATTTAAGACATGACCAGGATCAAGAAGACGACCACTAAGATGTATCCAGGACTCGAGGCGAGGATCTTCATTCCTGTGCTGAGTGCCGTCATCATGGGCTAGGCACGCATGGCATGGCGGTCATGTGATTCGTAGCTGATGGAGAGATGGCTGCTAAGTTAAGTCCTTTTGTTCTAGCAGAATGTGAAATAATAATATTTGATGCACTAGTTAATTCTTAAATAACTTCATTAATTGTTAAATGTAAGCCAGTGCGGCATTTGCTTTGCTCATTTTTAGTAACACTTAAAAACGTTCAGGGCTGTATGCATGTTTAGGCCCCGATATAAATGTTATATATAAATTAGATAGGAACAACGGATACAGTAGGTCAGATATAGGAGTGTACATTAGTTATTAGTATCTTATTCCTGTATGAGTTGCAAATAATTTTTGAGATGACATCTATTGAGATATAATTCCGCGAACATATCACGAGAGGAAGAGCATTCTTTCTACATTTTCCATACATCATTAAGATGTCAGCTTTTTCATCATTGGTAAATACCATCTGCCACCACGTCCTACTTCATGAACCTTCACAAAGTAACTGAAAGGAAGTCGCAATCCAATCAATGTGCTGTACAGGAAACAAGCATAAAAACATCACAGCTTCGTAACTGAGCAGTTGAATGGAGCAGACAATTGTCGGTATTTACAATTTTCAAAATAGGATAATTCGTAAACTACTTGTACTAGAGTCTTGAGAAAAACACCATTGGCATTCAAACTTACTATATTTCTATATTATTAATGTCATTATGCATTTTTACGTTTAAAACTGTAACCTTCTAAAATAATAAACATTTTAATAATCAAAATGTAAATAGTACACATTCACTTGTTTATTTATCTTTCTCTTCCTTTACTTCTTTCTTTCTTTCATTCTTAATCCGTTTACCCTCCATGATTGTTTTTTGTTCACTGGGACTTAAGGATGTATCCCACCTCCACTGCCTCAAGGGTAGGGTCTTGGAATGTGAGACCTGGGGGCGGGGAATACAACTGCGGAAGACGACCAGTACCTCGTCCAGAAGGCCTTCCCTTTTAAGCTGAACCGGGACCTTGTTGGGGGATGGAGAGATTGGAGGAGATAGACAAAAAAGAGGGAAGCAATCGGTTGGGCCTTAAGTTAAGTACCATCCCTGCATTTTCCTGGAGGAGAAGCGGGAAACCACTTCCAGGATGGCTGAGGTGGGCATCGACACCCCGTCCTCCATTATCTACTCATTTGACCTCCAGAAATTGAGTGGAGCCGTTCTAGCCCTCCTACAAATTTTCAAATTTCAAGGCAGAGCCGGGAATCGACCCCGTGCCTCCAGGTCCACTACACCAAAAAGGCGGAAAACATTTGAGTATTTAAAATATAAATAGTACACATTTTAATAGTTATAAAAATATGCATACAAAATAAAATTATTAGCCCTTGGTTACACCTCATTTACGTGAAACGGCAAGTCAATTGCCCCGTCCATGTCAGAAATGTTTGAGGTGCAATTTCTATGTGATTCACATTGTATACTTACGAAAGTGCCGCCCGCGCACATAGTCATCGTCCCACATATACTTAATAGACTGTTAATTTATTTGTCTAATGGCAAAGCAAGTCTATTAACAGACACGTAATTAATAACATCTGCGATAATTTACAAAAGAAGATGACATTAAAAATATTTCCGAAAAAGTAATAAGTGGCAGTGTAACATTAATGATATTATAAAAACGTCTTTCATAATTTATTAAGTAGCATTTTTGGACTATTGCCTACAGTATGCTCACTTTGTGCGAGTCATATGAAGAATAATCGCTAAATCCCCGTTTGCATAGCATGATATTTCCTTATAACCGCATACCACGTTCTTCTTACGTTCAGCCTTGTCCAGTCCTAACTTTAATGTAGATCCATCTTCCACGCCGTCTTGCTTCATGAACTATTACAAAGTAACAGACAACGAAGTCTTAATGCAATGAGTGTACTGTAAAAGTTTCAAACATAAGAAAATCATAGCCTCGTAATTAATAGTTATTAATAATTTACGCTTTACGAGCATAGCCTGGTACATCTGACACTACTTTTCCTTCTTACTGAATCATTCATACGATTGAGATAGATTTGGTTCCGGTATTTCAGTCGAATTTGAGGAGAATCCTTTATAAACTCATGGAATGGGATATCCTTTGGAGACGGGCTTGTGCAATTTTCTTTATTTATTTGTAGTTACTCCCTTCTGTCTAAACAAATATATCATTAATAGCGAGAGTAAGTGCTTAGACACATCATCATTTGTTAATCCAGACACTTCTCCCTGCTGCATTCACTCGAAAGCAGGTAGATTGGCCGGTAAGGGGAAGCGAATGCAAGCCCACTCAGTTTCCTTTGCTACAAGCAGTGTTTTGCACCGCACTGGATGTATTTCATGACATTAAGTTCCTTCCGTGATATGATGAATGCATCTTTGACTTGGCATCACCGGCGAGTTCGTCAACTTATGGAAGCACATACACAGGATAATATGTGGTTCAGCAGTTGCAAGCCGTAATTCTACAGTACCTAATAGAATTAGTGTCTATCTGTCCATAGTAAGAGGTAGCATATAATCACTATCTTTCTGATAACCTAATGCACTATTAATGGAATATGACGCGTGTTACTGAATTATGTCAAGTTGTCGAGTAACGAAGCTATACGTATATGAAGGTTAATGTCCCCAATTAAATCGTAGATATAGAGTGGAGGGGATAATAAAATATGGTAGAGGAGTTAATATTGTATTTGAATTCAATTATTATCCTGTTAAGCCTCTTAGTTAATAACAGAGATAAATAACATACATTCACCCATCCGTTAACTTTGCGGTGGCAGGTATAATTTCATGTCTCATAACAGGTAAAGCCTACGCAACCGGTAATAATAATATACATACATGCATACGTACATTATAATTATAAACTGTTATGCCTTTCAGCATTCAATCTGCAACCCTCTGTGAATTTACCAAACGTCGCCACAATTCTCTATTTACAACTAGTGCTGTGGCCTCATTTACTTCTATACCTCTTATCTTTAAGTCGTTAGAAATTGAGTGTAACCATCGTCGTCTTGGTCTATCTATACTTCTCTTACCCTCAATAATAGACTCCATTATTCACCCATACCGAGCTCGATAGCTGTAGTCGCTTAAGTGCAGTCAGTATCCAGTAATCGAGAAATAGTGGGTTCGAACCACACTGTCGGCAGCCCTGAAGATGGTTTTCCGTGGTCTCCCATTTTCACACCAGGCAAATGCTGGGGCTGTAACTTAATTAAGTCCACGGCCAATTCCTTCCCGTTCCTATACCTTTCCTATCCCATCGTCGCCATAAGATATATCTGTGTCGGTGCGACGTAAAGCAAATAGCAAAAATATAGCATTATTCTCCTACTTAACCTGTCCTCTTCCGTCCGCCTCACATGACCCCGCCACCGAAGCCGGTTTATGCGTACAGCTTCATCCATCGAGTTCATTTCTAAATTATCCTTAACCTCCTCATTCCAAGTACCCTCCTGTCATTGTTCCCATTGTTTGTACCAACAGTCATTCTTGATACTTTCATGCCTGTTACTTCTAACTTCTGAATAAGATATTCTGAGTCCACCCAACTTTCGCTCCCGTAAAGCAAAGTTGGTCTGAAAATAGACCGACGTAAAGATAGTTTCGCTGGTAGCCGACTTCCTTCTTACAGAATAATGTTGATCGCAACTGCGAGCTCACTACTTTAGCTTTACTACTCCTTGATTCAATCTCACTTACTATATTATCATCCTGGGAGAACATCCAATATAAATACTTGAAATTATCGACCAGTTCTAGCTTTGTATCACCAATCTAACATTCAATTCTGTTTCATTTCTTTCCTAGTAACATCCATTTGGTTTTCGAAAGGCTGATTTTCATTCCATACGCATTGCACATATTTTCAAGTCCTGAGATATTAGACTGCAGGCTTTCAGCACAATCTGCCATTAATATCAAATCGTCAGCATAGGCCAGACTGCTTACTATATTGCTATCTAACTGAATCCCTCACTGCCATTTTATAACTTTCAGCTGATGACCCATGTAAACTACGAACAGCAAAGGTGAAAGATTACAGCCTTGTCTAACTCCTGAGAGTACCCTGAACCAAACACTTATTCTACCATCAATACTCACTGAAGCCCAATTGTAAATATAAATGCATTTGGTTGATTTTAATGATCTACCTTTAATTCCATAGTCCCCAGTATGCCGAATACCTTTTTCCTCGGTACCCTGTCATATGCTTTCTCTAGATCTACGAAACACAAACACAACTTCCTATTCCTCTCGTAACATTTTTAATTACCCGGTGCATACTGAATATCTGATCCTGGCAGCCTCTCAGTGGTCTGAAAACACACTGGTTTTCATCCAACTTCCTCTCAACGACTGATCGCACCCTCCCTTCCAAGATGCCAGTGAATACTTTGCCTGGTATACTAATCAATGAGATACCTCGAGAGTTGTTGCAATCCTTCCTGTTCCCTTGCCTATAGATAGGTGCAATTACTGATTTTGTCCAATATGAAGTTACCTACCAACACTCCATGCTAATCTTACTACTCTATGACGTCATTTCCTCCCTGCCTTCCCACTATACTTCATCATTTCAGGTCTAACTTCATCTACTCCTGCTGCTTTATAACAATGGAGTTTATTTACCATCCGTTCCACTTCCTCAAGCGTAATTTCACCGACACCATTTTCCTCCTCCCTATGAGCTTCGATGTTTACAACACCACGAGGAAGATTTCCTTTTACACTGAGAAGATTTTAAATTAATCCCGCCACATGTCAACTGTTTCCCTGGGATCTATTATGAGTTCACCTGAATTACTCAAAACACTGTCCATTTCTTTTTCCGATCCCCTCCTAAGATTCTTTATTACTGTCCAGAAAGGTTTCCCTGCTGCTTGATCTAGCCTTTCCAGGTTATTACCAAAATTTTCCCACGACTTCTTTTGGGATTCAACAACTATTTGTTTCGCTCTGTTTCTTTGATCCTCGTACAAATCCCTGTCTGCCTCGGCCCTTGTTTGGAGCCATTTCTGATAAGCCTTCTTTTTACGTTTACTAGCTGCCTTCACTTCATCATTCCGCCAAGATGTTCGCCTTTTCCCATCTTTACACACAGTTGTTCCTAGGCATTCCCTCGCTGTTTCTACTACAGAATCCATGTATGCCACCCATTCTCTTTCCATATCCTGAACCTGCTCACTGCCTACTGTTCGAAACTTCTCACTAATCATATCCCTGTACTTCTGTCTAATTTCCTCGTCCTGGAGATTTGCTACTCTTATTCGTTTGCAGAAGGATTTCACTCTCTCTACCCTAGGCTTAGAGACACTTAGTTCACTACAGATTAGATAGTGGTCTGTATAATCGAAAAATCCCCGGAAAGCTCGTACATTCCTAACAGATTTCCTGAATTCGAAGCCGGTTAAGATATAGTCTATTATGGATCCGGTACCCCTGGCCTCCCATGTGTAGCGGTGAATAGCCTTATACCTGAAGAATGTATTCGTAACGGCTAAGCCCATACTAGCACAGAAGTCCAGGAAACGTTACCCATTCCCATTTGCTTCCATATCTTCCTCACATTTACCAATCACCCTTTCGTATCCTTCAGTTCTATTTCCAACTCTCGCATTGAAATCGCCCATTAGCACTATTCTATCCTTGCTGTTGACTCCGACCACGATGTCACTCAATGCTTCATAAAACTTCTCAACTTCGTCCTCCTCTGCACCCTCACATGGTGAATACACTGAGATAATTCTCGTCCTAACTCCTCCAACTGCCAAATCTACCAACATCATTCGCTCATTTACAGAAACTGTGTTGCGTGCAATGGTATCTATATATATACAAAAGCAAGTCGGTCTGGAGCGATGTATATATAAATATTTAAAAATGAAAATATACGTGAATTAACGAGGCACTTCCAGAAATCTCACAAATTTGAAACTTGGTACTGGAGAAGCTGATGACCCCAGAAACCCTAGAAAAATCGAAAATTTTCAAAATTCTCTGAAGGGGACTCTCTGCGGGCCTCAAATTTTAAGCTCAGCGTAAAACACAGTCTTATAATTTATCCAAAGCGACAACCTATAGATTTCTTGGGCCTAAAAAATTTTCAGGAATTTTCTAATTTGTATCCCCCGTCCCCCAAATCAAGATGGCGGCACTAGCTGCCAGACGAGGTAGAAAATTGAATTTTTGTCGTATCTCTCTCCCTTATACGTTAGATTTGGCCGCATTTCTGGATTGTTTGTAAATTTGGTGATTTTTACAAGTATATTTCATTGTCTGAAAGACTTATAAGAAAGATATGATCATAAAGTTTGATGCCTACATTGGCACGATAAAAGGCCATATGTGGACCAAATTTCATTTTTCTATCACTATTCCTTATATGTTAGATTTGTCTCTTTTTCCCGCTATACCTACATATTGCTCTTTGTATACATATAATTCGTAGTTTGAATCACTTATTTTATATGAAATATATAACATATAATTCTGCACGAACGTCGGCCCACCCATTATCCCTACGTGAGCCAAATTCTATGTTTGTAGTTGTCATATTAGCACCCGGGAGTAATGCACTGTGAGAAAACCGTACCCAAATTTCACCGTATTCTACGCATGTAACTCAGTTTCAACCATAAATAGATGAGACAGGAGAAAATATACCATGACCATCCATTTACACCGCTAAATGAGGCGTCTTACGGTGCAATTCCTTTGCGGATAATTTATGATGTTTCGTTTAGCAGCAATTAATCTGTAAATGGAGGTGTGCAATATTGTAAACATGCATGTACTTCGTATGTCGATCTACATACTGTATATTCATTGAGATCGATTTGTGGCGATGTGGAAATGGTGTGTTTGTCATTATAATTAAAATGTAAATCGATAGTGATTCTTAGCCGCAGGGCGTCTGCTATTTTAACCATTACTGTCCACATCCACTTTGACTGGCAGTAGGAATGTGATCCTTCTCCAACTCCTTTGTTACTTGCATTAGTATGGAACGACTACTATTGTAACTAATTATTCCCTTCTCGGATTGACTGGCAGAAGTCAAGGAAGCATGCAATTTTGATAAGAACTCCCCTAACTAATTGTGTTTGGCAGTAGGCCATTATAAACAAATTTACCCGTCTAAAATGTGACTGACATTAGGGGCATAGTTGCCTTGCTATTACAATGCAAACTCACCAACTCGGTGTGACTGTCATTAAGTAAAGGGTTCTGTCGTTATAATGATAACAGCACAACTCAATTTGGACTGGCAGTAGGGAAGGTGCCTGCTATTATAATAAAAACTCCTCAACTTTAATGTGTATGGAAGTAGGAAAGGGCACCTGCCACTGTATCGAAAACTCCCTAAAATCGACTGTGGCCGCGCATTAGGTAATGGAGCCTCCCATTATAATGAAATATTTTCTACTCGGTTGTGAATGGTAGTAGACAAGTGAACCTGCCGTGATCATCACAACTCCGCAACTCGCACTTTAAGTAGGAAAAAACGTATGGGAACCTCCTCCTGCTGTTTCTGGATAACACTAAGGGACATGCAATTTTTTAAAATCTTATTCACTGCATGTACAGTAATTTACTTGATATCCGTATACAATGTAGAATACCGTAGCGAAGCACGGGTACATTTGCTAGTGTACAAAATAAAAGGTTTAAGACAATTGGCTATGAACAAAATGCTTGGAGGCGAAACTCTTGCACTCCTTTTGAAAAACACTTAAAATCATAATTGGATTTATTGCCCGAAGTTGCAGAGGCTAAGCCTGTACTACAAAGGGGTGAGTAGATGCGAAATATTAAGTACCAAAGTAGTGTGAAGAATTTAGTGGTTTAGAAAATCTTAGTCACCCCCATACCAAGTTGAACGGGAATTAACAGGGGGTGAACTCTCTATGTTACCTAAATTACATTTTACCCAGCAGGGATTCGAACAAAGTCTTTAGACTTGCCGAAAACAGAGACTTTAGGACATTTTATTAATAAATTTAGTTTTAAACCTTCTCCTCAAGTTATCTGCCTGGTTCCATCACATGTTTAGGAATTTATGCCACTACGTTAAATAGTTGGGCCTTCCGACGACGGAAAGGCTGCCCCTGCCTCCCAAATATGCCGTACACACACACTAGACTGGAGAAATGAAGATGACAACACGGCCTTAAGAACTGCCTCAGAAACGAATGGAATAATCCTAGTCCCATGAATTTCCTAGGTCTGTGTAGCATGCTGGACAGCATATCAACAGGAACATGTAAGATTACTTTCAATGCGCATCTGATCGTTTTATCTGAATCTTCAAAAAATTTTCAGGAATTTGCTCGGAGGGAATTGTTATTAACTGGTAAATAAGAAATGGACAAATAAATTGAAGTATTTAAATTGTGTCCTTACTGGTTCAAAACTGACGGTATCGGTTGTGTTCATAGTATGTGTTATACGTAGCTCATCCCTCCGCCCTTGATGCTATAGCCCTGATTAGCCTGTGTCTACCAAGCGACCGCTGCGAAGCCCGAAGGCCTGCACATTATGAGGTGACAGTTGGTCAGTGCGGCGAATCCTCTCGGCCATTATTCTTGGTTTCCTAGACGGGAGACCCCATCTCACCGTCAGATTGCTCCTCAATTATAATTATATAGGCTGAGTGGACCTCAAACCAACCCTTAGGTACAGGTAAAAGTCCCTGACCACCGAGCTTAGTGGCTGCAGTCCTTAAGTGCAGCCAGTATCAAATATTCGGGAGATAGCGGGTTCGAACCACACTATTGGCAGCTCTGAAGATGGGTTTACGTAATTTCCTATTTTAGCACCAGGCAAATGCTTGGGCTGTACCTTAATAAAGAAGACGGTTGCATCCTTTCCACTCCTAGCCCTTTCCTCTCCCATCGTCACCTTAAAATCTTTCTGAGTCGGTGCGACGTAAAGCAACTTATAAAAACATCCCTGACAAGACCAAGAATGGAACCCATGTCCTTCTGGTGACAGATGAGAATGTTACCTCTAAACCGTGGGACCGACGTGTAACCCATAACTATAAAATTGATATTATATCTGGGGGATCTATCCCTGCTCTAAATTACAAATAATGCATATTTCTTATTCTTGGTGTATTGTCAGCGTGTTAACAAAAACAACTATCCTAATTAATTACTAGTACATAGCAACTGAAACACATATATTTTCTCATGGATAATAGCAATTAAGAAAGGCAACTTTTCAGAAAAAAAGTTTTTTCTGTGATTTCTTCAACTTGTCACCATATTTATAGCAACACTCGTGTAGGTGTTGTGAACAACTATATAGTCGTCACAGACAAGAAGAACGGAACAAAATAAGACTCAACCGGTTCATTCACAGTCGGAATAATAAACAATACTGCATCACAGAAACATCTGGTGGCTTGCCGATGTAGTCGGTCGTAAGACTATTTCATTCAGACTAACCCATCGTCTTGATACACGTTCACGCAGGACCCTTCTCCCGGCCGTACGATCACAACATCAAATCCATTAAGTAGTAGGATTAATTAAGGATGCACATTCACTACTCCATGACGTACAAATCGACAAGAAATAGATCTGTTTTGGAACACTTGGTATTCACTCACACATATTAGTAAAATAGGACCGCCAATAGAGTTTAAGAAACGTGAAAAGTGACACCAGATGTACTTACCGGCGTCGTATTTTAATAAAACAAATCCAGCTCAAACCCTGTGATAATTCGATTGCTTAACAAATGAAGTCAAATTCGTTATACGGAAATGCACTACACCTCCTATTGTACTGTTTTTGTAATACTTGGTACGACACAGCTGGAATTTACCGAACAGCTAATATAACGTTCGCCCTTAATCTGCTCTCTACACACACCTTTGTTTGCCTTCAATCAGGAAGACAGCTAATAATTAACGAGTACGTTCCTCTCCCGCATGACATTCTAAACACATGGAGTCCAGTGAGTTAAAGACGCCATTCACTGTTTCCTGATGTGTATTTGAGTCGTCCGGTTGCAAACCCCGTTATGTGCAGACAAACAAATGTTCCAGGAAGCGCAAAAAACTGTCATTTGTTATGCAACCGAGATAGGAAGTTGAAATTTTGTAATTAAACAGTAAGCATTCATCTTCGTCATACCGCAAAATATCCGCAAAATTTAATTTATAGAACCCATGTTTTTTGAAAAAACATTTGGTCATAACTAATTTTGCAGCAGTTTTGTGGAGATAAAATATATGTGGAGCAGTATATGGAATAGAGTATGCAGATTTATGGTGAAAGTGTTTTAGTAGCTACGTTTGAATGTATTACACTACGAAAATAGCATGAATGGAAATAATTTAGGTTAGGATATAATGTTTTGATATCTAATCCCCACTCTTTGATTTAATGATTACATCAAGAAATCATCACTCATTCAAAGCGTTTTTAAGTTCTTTAACAATCCGTTATTGTCCTTAATAAAACCTCCCACATCAATGTCATAGTCTGGCATTTCACTGTTTAAATTTTGCCGCTGGTCGAACAATGCCTTGTAGAACGTGCAGTCATCGTTCCTTATTCACTCTTCCCCGTAATGTTTGGTCAACAACGTGTGCAGGTCGTTGAGCTTTTCTTTCTTTAAAGGAACCCCTTCCTCCACTGGTACTGGCACAATAGCAGAAAGGGGTTTCCCATGGTTCATCATGCCTTTTTCTTCCACCGCAATCGCTGTTATAGTTTACTTCACTTCTTATCACATAGTTGACTGATTTTGTTCGTGTACGTATGATCCTCTTACAGGGTTCTACGATATATCGAGCTTTGCTGCATAACACACGTTGGACATAACCACTTTTGCAGCACTTCCGTTATTTGTCACCTTTAAACGTATGGATGAAATGGCCTTTGGTCACGTATTACATTACTGGATTCTGTATTTTGATGAGCTGCATAAAATGGCGGTGATAACTCATTTTGAGAAAAAATTGGATATAACGAGTTTTGCAACTGGACTACTCTAATTATTCTACAAGTATTAGGTGCGATGCATGAAAAGATAGATGTGTTCCGTATCCGACGCTCAAGGATAGTTAAGGAGCATAATGATCGTGCGATTTTATCCTACCGTGGGCTCATTGCCACGGCGATGAGAATCATTTAGGAAATCACAATAATCTATCCAAACCTCTGCAACACTGGCCACAGAATTACCGAATTGACTGCTAAAAGGAATTTTATTTTGTTTTATTTAATTTTGCTTACTTAGTTTTGCGATATTTCAGTGTCTTTAGTTTTTCTTTGACAGCTGTCTTCTGTCTCCCAGCTTTGTTATGCTGAGAAAGCAAGGTAGGAGATGATGTTTTAGAACATACAGGGAATGATGCTCTCATTTTTATGAGATTTATGAAGACGAGTTTGTACGAGCCGAATCTGTAAAAATGTTAAGCTCCAGTAAAAAAATAAAAATTTTAGGTCATGAGACGACTTTTCTTAATTTCTTCTGCTGTGATTAACTTTGAGCAACTTTTGAAAGTACAAACAATTTATTACCTTATTTCATCCATTGTCGAGTATCAAACACGGCATACCAGCATATTAGGGTGTTGGTTTTCCAAGATAACTGCAGATCAACCACGTAGCCTGCAGATACTAAATAATAATGGCATGTGATATCCGGTCTGACGGTGAGATGGCGGCCCCGGTCTCGAAAGCCAAGAATAACGGCCGAGAGGAATCGTCGTGCTGACCACACGACACCTCGTAATCTGCAGGCCTTCGGGATGAGCAGCGGTCGCTTGGTAGGCCAAGGCCCTTCAAGGGCTGTAGTGCCATGGGGTTTGGTTTGGTTTATGTGATATCCGGAGCGGCCTGGTGCAGATGTTTCGAGTTGACTCCCTTAGGTGACCTGTACATTTGTTAGGTTGGGGTCCTACCTGGGATTAATTCTAATGTAAAAGACGGTACACAGACACACACACGCATACCTAACCCCCACTCAGAGGAATTAACAAGTGAAGTTTGAAATTCCCGAACGGACCGGAAATTGAACCTAGGACAGGAACAATACCGCACGAGGCAGAGTGAACCCAGTTACAGCCATCAGTTGAGAACTGAAAACCTTGGACTGACCGGGAATTGAATCCCCCGATTAAAGGACAGTCACACTATCCCTATACCACAGATCCCGTCAGTCATGGTCAAAACATTCAAAATAACCCACAAAGTTGATCACAGCTCGGAAGTGAGGATAATATGCATGATTCTTCATTAATTCAAAAATGTCCTTCAGCGAAATAAATATATTTGTTGAGTTCGAACAAGAATTATAATTAGGAGGATGAAATAAAAATGTACCCCTCAGCAACGACAACCGGTCACAAACGGTGTTACAATTGATTTTGTCAATCCATTGATTTTCTCTTCTGCTCGACTCACAATGTTTGTTTTTCACCACTTATTAAATCGTAGAAACATATCAGCAATGCAGTTTTACCTTTTCTAACATATAAAATGATTATGGATATATACACTCTATATAAGGCCTCTCATGATTTGAAATGCTATATATGGAGCACGCGCACATTTTTATTACAAATCTATGAATAATAATAATAATAATAATAATAATAATAATAATAATAATAATAATAATAATAATAATAATAATAATAATAATAATAATAAGAGAAGAATATTGTACCAACAGTAAGGTCTCTCCTTAGTGATAGGCAACACTTTACGCGCCTGAGTATGGTGAAGCATCGCGGAGACATGACAAACTTTCAGAAAACCACATGATTTTCAAATTAACAGATATCACTACTTGGGTATAGAGTGACACTCAGGGACACGGAATGAACTCTCTTTAGTGGATTATTGTAACTGTCTGCGGTTGGTACTTGCTAGCTTATTTCTTCTAAGTTGCCACAACTGGAATTTCACATTTAGCTAACACACCCTTGCAAATAAGAGCGACCTTCGACGTTATGTATCCATCTTGATCACTGCATCGACCGGTGAGGTACCCCTCGCATCAGGCTACAGGTGAGCCGGGGCAACATCTAAGGTACGTGGCTAAAATCTTATATTATCATGTATTAGCGTACCCCTCTATGATGTAACGGTTAGGATTTAGTTTTGTAAAATGTAAGTCGTCCGCTTCTGTGGTGTAGTGGTTAGTGTGATTAGCTGCCACCCTCAGAGGTCCGGGTTCGATTCCCGCCTCTGCCACGAAATTTGAAAAGTGGTACGAGGGCTGGGACGGGGTCCACTCAGCCTCGGGAGGTCAACTGAGTAGACCTAGGTTCGATTCCAACCTCAGCCATCCTAGAAGTGGTTTTCCGTGGTTTCCCCCTTTTTCTCCAGGCAAATGCCGGGATGGTACCTAACTTAAGGCCACGGCTGCTTCCTTCCCTCTTCCTTGCATGTCACATCCAATCCCCACATCCCTCCACAAGGCCCCTGTTCAGCATAGCAGGTCAGGCCGCCTGGCCGAGGTTCTGGTTATTCTCCCCAGTTGTATACCCAGACCCAAAGTCTGAAGCTCCAGGACACTGCCCTTGAAGCGGTAGAGGTAGGATCCCTCGTTGAGTCCGAGGGAAAACCGACCCTGGAGGGTAAACAGAGTAAGAAAGAAAGAAAATGTAAGTCTCTAGGTTTTCCGGCTGCGAGTGCAATCACCGAACCGGGTGTAACATCATAAGGAAGTACGAATGTTGACCCTATTTTCCTTCGTTCAACTTGTGCTACTGTAACAAAGCTTATCAAAATTGTACATATTTCTTCTTGCTTTCGGTCATTTACTTTCCCAGTCTTAGTTGCAATGTAATATGCCTTAGCATTTGTGTCACCGGCCCTTCTGCCCCATTAGAATTTATTGTAGGAATGTCACGGGATAGCTTGAGTGGGTTCAGCACTTTTATTTCTTCTTCTTTCCTTCTACCGCTTTTTCCCACACATTGTGGAGTCGTGGGTGTGAACGGTTTCGCACATACGGATTTGACCCCATTTTATGGACGGATGCCCTTCCTGACGCCAACATTATGTAGAGGGATGCAATCACGATTGCGTGTTTCTGTGACGGTTGGTAGTGTGGTGTGTTATTTGAATATGAAGAAGAGAATGTTGGGGCAAATACAAACACCCAGTGCCCGAGCCAGAAGAATTAATCACAAGCGATTAAAATCTCCTACGCGGCCGTGAATCGAACCCAGGCTCCCTGAACTGAAGGCATCAACGCAGATTATTCAGCCAAGGAGTCATCCGCTTCTGTTCGGCTTTGGCCTTTTCTGTCAAAGATTCTCTGTAAGTCATTCTTCGTCTTGTAGTATGAGCTACTGCTACTTTTTCTTCTTGATCCTTCTGATCCAAATGCTGAGTTGCTGATTCCATGTGAAATAATAATAAATAATTTTATTTGCTTTCCGTCACACTAATTACTCTTACGGTTTTCTAAGTCGCTAAGGTGCAGGAATTTTGTTGCAAAGGAGTTATTTTACATTCCAGTAAATCTATGGACACGAGGTTGACGTATTCGAACACCTTTAAATTCCACCGGACTGAGTTAGGGTCGAACCTGCCAAGTTGAGGTCAGAAAGCCAGCGTCTCAGCCGTCTGAGCCACTCAGCCTTGCCCCTGTGAAATAAGGGTAGCGGGTTTCTGTAGGTGTAAAAACTGATAAGCTTTTACGTTTCATGGTTCATTATTGGAAGCTGATGCTACTGTGTTCGATTGCTGCAGTCGCTTAAGTGCGGCCGGTATCCAGTATTCCGGATTTAACGGGTTCGATCCCCACTGTCAGCAGCCATGATGATGGTTGTGCATGGTTTCCCATTTTCAAACCAGGCAAATGCCGGTTCTGTACATTAATTAAGGCCACAGGCGCTTCCTCTCCGCTTCTAGCTCTTTCCTGTACCATCGTCACCATAAGATCTATTTCTGTCGGTGCTTCGTAAAGCAACTTGTACAAAAAATTGAGCTGATGTTTCTCGTGCTACAAAGATTGTCTTACCATGGCAAAGGCTAATAAATCATGTGAATTAGGCGCCTGTACTCCGCAGTAATTAACGAAGTTTTAAAGCTAGTTTTGTAATATATTGTTACTTATCATTGTTAAATTACTTTTGTAAATGTTTTTCCCTGTTGTTAATTGATGTAAATAGTATAATGGGAGAGTTTGGCCGCCTCCTCCTCCTCCCGCGGGAAATTTGAATTCTGGCGGGAAATTTGAATTTTGGCGGGAAATTTGAATTTTGGCGGGAAATTTGAATTTTGGCGCGAGATTTGAATTTGTAAACAAAGCCACGTGCTTTTTGACAGCTGTCATCCGCAAGAGAGCACCGTGCTGCCATCTTTAGCTAGATACCTTTGAAATGCGGTGGCGGCAAATTCCACGTGCTCTTGTTTAGTAAACAAAGCCACGTGCTTTTTTGACAGCTATCATCCGCCATATTTAATCAATAGAGCACTGTGCTGCTATCGTGCAGGTAATTTCGTCAGCTGTCATCCACCATCTTTAATCTACAGAGCGCCGTGCTGCTCTCTGTAGTAGCGGGCAATTTGAAAAGTTCTGTTACTTGTCATCCGTCATCTTTAATCAACAAAGCTCCGTACTGCTATCTTTAGCTACATACATTTAACATGTGGTGGCGGATAATTTGAAAATAAAAAAAAAACTTCCGTTAGCTACCATCCGCCATCTTTATTCAACAGAGCATCGTGCTGCTATCTCTAGCTACATACATTTAACATGTGGTGACGGCAATTTGAAATTCTATCTAGATGCCATCTTTAATCAACAGAGCACCGTGCTGCTATCCCTTTGAATTGTGGTGACGGATAATTTGAAATTCCGTTAGCTATCATCATTAAACATTAGTGCATTCGCTAACCTAACCTCTCATCTACTATCTTGAAGGAGATTATACGACACCTCCCCTACCACCTCCGCCTCCTCCTCCTCCTCCTCCTCCTCCTCCTCCTCCTCCTCCTCTGTCAAGGCATAACTTTATCGAACACGCATCGCGAAGGCAAGAGTGTGCAGCGATATGCATGTTTAGACTTGCGGATTACGAAAGAAACATAACAAGACTTGAATCGAACCCTGCACTCGATGTCGTTAACTTCAACATGTGATTAAAACATTGTCTGGTGTGTTCAGAACACTACATAAGTAGAATCGAACGCTGTACTTAATACAGCATGTTAGGGGATACCTTTGTTCTAAGAAGATCAGATTGAAACATAACAAGACTAGAATTGAACACTGCACTCGATGTCGTTAACCTTAACATGTGATCAGAACATTGATTGATGTGTTCAGATCACTAAACAAGTAGAACCGAACACTGTACAACATGTTAGGGGATACCTTTGTTCTAAGAAAATTAGATTGCAAAATAACAAGACTAGAATCGAACACTACACTCGATGTCGTTAACCTTAGCATGTGATCAGAACATTGATTGATGTGTTCAGATCACTAAACAAGTAGAACCGAACACTGTACAACATGTCAGGGGATACCTTTGTTCTAAGAAAATTAGATTGAAACATAACAAGACTAGAACCGAACACTGCACAACATGTTAGGGGATACCTTTGTTCAAAGAAGATCAGATTGAAACATAATACGACAAGAATTGAACACTGCACTCGATACAACATGTGATCAGAACATTGATTGATGTGTTCAGATCACTAAACAAGTAGAACCGAACACTGTACAACATGTTAGGGGATACCTTTGTTCTAAGAAGATCAGATTGAAACATAACAAGACTAGAATCGAACACTGCACTCGATGTCGTTAACCTTAACATGTGATCCGATACAACATGTTAGCGGGATACCTTTGTTCTAAGAAGATTAGATTGAAACATAGCAAGACTAGAATCGAACACTGTAAGAACATTGTTTGATGTGTTCAGAGCAAAAGTACAACTTCAATGATTTACCTAGTGTAAAAATCAAAAACACACACTGTGCACATATCGCATAGGTATCTCGCCTATCACTTGCCTAGTATGAAAATCAAAAAAAAACACTGTGCACATATCGCATAGCTAACTCGGCAACACTTCAAATGATTTGCTTAGTACGAAAATAAAAAATCTATACCGCGTAGCTAACTCGTTCATCACACTGCTAAGACGCTTAGTAATTGCAAATACACTGATATATGTCATACGAAAATCAAGAAAGCATACTGTGTATCCAACTCGCTCGGGTCACTCGCTTAGTAATTGCAACACGACTAGAACCCTGATACACGTTACTCTTTTTTTTCTCGAAACACACACACACACGGATAAGAATGTTCCGAGATACTACATACTTACATGTTTTTTTTAAATAGGGGGATGAAAGATCATAAATTATACGTACACATGTTGTCTCCTCCAAGTTGTAAGACGAAATAGACGCAGCACTGCGAGTTTCCGCTCTAGCTAGCGAACGGAAGTAGCATGATATCTCAGCAAAAAAAAAAATACGCGTGAGCTTGCATACATGCAAGTCAGACACAATAATGGATACCGCGATTCAAATCCTGGCAACTTATGCCGTCAGGAAGGGCATCAGGCGAGCATCTAGCTGTAAATCCCCGATTCTCATGTTAGAAAGGGCAACTTGTTGTAAAACATTCTTAATCCCAGTTCTTTGACGTCAGGAAGGGCAACCGGTCGAAAACAATAGTGTATGATGTAAGAGGCTAGATACTGCCAGTTTTGCGTCAGGAACGGCAACTAGCCTTAAAACAAATTCTTGCGATTTAAAATCTTAGTTTTCCATTGGAAGGGCATCCGGCTGTAAAACAATAGTTCGTGATACAGTGATTTAAAATCTAAGAAGTGCATCTAGCTGTAAATCCCCCATTCTCGTGTTAGAAGTTGTAAAACAGATTCTTAATCCTAGTTCCTTGACGTCAGGAGGGGCAACCCGTCGAAAACAATAGTATATGATGTAAGAGGCTAGATACTGCTAGTTTTGTGTCAGGAAGGGCAACTAGTCTTAAAAACAAATTCTTGCGATTTAAAATCTTAGTTTTGCGTCAGGAAGGTCATCCGGCTGTATAACAATAGTTCGTGATACAGTGATTTAAAATCTAAGAAGTGCATCTAGCTGTAAATCCCCCATTCTCGTGTTAGAAGTTGTAAAACAGATTCTTAATCCTAGTTCCTTGACGTCAGGAGGGGCAACCCGTCGAAAACAATAGTATATGATGTAAGAGGCTAGATACTGCTAGTTTTGTGTCAGGAAGGGCAACTAGCCTTAAAACAAATTCTTGCGATTTAAAATCTTAGTTTTCCATTGGAAGGGCATCCGGCTGTAAAACAATAGTTCGTGTTACAGTGATTTAAAATCTAAGAAGTGCATCTAGCTGTAAATCCCCCATTCTCGTGTTAGAAGTTGTAAAACATTCTTAATCCCAGTTCTTTGACGTCAGGAAGGGCAACCGGTCGAAAACAATAGTGTATGATGTAAGAGGCTAGATACTGCCAGTTTTGCGTCAGGAACGGCAACTAGCCTTAAAACAAATTCTTGCGATTTAAAATCTTAGTTTTCCATTGGAAGGGCATCCGGCTGTAAAACAATAGTTCGTGATACAGTGATTTAAAATCTAAGAAGTGCATCTAGCTGTAAATCCCCCATTCTCGTGTTAGAAGTTGTAAAACAGATTCTTAATCCTAGTTCCTTGACGTCAGGAGGGGCAACCCGTCGAAAACAATAGTATATGATGTAAGAGGCTAGATACTGCTAGTTTTGTGTCAGGAAGGGCAACTAGTCTTAAAAACAAATTCTTGCAATTTAAAATCTTAGTTTTGCGTCAGGAAGGGCATCCGGCTGTAAAACAATAGTTCGTGATACAGCGATTTAAAATCTAAGAAGAGCATCTTGCTGTAAATCCCCGATTCTCATGTTAGATGTTGTAAAACAGATTCTTAATCCGAGTTCTTTGACGTCAGGAAGGGCAACCGGTCGTAAACTATAGTGTATGATGTAAGAGGCTAGATGCTGCCAGTTTTGCGTCAGGAAGGGCAACTAGTCTTAAAACAAATTCTTGCGATTTAAAATCTTAGTTTTGCGTCAGGAAGGTAATCCGGCTGTAAAACAATAGTTCGTGATACAGTGATTTATAATCCAAGAAGTGCATCTAGCTGTAAATCCCCGATTCTCGTTTTAGAAGTTGTAAAACAGATTCTTAATCCTAGTTCTTTGACGTCAGGAAGGGCAACTAGTCTTAAAAACAAATTCTTGTGATTTAAAATCTTAGTTTTGCGTCAGGAAGGGCATCCGGCTGTAAAACAATAGTTTGTGATACAGCTATTAAAAATCTAAGAAGAGCATCTAGCTGTAAATCCCCGATTCTCGTGTTAGAAGTTGTAAAACAGATTCTTAATCCGAGTTCTTTGACGTCAGGAAGGGCAACCGGTCGAAAACAATAGTGTATGATGTAAGAGGCTAGATACTGCCAGTTTTGCGTCAGGAAGGGCAACTAGTCTTAAAACAAATTCTTGCGATTTAAAATCTTAGTTTTGCGTCAGGAAGGGCATCCGGCTGTAAAACAATAGTTCGTGATACAGCGATTTAATATCTAAGAAGTGCATCTAGCTGTAAAACCCCGATTCTCGTGTTAAAAATAGCATCTAGTTGTAAAACAGATTCTTAATCCCAGTTCTTTGACGTCAGGAAGGGCAACCGGTCGAAAACAATAGTGTATGATGTAAGAGGCTAGATACTGCTATTTAAAATCCTAGGAGGGTATCCAGTTGTAAAACGGATTCTTGTGATTTAAAATCTCGCGTCAGGAAGGGCAACCGCTCGTAAAACAAATATTTGCGTTTTAAACTCCTACGTCACGAGGAGGCACTCGGCTTTAAAATATATTTTTAATCCCGGCCCTGCTACGTTAGGAACCACATCTAGCTGTAAAAACAGGAGCTTCAAACATTTACAGTTTTAAGCTTTAGGAACGGGTTATGGGTTACATTTTCTGTTCTACTACATAGAACACTATCTTTGAAGTTGTTTCGGCGCAGTCATTCAGAGCGATGTACGGACTGTATGTGTTGGCTGAAATTGTACACTCGGCTTCCGGCTGCACTAACCTTGAACGAAGACACGGTGTGCTGATAAGCAACTTGTAACTCATAGAACGTCTTATTGCTAGATTATAAGCGTATTAAAGTAGTAAAATATTCTGTTCTGTAAAACTGAAATAGTCCTCCTCTGTGGTGTAGTAGTTAGTGTGATTAGCTGCTATCCCCGGAGGCCCGAGTTCGATTCCCGGCTCTGCCACGGAATGTGTAGCATTTAGCCCATGTAAGTTCCTAACATAAAATATCATGTTTGTACGGAGAGGTTAAAACACAGTGCCAGCATATAGCCTACTCCTATCGAAAGAGCCTGCACGGCGCCGGCATGTAGGCTTCTCCTGTTGAAGGAGCCTGTACAAGGTTTAACACCCGCCATCAACAGCCCTTACTTAATACTGGCTTTTTTTTGCACACCCTCGAAACTGCCTAAGAATGTAATAACTACCGTAGGGAGAGGGTAAAACCCAGTGCTTGTACATAGCTACTCCTACCGAAGAAGCCTGCACACAGCTTAACGCCTCCATCCGACAAATGAATCACCCTCAACACTCTTGTACTCACAATCATTTTCGAAGGAGTCTGCATAAGGTTTAACGTCCCCATCAACAACCCTTACTTAATGCTAGCTTTTTTGAACATCCCGCCTCTTAGATCATACACCATAGTTTTACGACCGGTTGCCCTTCCTGACTAGGATTTTAAATCGCAGTATACGCGATAAATTTGTTATAGCGGGTTTTATAACTAGATATCCCGGTACCGGCACATAGCCTACTCCTACCGAAGAAGCCTGCACACAGCTTAACGCTTCCATCCGACAGATGTAGGCTACTCCTGTTGAAGGAGCCTGTACAAGGTTTAACACCCGCCATCAACAGCCCTTACTTAATACTGACTTTTTTTTGCACACCCTCGAAACTGCCTAAGAATGTAATATACTACCGTAGGGAGAGGGTAAAACCTAGTGCTGGTACATAGCCTACTCCTACCGAAGAAGCCTGCACACAGCTTAACGCCTCCATCCGACAAATGAATCACCCTCAACACTCTTGTACTCACAATCATTTTCGAAGGAGTCTGCATAAGGTTTAACGCCCCCATCAACAGCCCTTACTTAATGCTAGCTTTTTTGCACACCTCGCCACTTAGATCATACACCATAGTTTTACGACCGGTTACCCTTCCTGACTAGGATTTTAAATCGCAGTATACGCGATAAATTTGTTATAGCGGGTTATATAACTAGATATCCCGGTACCGGCACATAGCCTACTCCTACCGAAGAAACCTGCACAAGGCTTATTGCCTCCATCCGACAGATGAATCACCCTCAACACTCTTGTACTCACAATCATTTTCGAAGGAGTCTGCACAAGGTTTAACGCTCCCTATCAACAGCCCTTACTTAATACTGGCTTTTTTTCTTGCACACCCCGCCTCTTAGATCATACACCATAGTTTTACGACCGGCTACCCTTCCTGACTAGGATTTTAAATCGCAGTGTACGCGATAAATTTGTTGTAGCGGGTTTTATAACTAGATATCCTAGTGCCGGCAAATAGCCTTCTTCTACCGAAGAAGCCTGCACACAGCTTAACGCCTACATCCGACAAATAAATCACCCTAAACACTCTTCAATCATTCCCGCTACTTCGGGAGATAGCAGGTTCGAACTCCTACTGTCGGAAGCCGTAAAAAATAGCAAATGCTAGGCGAGGGACCTGCGCGATCGTCATAACATGATCTAGACGGACGCCCTTCCTGACGGCATAAGTTGCCAGGATTTGAATCGCGGTATGCATCATTGTGTCTGACTTGCATGTATGCAAGCGCACGCGTATTTTTTTTTGCTGAGATATCATGCTACTTCCCTTCGCTAGCTAGAGCGGAAACTCGCAGTACTGCGTCTATTTCGTCTTACAACTTGGAGGAGACAACATGTGTACGTATAATTTATGATCTTTCATCCCCCTATTTAAAAAAAACATGTAAGTATGTAGTATCTCGGAACATTCTTATCCGTGTGTGTGTGTGTTTCGAGAAAAAAAAGAGTAACGTGTATCAGGGTTCTAGTCGTGTTGCAATTACTAAGCGAGTGACCCGAGCGAGTTGGATACGCAGTATGCTTTCTTGATTTTCGTATGACATATATCAGTGTATTTGCAATTACTAAGCGTCTTAGCAGTGTGATGAACGAGTTACCTACTCGGTATAGATTTTTTTATTTTCGTACTAAGCAAATCATTTGAAGTGCTGCCGAGTTAGCTATGCGATATGTGCACAGTGTGTTTTTTGATTTTCATACTAGGCAAGTGATAGGCGAGATAGCTATGCGATATGTGCACAGTGTGTGTTTTTGATTTTTACACTAGGTAAATCATTGAAGTTGTACTTTTGCTCTGAACAAATCAAACAATGTTCTTACAGTGTTCGATTCTAGTCTTGCTATGTTTCAATCTAATCTTCTTAGAACAAAGGTATCCCGCTAACATGTTGTATCGGATCACATGTTAAGGTTAACGACATCGAGTGCAGTGTTCGATTCTAGTCTTGTTATGTTTCAATCTGATCTTCTTAGAACAAAGGTATCCCCTAACATGTTGTACAGTGTTCGGTTCTACTTGTTTAGTGATCTGAACACATCAATCAATGTTCTGATCACATGTTGTATCGAGTGCAGTGTTCAATTCTAGTCGTGTTATGTTTCAATCTGATCTTCTTTGAACAAAGGTATCCCCTAACATGTTGTGCAGTGTTCGGTTCTAGTCTTGTTATGTTTCAATCTAATTTTCTTAGAACAAAGGTATCCCCTGACATGTTGTACAGTGTTCGGTTCTACTTGTTTAGTGATCTGAACACATCAATCAATGTTCTGATCACATGTTAAGGTTAACGACATCGAGTGTAGTGTTCGATTCTAGTCTTGTTATTTTGCAAATCTAATTTTCTTAGAACAAAGGTATCCCCTAACATGTTGTACAGTGTTCGGTTCTACTTGTTTAGTGATCTGAACACATCAATCAATGTTCTGATCACATCTTAAGGTTAACGACATCGAGTGCAGTGTTCAATTCTAGTCTTGTTATGTTTCAATCTGATCTTCTTAGAACAAAGGTATCCCCTAACATGCTGTATTAAGAACAGCGTTCGATTCTACTTATGTAGTGTTCTGAACACACCAGACAATGTTTTAATCACATGTTGAAGTTAACGACATCGAGTGCAGGGTTCGATTCAAGTCTTGTTATGTTTCTTTCGTAATCCGCAAGTCTAAACATGCATATCGCTGCACACTCTTGCCTTCGCGATGCGTGTTCGATAAAGTTATGCCTTGACAGAGGAGGAGGAGGAGGCGGAGGTGGTAGGGGAGGTGTCGTATAATCTCCTTCAATATAGTAGATGAGAGGTTAGGTTAGCGAATGCACTAATGTTTAATGATGATAGCTAACGGAATTTCAAATTATCCGTCACCACAATTCAAAGGGATAGCAGCACGGTGCTCTGTTGATTAAAGATGGCATCTAGATAGAATTTCAAATTGCCGTCACCACATGTTAATTGTATGTAGCTAGAGATAGCAGCACCATGCTCTGTTGAATAAAGATGGCGGATGGTAGCTAACGGAAGTTTTTTTAATTTTCAAATTATCCGCCACCACATGTTAAATGTATGTATCTAAAGATAGCAGTACGAAGCTTTGTTGATTAAAGATGACGGATGACAAGTAACAGAAATTTTCAAATTGCCCGCTACTACAGAGAGCAGCACGGCGCTCTGTAGACTAAAGATGGTGGATGACAGCTGACGAAATTACCTGCATGATAGCAGCACAGTGCTCTATTGATTAAAGATGGCGGATGATAGCTGTCAAAAAAGCACGTGGCTTTGTTTACTAAACAAGAGCACGTGGAACTTGCCGCCACCACAATTCAAAGTTATCTAGCTAAAGATGGCAGCACGGTGCTCTCTTGCGGATGACAGCTGTCAAAAAGCACGTTCAATTTGCCACCGGCATAAAAGAGGGCAGCACGGTGCTCTCTGGCGGTTGACAGCTATCAGAAAAACACATGGGTTTGTTTCCAAACAAGAGCACGTAGAATTTACCACCACCGCATAGAGGGTAGCACGGTGCTCTCTAGATTAAAGATGGCGGATGACAGCTGACAAAAAAGCGCATAGGGTTGTTTCCAAACAGGAGCATAAAGAATTTTTCAAATTGCCGCCACTACATTTCAAAGGTATCTAGCTAAATAGTGCAGCACTGAGGTTTGCGATGCAAGATGGCGGATGACAGCTGTGACGTACCACATTTCAAAGGTAAGTGGCTAAAGAGGGCAGCACGGTGCTCTCTGGATTAAAGATGGTGGTTGACAGCTGCACGTGGCTTTGTTTCCAAACAAGAGCACGTGGAATTTGCTGCCACTACATTTTAAAGGTATTTAGCTAAAGAGTGCCGTACTGAGGTTTGCGATGCAAGATGGCGGATGACAGCTGTGACGTACCACATTTCAAAGGTAAGTAGCTAAAGAGGGCAGCACGGTGCTCTCTGGAATAAAGATGGCGGATGACAGCTGCACGTGGCTTTGTTTCCAAACAAGGGCACGTGGAATTTGCCGCCACCACATTTCAAACTAAAGAGTGCAGCACTGAGGTTTGCGATGCGATGACAGCTGTGACGTACCACATTTCAAAGGTAAGTAGCTAAAGAGGGCAGCACGGCGCTCTCTTTATTTAAAATGGTTGTTGACAGCTGCACGTGGCCTTGTTTCCAAACAAGAGCGCGTGGAATTTGCTGCCACTACATTTCAAAGGTATCTAGCTAAAGAGTGCAGCACTGAGGTTTGCGATGCAAGATGGCGGATGACAGCTGTGACGTACCACATTTCAAAGGTAGGTAGCTAAAGAGGGCAGCACGGTGCTCTCTGGATTAAAGATGGCGGATGACAGCTGCACGTGGCTTTGTTTCCAAACAAGGGCACGTGGAATTTGGCGCCACCACATTTCAAACTAAAGAGTGCAGCACTGAGGTTTGCGATGCAAGATGGCGGATGACAGCTGTGACGTACCACATTTCAAAGGTAAGTAGCTAAAGAGGGCAGCACTGTGCTCTATGGATTAAAAATGGCGGATGACAGCTGCACGTGGATTTGTTTATCTCACGCTAGTGAGGTTAAGTTGGTAGCACTAAGGTTTAGGCCCGCCAAGATGGCAGCACTGCCGATGACAGGTGACGAATTTTACATCTACTACGATAAAGAGGGCAGCACAGTGCTCTGTGGTTTAAAGATGGCGGATGACAGCTGTCAAAAAAGCACGTGGCTGTCAAAAAGCACGTGGCTTTGTTTACCACACGCTAGTTAGGTTAAGTTGGTACCACTAAGGTTTAGGCCCGTCAAGATGGCAGTACTGAGGTTAGCGATGCGTTGTTGTCTGTCAAAAAGCACGTGGCTGTCAAAAAACACGTGGCTTTGTTTACCTCGCGCTAGTTAGGTTAAGTTGGCACTACTGAGGTTTAGGCCCGTCAAGGTGGCAGCAGTGAGGTTAGCAATGCGTTGTTGTCGATGACAGCTGTCAAAAAGCACGTGGCTTTGTTCTCGAATTCAAATCTCGCCCCAAAATTCAAATCTCCCGCCAAAATTCAAATATCCCGCCATAATTCAAATTTCCCGCCAGAATTCAAATTTTCCGCCAGAATTCAAATTTCCCGCGGGAGGAGGCGCCAAAACCCGCTTATTATACTACTGATGTAGTTATTTTGAAAGGAGGAACAGACAAGAAAGAACCAAAACTTTGTTTAGGTAATATATTCTGTTACCGTGTTTTGGTGGTAGGTAGAGGTGTAAGAAGGTGCGGGCGTGAATGGGTCTCAAACTACGGAATCAAAGTTAATGTAAAATTTAACAAGGTTATATTTTCTTTTCAAGATTAAGTAATAACAAAGAACAGGTACTTAGTAGCCGAAACACAATTTGAAATGTACAATTACAGGGGTTACAGAGTTTGGGCTTCGAGCCCTGAGTTGACAATTCTTGAGCAACTAGCCCAACTTTCCGATATACAAATTTTAACAAAGGGGCAGAAGACCCCAATCAAACCCTGGAGCACTTGCTCCAAATTACACAGTAAAGCCTCCTCGAGGCACACAACACTCCGTTTCCAAAAGAGCCACTCGCTCTTTAATTTAAGCCTCTCCCAGGCCACACCAAACTCCACCTTCAAGTTGTCCTCAACGGACATAAACACAGGGGTAAAATACCCAATCTACTGAGGTCTATTAAATGAAAAGCGGTTTAATTAAATGACCTCTAAAACAATTTGAGAGGAGGCGAACTTGCACTCCTAATACACTTTGATTTTAAGACCTACTTTGGCTCTTAGGCCACTGATGCAAGGGCTAATCCCATACTACAGAGGTGACTTAGAAAAGAACAATTTGTTTTACGTTATCGAAGAATAGGTTGAGAAAAATAAGTTCACCTCAAAACAATATGAGTGGGAGCTCGAGAGGGTTAGCACTCTCTATCCCAGTATGTAGCTTTACAAGAGAATAGAGGAAAAGAGTAGTTACATTTTAGGAAAAGGTTACATGGTAGAACGCTTCGCACCCGCCCCGAAAGTTAAACTGCTGAGCAAGAAAAGAATGAATTTATTAATCGGCCATTACCTTATTGTTGACCGCTGCCGAAGAAAGAGGCGCTTCCCGCCTCCTGCTATGTACTTAATACACTGAAAGATCGAACAGAAGTGGCCCGGAGACCCTAAAATCAGCAGTTTATATCCTCTCGCGGAAGGTTCTAGGCGTTAGGGGAATGAAAACACCCTCCCTCAACGTTTTTATTGGATAGGACCCCGCAACAGATTCAAGTTGGGGGAAGATACCCCTGATTGGTCAGAAATTAATTAAAGAAATTCGGGATTGGTTACATTCATAACAAGGGGAAGAAAGGGGTAAATATTGCCAACTTAAACAATGACAGAAAGAAATTTAACAAAGAACAAACTCTTGAAATTAAATTTTCTCCAAAAAAATAGTTCTTTGACTCCTCACTAGGTTGCACTATTGTTGATCTTCAGTAGTGTCCTCTAGAAGAGAAAGTTCACACTTCTTACTTCAAGTGAAACAAAACCACATCAAAAATGACACAGTTCAAAAACTCAAAATTTTCCACGTGGTGACATCTTCTGAGAAGGTAGAGAATTAATAGCGTAGATAAAGTTCAGCCCTCCTCCAGCAGAGGAGTTTCAAAAGGCGCACATTTTAAATTAGCGGCGTGGAGGTGTACCACCCGGTACAGACCTCCCCCCCCCCAAAAGTTCCACCAGGGGTGACACATGAAATTGTTTGAAAACAAAGTCCAAGTTTTGATGTTGATATTAAAATAAATTGCAGAAGTATTTGAGAAATTCCTAAATGGGGTTTGATTCAGTTCCAAAATTTTGTTGTAATTGGTAACGTAAAGTATTTATGTTTGTAGAAGGCGAATTTCTGAAGATGATCTTTTAAAAGGTGATGAAAAATTTGGCAATGTCCACCAAATATTGCTGTTGAATTCCCATGAAACGGTATTAAGGTTGAACAGGAATGTCTATGTAGTTGATGTAGGCTAAGTTGGATGGCCAGACCGGCCGTTACAGCTTGCGTCCAAAGGAAGCCGCTCGGACCCCTCAAGTACCCTGAGATACCGCTCGCCCGCACTATGAGGGCAGCAGAGGTGTTGAAACACGCCGCGCCCGCGGTGAACATATACAGGCTGCGGGCAAGTAGCAGGCCGTGCGCCGCACATCAGCCTTGGCCGGGAGGAGAGCTCCGGCTCGCCGTGCACATGTCGTCCTCGCTGGGGCCGAGGGGGCCCGTCCTCGGGCCCAGTTGCCGCACGGCGCCGCGCGGCTGCGGGGGCACTGAAACATTAAAACTAGGCGGCAGAATTGTGTTGGACCATCATGTATCTTTTGAGGGCACAGGCATGTAGAGAGATTGAGGGGCCAGCGGCGTGGAGATATCCATGGCGTTTCATCTAAGCCAGCCACTGTGTGTAGTGGAGCAGGAGACGGGAGCTTGGTAATGGCCGTGACAAGGACAGGATGGCAGTTTAACAATCGGGGGAGGTTTACAAGAAATGCTTACATATAAAATAAAATAGAAGGAGCAGAATGCCTTAAGAGTGGAACTCAAAAAAAAATATAACCCTCATATTCCTTTCAAATTATATGAAGCAAGTTGACACAAAATTTACACTGGTTTCACCTGTGACAGGTGAACCCTAAATATCCTCTCGGTGGCTGGATTGCTTACTAACAACGTAACTGGCGTAAGAAAATCGAGAATGATACAAGGCCCATGAAATCTGGGGGCAAGCTTGCCCGCGGGAACAAAATTCTTGACCATCACCTGGTCACCTACCTTCAAAGGGGAGGGTCTCCGTCCACGATCATACTTTTCCCTAACCTTTTCATGAGATACCATAAGATTGGCTTTAGCCTTCTTCCAAAGATCTTTGATATTATCCGGATCTATTGTCTCGGGTAGAATGTCACTCAGAGACCAGAGGTTAGAGAGCGGCGTGTTGGGAACAAACTTGAACATCAAGGAAGCTGGAGTGAACTTATGAGATTCATGAACCGCCGAATTCAAAGCAAAAGCTAACCAATGCAGGGACGTGTCCCACCTGGAAGGATCTTCATGATGATAGGCGATAAGTGCGGACCTGAGATTACGATTAACCCGTTCAGCCAGAGATGGTTGAGGGTAATAAGCAGAAGTGGTTACATGAGAGATGGACAAGTCAAAACAGAATTTACGAAAAAGATTTGATGTGAACGCCTTAGCATTATCAGATACAATATATTGGCACGGACCAAAAGAAGCAAAAATAGAATTTAGACAGGTAATGGTGGACTGAGCGGTAGCCAGCTTAGTCGGAAATAACCAAGAAAATCTGGTAAAACCATCTACACATACAAGGATGAATTTGTTGGCATTTCCCTTCGACTGGGGGAAGGGTCCTACATAATCAATATACAGGCGTTCCATGGGGCGCGACGCTTGATGAGAAGACAAAAGGCCTACTTTAGTGGACATGGTGGGTTTACTGAGCAAACACGATTTACAAGCTTTTACAAGTTCCCGAATTTCACCGTCCATACCTTTCCAGATGAACCTTTCACGAATCTTTTCACGGGTTTTAAAGATTCCAAGATGCCCCCCTAATGGGGTCTCATGATAGTATTTGAAGATCATAGGCACCAGAACAGCTGGAACGACAACTTTCATCATCTTGTCCTGCCTCGAAGGGCAACATAAAACACCATTCCTCAGAACATAAGGGACGACATGTTCCCCAGAAGAAAGGGTTTCCATTATCGGAGCCAGCGTCGGATCTTCACGTTGGTATTTCTCGATATCCCTAAAAAGCATGGGAGCATCTGTTAGGATGGCATTAACCTCAGATAGCATGGACTCGGGAGGTGATGAACTGTCGACCGGTTCATGGTTATCAACGTCGTCTGAAAACATACGGCTGAGTCCATCAGCAACAACATTTTCAGTACCTCTGATATGCCTGACATCGAATTGGAAGGCAGAAATACGGATGGCCCAACGGGCTATACGACCAGTACGACGCGGCCTACCTAAGACCCAGCTTAAGGCTTGATTATCGGTCTCCAGGTCGAATTTAACATGTTCCAGATAGAGACGGAACTTCTCTAAGGCGAATAAGACTGCCAAACATTCGAGCTCATAGATGGAATACTTGGCTTCTTGAGCCGACAAAGTCCTAGATGCATAGGCGATGGGTCGCCTCCCTAGTTCAGTCTCTTGAAGAAGGACTGCAGCTACTGCTGACGACGATGCGTCGGTTTGGACGATGAATTTCTTCGAGAAATCAGGCATAGCAAGTACAGGGGCATTACAAAGTGCTAATTTAAGGTCTTCAAAAGCGGCTTGTTGAGAGGGTCCCCACTCGAATTTGATGCCTTTCCTACGAAGAAGGTTTAAGGGCGCCGCTCTATTAGCGAAGTTAGGAATAAACTTCCTGAAGAAATTCACCATACCAATGAACCTGGCGATACCTTTAATGTCCTTGGGAGGTTTAAAATCACGAATGGCCTGTGTTCTAGAATGATCGACTGCTACGCCATCAGGTGACACAATATGCCCTAGAAAAGACATAGAGGGCTTAGCAAAGGCAACCTTGGACAACTTAACCGTTAACCCAGCCTTACGAAGGCGATCGAGAACTTCTCGCAGATGATCTAGATGTTCTTCAAAAGTCTCTGAAAATACGACGACATCATCCAAGTAGTGATATAAGTACTCAAATTTGATGTCGGAGAAGACCCTATCTAGTAGCCTAGTGAGTACAGCTGCTCCGGTGGGGAGCCCGAAAGGCACGCGGTTGTATTCGTATAAATTCCAGTCCGTAGCAAACGCTGTAAGATGTTTAGACTCTCCGGCAAGGGGAATTTGATTATAGGCCTGATTCAAGTCCAAGATGGTGAAGAACTTGGCCTTACGAAACCATGAAAAACAAGAATGAAGGTCAGGAAGGGGCACAGATTGCAACACCACCTTCCGATTGAGAGCCCTGTAATCAATGACAGGCCTGAAGCCTCCTTGGGGTTTCGGGACTAGAAAAATAGGCGATGAATACGCCGACTTAGAGGGCCTAATAATACCATCCTTCAACATCTGATCGATAATTTCTTTCAGAGCCTTCATTTTAGGAGGAGATAGCCTATAAGGTGGAAAACGGACAGGAATCGAATCCGTGACCTCAATTTTGTATTCAATAAGGTCAGTAACACCAAGAGTATCAGAGAACACCTCGGGAAACGACTGACACAGTTTGCGAATACTATCAGCCTGCTCCTCAGGTAGATGTCTAAGGTCTAACAACATCTCATCCTGGGTAGGCGAAATAGAAGAACATGACACAGAATTACACTTTAATAGTGGGATTTTACAATTAGAAGCAAATTTGAATGTGCACGACCTAGACTGGAGATCGAGCACAAGACCAGTGTGAGAAATAAAGTCCGCTCCCAATATGATGGGGCAAGACAATTGCTTGTCCACAAACAATTTAACTTTCCATGTAAACTTAAAAACACGAATTTTGACCAGTAAGGAACCTAGAATTTCTAATGGAGATGAATTAGCCGAAACGTATTGAACAGGAGAAGAGACATAGTCAGGAAGTTTACAAACCGTTTTCAATTTAGAATACCATTCAGCCGAAATAATCGAACAAACACTGCCTGAATCTAAGAGAGCTGTTATAGGCTCGTTATTTAACTCAATCTTAAGAAAAGGAACAGGTGCGGGGGTATCCGCCGCAATCCTAAGACATTCTTTAGGGCATTCAAAAGGTGAATTTGAAGGCTGATCGTCCTCTGAATTTACAACCTGTTTACCAGGGGCTGAGTCTCGGGAAGATGGATTAGTCGACTCAGCCGAAGCCACTAGTCACTTTTTGTTATTGGCGTAGGTGGAATTTGCACCAGAAGTTGAGCAGGAGGGGGTGCTATTCGAGTTTGGGCAATTCTTGGCGATATGTGAGAAGGCCCCACACTTAAAACAGCCTGGTGATGACCCGGCTCCATTCCTCGTCCCACTTGACTTGATCAGTGGACACTTGTTGCGCAGATGATCAGGCGACCCGCAAGCATAACATTTACGGGAATTGACTGGTCGGCGAGGTGGAGGCCGAGTGTTACTAAAGGAAGGCGGGGGTTCTTTCGCGACACGCAAAGAATCGGCGTATCTAACTCCTTCCGCTGAAACGGCCAATGCTTCAAGTTCAGAGAAAGTTTGCGGGCACGCCGCGAAACACAAATATGACCTATAGGGAGGTGAAATTCCCTCTACAATAGCCTGTACAATTTGATCTTCAGGAAAATGAAGGGCAAACACCCTAGTATAAAACTTAATGTCCTGTATGAAATCAGCCAAGTTTTCATCCAACCTCTGTACTCGATAATAGTATTTCTGAATCAGAGATGACCTAGCGCGGGCAGGAATAAAATTTGCAAGTAGATGTGCATGAAAATCTTCGATGGATGACTGTTCAGCTATGGCTCTTACTATTTTGTCGGAGAGAATGCCAATTGCATAGGGATAGATGATTTGCAAAATTTGACATGGAGAAAGAGAAAACACGAGGGCATGATCCTGAAATTCCACTAGAAATCTTAAAAATGAAATTACGTCACTGGTGGTATTAACAGAAAACTTGGATATACCTCTGAGCAACATTGCCAATGGATGAGGCAAGCTGCTGAATCCGGGTGACATAGTGGGTAAAGGTTTAAGTGCCAAGGAAGTTAATTCAGAACGGATGTTACTCAATGATGCACGACGTTCAGATTCGTTGTCCAATGGGGCAGGGATAGTTTGAGCAGCAACGGTTATCCTATTAACTTCTCCCTTGGGAGGCGCTTCCTCACTACCTGCATTCACTATGGTGGGTTGATCAGATTTGGGAGGAACTTCCCCAGTTAACAATAGAGTGACCTTACTAGATAATTCGGAAATATTTTCCAGGAGCGTACTAGCTTCCTTCCTCTGAACGTCATTCAGTTTTAGAGACAACAGATCGTTAACCCTATTCGAAAAATGATATAGCCTGCCTTGCACGCGCTTAATTTGATTAGGAGACGGATCATTTTCATCAAAAAAACTAACTACAGAAGCTAGCCCAGTAATATTCTCGACGATCGTGGAAAGAGAGTCATCAATTTCTTTCTCTCCCAAATTGGGGATGGAAATGGGCAAATCAAGGGACTCTCTAAGCTTGTTAGTGTCTACTGCAACCGTGCCTCCAGATTGCACATTTCTGATAGTTAATTCATAGATCAACTCCTCTTTGCGCAGATAATTAAGATGGAGAACATCGCGAGGACCTGGCATGATAACAGAACAATTTTGAACAAGTCAAAAAAATTCCAGCAACTGAGAAAATGGTTAGAGTTCGGATCAAAACAATGTGTAGCCGTCAAAAGGGGCTAAATTGAGACCCATTCAACCACGCTCTGCTACCACTTGTTACCGTGTTTTGGTGGTAGGTAGAGGTGTAAGAAGGTGCGGGCGTGAATGGGTCTCAAACTACGGAATCAAAGTTAATGTAAAATTTAACAAGGTTATATTTTCTTTTCAAGATTAAGTAATAACAAAGAACAGGTACTTAGTAGCCGAAACACAATTTGAAATGTACAATTACAGGGGTTACAGAGTTTGGGCTTCGAGCCCTGAGTTGACAATTCTTGAGCAACTAGCCCAACTTTCCGATATACAAATTTTAACAAAGGGGCAGAAGACCCCAATCAAACCCTGGAGCACTTGCTCCAAATTACACAGTAAAGCCTCCTCGAGGCACACAACACTCCGTTTCCAAAAGAGCCACTCGCTTTTTAATTTAAGCCTCTCCCAGGCCACACCAAACTCCACCTTCAAGTTGTCCTCAACGGACATAAACACAGGGGTAAAATACCCAATCTACTGAGGTCTATTAAATGAAAAGCGGTGTAATTAAATGACCTCTAAAACAATTTGAGAGGAGGCGAACTTGCACTCTTAATACACTTTGATTTTAAGACCTACTTTGGCTCTTAGGCCACTGATGCAAGGGCTAATCCCATACTACAGAGGTGACTTAGAAAAGAACAATTTGTTTTACGTTATCGAAGAATAGGTTGAGAAAAATAAGTTCACCTCAAAACAATATGAGTGGGAGCTCGAGAGGGTTAGCACTCTCTATCCCAGTATGTAGCTTTACAAGAGAATAGAGGAAAAGAGTAGTTACATTTTAGGAAAAGGTTACATGGTAGAGCGCTTCGCACCCGCCCCGAAAGTTAAACTGCTGAGCAAGAAAAGAATGAATTTATTAATCGGCCATTACCTTATTGTTGACCGCTGCCGAAGAAAGAGGCGCTTCCCGCCTCCTGCTATGTACTTAATACACTGAAAGATCGAACAGAAGTGGCCCGGAGACCCTAAAATCAGCAGTTTATATCCTCTCGCGGAAGGTTCTAGGCGTTAGGGGAATGAAAACACCCTCCCTCAACGTTTTTATTGGATAGGACCCCGCAACAGATTCAAGTTGGGGGAAGATACCCCTGATTGGTCAGAAATTAATTAAAGAAATTCGGGATTGGTTACATTCATAACAAGGGGAAGAAAGGGGTAAATATTGCCAACTTAAACAATGACAGAAAGAAATTTAACAAAGAACAAACTCTTGAAATTAAATTTTCTCCAAAAAAATAGTTCTTTGACTCCTCACTAGGTTGCACTATTGTTGATCTTCAGTAGTGTCCTCTAGAAGAGAAAGTTCACACTTCTTACTTCAAGTGAAACAAAACCACATCAAAAATGACACAGTTCAAAAACTCAAAATTTTCCACGTGGTGACATCTTCTGAGAAGGTAGAGAATTAATAGCGTAGATAAAGTTCAGCCCTCCTCCAGCAGAGGAGTTTCAAAAGGCGCACATTTTAAATTAGCGGCGTGGAGGTGTACCACCCGGTACATATTCAAAAGAGTTTTTGTGTGGCCATTTATCCATCATCCTTGGCTCATCTGCTTCTTCCCCTCTATTGCCATTTTGCCGTAATAATAATAATAATAATAATAATAATAATAATAATAATAATAATAATAATAATAATAATAATAATAATAATAATAATAATAAATATTAATAATTATAATAAAAAAATTAAAAATATCTGTGAAGATAGGTGCTGCCCGTCAGTCACTGGAGCACTCGTATAATGAATTTACGAATATATCAAGATTTTAGCCGTTTAAGCATGGTTAAATCTGTCTTTTAATCGGAATGACTAGTTATATCCGTGTAAAAGTTCATATAGGATTCCAAATATGAATCTTCTTTGGAAAATGTATATGTTTGAGTTTGGAAAAAAGTTGTTTTCATTAATCATGCACGGGATAGGAGTATATAATATGTTACAGTAGGACACAAAGCCGGTATGTAGTAATTGCTTGTGATGGTTAGATCACGGTGACATAATATAATAAAAGTAAGGTAAGGGTTATTCTGCCCGAAGGGAGGTCCGAACCTCCGCAGAGATGTTCCTGAGCCGGAGTTTACGTGCGGTAGGGTGGCCAGTTCCTTTCCGCTCCTCCATTCCCTTACGCCCCACCAACAGCGCGTGGCAACCCATCCAACTCCTGACCACGCCCAATGTTGCTTAACTTCGGAGGTCTCACGGAATCCGGTGTTTCAACACGGCTACGGCCGTTGGCACATAGTATAATAATTAACAAAATATCGTATAAGACATGTGCAAATGCAAGCTCCATTACACGGCAATTGATTCAACCACCGAACTGAGGACGCTGAATTAAGTACGTATCTATTAAATAATTATATAATAATATATAATTTTAAGCTCTGGTCCCTGTGCCATGATGAGAGTACCAAGTGGAAGATGTGAGAATTATATGGGGGCAGAATAGACCTCTAAAAGTAAATCATCAAAAAATAGTTGAGTCTTCCAAACTCTCACACATTGTCATTAAAAGCAAGGAAGTCATTCATACAAACTGTCAGGAAATATGCTTCAGAATCATATACGTTTGCAAAACCGGTGATAGATAAGGGAGCTGAGACGTAGAGTTAGTGCCGAATGACAAATATTCCCTTAACAGCCAAAATGAAGACAAGGAAAATGCTGAAACTAACAGTGGAAAGTGCACTCTATTGGATACCTTGCAGAAGAGAAGAAACAAAAAGATCGACAAACTTTTGGTGTACTATCTTATTGAAGGGAGCTATGGATGCCATGTCTAAAAGAGGGAAACCTGAACTTCTAACGTGGAATACATCATGAAATAAGGACCACACATTTTCTTAAGAAAATCACAAATAAATAATCACTTCATTACAGACCTGTGGAAACTATCCGGTGGGTGAGGTGCAGAATAATAAAAGGTTCAGAACAGGGGTGAATTGGAGGTGAGTATCCCGTAATGTAGGAAGTGTCAGTGCTATAATTTTATAGTTCTGGATTTGTTAAGACATAGTTGTTTCCAAGAAGTCGTAAAAGTCCTGGCCCTCATCTCGCTGCCCATATTGACATATCGTGACAATGAACAAAGACCAGTTGTGGTAAAATCATCGTCACAGGTGTGCAATATTCTCAATACCAGTTCAGAGTTTAAAATTTTCGTTGCTGCGTGAATGTCAAGACGTAAATGCTGTGTGTGGGATGTGGCAGTATATTTTTCAATTATAATAACTGCCGCACTATTCACTACAAAGTATAAAATGTGTGAAGTATGTATTCAGCCTACATAGAAAAACGGCAAATTTGTAAACTATGCATCTTTGACACGTGCCGAGAGATGTGATTTCCTCTGAAGGCGAGTGAAAAGGAAGGGTAAACTGGAGGTTGAGGTGACTGTGTGTTAATGTATTCAGGAATCTATGAACGTCACTCCTTTAAAAGAATCCACGATAATCTCAAGAAGGTGTAGGGTATACGGTCAAGGACGCGTAAGTACTTAAAACAGAGATTTTATTATTCGCATCTTCCTGAAGGTTTACGACGCCTCTAACCATATGAGGCAATCACGAAAGTAGTTAACCAAATTTTACCCTTCATATTCTACCCCCGCATTTCCTACGTCATTTTCGAGTCGCGAGTGCGGACTGTACCGCACATGTGGTTTTAGCCCAGGCGTATCCCTTCCTGACTCCAGCGCTGTCTATTCTCCTACTGAGTGTTTCTGTGGTGGTCGATAGATTGGGTGTTGTCTGAAAGTGAGGAGGTGTGTATTAAAAAAATTACAAGCAACCAGACCCAATGAATTCACATGAAACGTCTAAAATCGCCTACCTGGCTCGGAATCGATACCGAGGCCCACCGGACAGGCACTGATCATTCAGTTAAGGAGCCTAGTGATACTTCATCAAATGGTAATCCTAGATTCTTAAAATTTATCCATTAAGGGGTAATAGTTTCTTTGATTACCTAATGGGGAAACATGTTCCCAATCCATCCATGGATGTGGTCGAACTAATTTCTGCTCAGCGATCTGAATATAAAACACTAGGCATTCTGTTTGAAGCAATTGTGAGTATATATCACTGTTTTCATCAGTATCATCGCAGTGGTAGAACATTTTATTTTTAAAAACAGACGTTGATTTTTTTGCCTTAATTGCTATGTAATCAATACGTGGTGTGACTCGCCCCTCACTCAGTTTGTTCCATCTGGACGGACAACATCAGCTACAGTGGAATAGAGTACATAGTCACCACAGCACAGCTCAGCCACTTTCACTTCAATTACAACCAAATTTACGAGTGTGTTAAAAGTAGAGATGTGAGCAGGATGGTGGAGGAAGGGGTTCGCAGATGTGAATCAATCTATAATGATATCGAATGTTGCGTACGTGAGTATCGGGCTAGTTTCATAGTGAATCGATCTCCATTTCCCGTTAACCGTCAGCTTACACAACCATGAAAATAATTAAACTGGTTTCCCCCTCGTCTCTTTAGGTCTGTTTGCACACTATTCAGCTTCACAGCGGTCTGTTTACATTTTCGCCCCGGTAGTAACACGAGCGACAGAAAAGTAATTTCAAAATAGGATATCTGACTACAGTCTCGTTGATGCTTTCAAAAAGATTGCCACAGGACACAACACCTGCAAATAAAAGATTCCACAAAATGAAATCGATAATCATACCTTTCTCGCCATATGCAACAAAGAAGAGAGCACGTTTTAAATCTATATCGAGATAACTTCAGATGAAAGAACAACAAAATATGACTTTTATGTAAGTCATTTTAATCTGTTATAGTGTCCTTAGTACCACATTTGGTGAGGGTGGCAATGTTTTATAGCACCCTCCACTGGTCAGTGGGTGAGTTTCACCACGGATTCAAATTCGACAAAGATGTGACGATGTTAAATATTTTTTCGAAGGAAAGTACAAGATGGTAAACATTATTTTAATTTTAATAATAATAATAATAATAATAATAATAATAATAATAATAATAATAATAATAATAATAATAATAATGAAAATGGAAACCTACAACCTGTTTTCCAGTCATTGACCGGGTCAGGGATGCAATGAATGAAGCATATATAGGCTATTAGTACGATGGGGTCGCCACTCCCAAAGTGATGTATTAATGAATGATAGATGCTATGAAATGAGAGTGTTGCTGGAATGAAAGATGACAGGGAAAAGCGGAGTACTCGGAGAAAAAACTGTCCCGCCTCTGCTTTGTCCAGCACAAATCTCACATGGAGTGACCGGGATTTGAACCACGGTATCCAGCGGTGAGAGGCCGACGCGCTGCCGTCTGAGCCACGGAGGTTCTAATAATAATAATAATAATAATAATGATAATAATAATAATAATATTAATAATAATAATAATGTAAAAAGCTGGATTGGAAGATCGGATCTCAGAAATGGAGAGAGCATATGACTTGGCAAATCATCTACAATAATAAGTGCTTATCTTGGAACGCCGAAATAAAATATTACACCGCATGGTCGAAACAGAATGCCTTTATGCCAGTGAATGCCTGACTATGAACTACAGTACAAGCTGGAGGAGCTAGAGGTATTGGAAAAAAGAATCCTTAGAAAAATTATGGGATCTGTCCTCACTGAAAGTGGATGGAAACTTACGAGCAACAATAAATTTTGCCAGGAGGTGGAAAGAATCTCGGAGAGCATCACGAAAAGGAGACAGCTGTCTGCATAGAATGAAGGCAAACAGACTGACGAAACATATATTTGACTACGTCTGGAGAACAAAGACCACTGCAGTATGGATTAAGGAAACGAAGAAGTTAAATACCTCGGAGGACCAACTGTTAGAAAAGAATACATTTAGGAGCACAATGAAAAATTTGGAAGGGTTTCATGCCGCAGGAAGAACTAAGAAGACCGGAAGAGTCTGGATAGATGAACAACGTAAGCAGGCCAGCGAACGCATTGAGTATTGGACACAGAGACAGCTCCGCACGAAGGGGAGGAAATGAAGTTGTAGCGTGATCCAAAGTGGTCTATTTGCTTGTAAAAAATGTTACTGGATTTACGTCCCACTAAATACTTTTACGATTTTCAGGGACGCAGAGGTGCCGGAATTTTGTCCCACTGGAATACTTTTACGTGTCAGTAAATCTACCGACTCGAGATTGACGTTTTTCAGCACCTTCAAATACAGCCGGACTGAGCCAGGATCAAACCTGCCAAGTGGGGTCAGAGGCCAGCGCCTCCTCCATCTGAGCCACTCAGCCCGGTTCTCTTTTTATTTTACTAGTGATATAACGTCGTACTGACACATCAAAAGTTTTCGGCGACGCAAGGATTGGTTGGAAAGGACTATGATTGGGAAGGTAGTGGTCGTGAACATAATTGAAGCACAGCCCCTTCAATTGCTACCTGCAAAAATGGTAAACCACGGAAAATCAGCTGCAGGGCTACTGACGGTGGGATCTGAACCCACCGTCTTCCGAATGCAAAGCCATGACAACGCGATCCTCATCGCATGGCCAACCGGTTCGGTTCATAAACTTTCCCTCTTAACTCTAATGAAATTAAATTTAGTAAGCCTCCTCAAAAATGGAGGTATCGAAAAAGAGAAGGTGGACTACCACTACTGAAAGATTCCCCAGTCCTCCCATTTAGTAGGAGTCATAGAGTACATACACGATATCCCCTGCATATCGGAAGAGGTGATTAAAGGGGAATCCAATGGCTTTCAACTTTGAGCCGTAAGTTGCCAACCGCATAATAATGACGGAACGAAGGCGGAGAAACTCATAATTCGTGAAGATCTAACTGGGGTCATTCGCAAATAATAATAATAATAATAATAATAATAATAATAATAATAATAATAATAATAATAATAATAATAATAATAATTTGTTTATCGTCTTTCTAATTTCTACTGGTTTCAAGGCTCGTCGGGTTGTTAAAATATTATCGCATGGAAGCTGTATAGCGTACCCTAGAATGCCACTAATTTCAAGCTGAATCGCTCCTGCCATCCTAGGAGCAGAACGAAACGAGCAATAAGACTACAACACCGAAGTCGACTACTAGAAAATATCCTGGCGATATACTACGGTGTTATCTCTGACAGAAGGGAAGTGTGAAGAGAAGACTAAGAAACATATATCTTATTTTGTTGGATTAGTATTTTTATGTGCATTCCGCTTTCATTTCACGTGCTCCCGGACTCATCTAATGTTGATCCTTACTATTTATTCCCTACTACTGCAGAAATTGGTGATTTATTGTTATTTCCTAACTAATGGGTTAAATCTGTTGTTGTTGTGAAGAAAACCTGCTTTTTGATATAACACCTCCCTTTACGCGCAAGTTTGCAGCGTTTTCCGTGATTTACAAGACGTTTAACTTCAACCAACGTCCATATTTCCATTTTTTAATGTCATTACCGGCACATTTTGAAGTCTACGAAATTGATTTTTTCTGCAAAATGAGACCTCCTTCCTCACTCTTCCAATTAATTATAGCTTAGCAGTGTCTTCTGAGATAGTGCTGATGAAATACTAATTTCCTTAGCAACTCATGGAGGGATCCTCATTACGACACTTCAGATAAATGGGTTTCGTTTGAACCAGTATCTGTAGGTGCTCCCAATTTTACCATCCATCTTGGAGGAATACCTCTTCCGACCTGCTCGCTAAGCTCAAGAACTATATCTCTGTTGGGGCCGTCGAGGTGGTATACAACTTCCAATTATCGTAACATGATTTTTATGACCCTAGAGTTGTTGGCGTACTCACTGTTTACATATAATTTCATGGTAACAACTGTACCTAAATTATAATTTTCAAAACATAGCTTGAAATTTCTCTTTGTTTTACAGGAATATGATGACCCCGCATGGGTTTGGCCTTGTTCCTCCTTCTCTCATCTCCTTAAATTGTTAATGGGTTAACTTTGAAAGCACAGGCTGTGACTACCTCTTTGAGGAACGTCGCATTGATTATGACATTCTTACTAATGAATTTCCCCATTTTATTATTACTTTAAATTGTTGTGTTGAACTTCAAAAAAGGTGGGTGATATTACCTCTTCGTTAAGTAAGTATTTCAGGAACTGCGCATTGGTTTAACCTCGTTAATAATGAATGCACCCCTTTTACTATCCTCTTAAATTGTCATTTAAGTTTGAAAGTGCAGGCTGGGATTACACTCGTATAAAAAATATCTCAAGACCTTAGCATTGGCTTGGCGTTGTTACTAATTTGTTCAGTTTTATTTCATCTTTCTGTTATCTTTAATATTGTTAAATATTTACTTAAAGTGCAGGTTTGATTTAGCCCCTTTTTAAAGATACATCTGAGGAACCATGCACTGATTTGACTTGTGTATTGATTTACTTCCTCCTTACTTTCTTTTCCCTTAAGTAGTAGTTGTACTTTGCGATGAGCCACTGTAAAAAGATGTCTAATGGAATGCAGAGAGATGTGTGATAACTTCTGTTCCATATGGAATTTGATTGTAAATATTATGTAACTTATTGTATAATAAATTAATCCGTTTGTTTGCATTTTCCTATTTTTATAACTTATGAATTTGATATTGGTTCCGTACTGACAATATAATCTACATAAATTCAATTCTTTTAACTGAAGCTTGTTAATGGGTCCACCGATTCAATACCTGTCGTGTTGGTTATAGTAATCATAGTTTGAAAACTCCGGACCTGTTTCGGCCTGCCATACTTGGCAATTTTCAGCTGCTATCTAAATTAATCTATACGCTTTATGAAAGTTAAGTGTCAACGCAAAGATACATGCTAAAAGAATATACTCAAAAGCACATTAAAACTACACATTGATTCTGGAATAAAAATATCCACTATAACAGGCGTTTTGTTGCTGATTGTAAGATGGAGAATGTTCAAATGGTTTCTTCTTATCAAATCAAATGACCGATGTAAAGATGTAGTCAAATAAAATACTGGCATGTTGTTGTGTGCCGATCGTGATGAGACTGGAAGCATTTGAATTTAAAGACATAGACAAGTTTTCTGCCGCAATTTATACGATTATATTGCCCATTCGGAACTTATTCAATATGTAATTTGACTCGGTGGACAGAGAGACCATAGAGGAGATAATCAGGGATTTTGGGGTTAAAACCAAACTGGCAAACATTATCAGAGAAACATTAACAAGCACCATTTCTAAGGTGAAATTCATGGGAGAATTGTCTCAGTCGTTTGAAATTAAGACAGGTGTGCGACAGGGTGATAGATTTTCACCAATACTATTTAACTGTGTCCTGGAGAAGACTGTGAGAATTTGGAATTCCGATCTTGAATATCAAGGGATACCTCGATGTGATTAGAAGGAAGATCGGCAGGAATCAAATTCAACTGCATAACTTTCACTGATGTAATTGCGACACTTTCAGAAAACCTAGAGGAAGGGGCCGTACGGATCAACCTCCTAGAAAAGATCGTTAGCAAGACGGGACTTAACGATCTCGAAAGAGAAGATCAAGTTCATGATGAATGACAAACATGGATCACAATCCCTTGAAACAGAGATTGGACGGATTCAGAGCATTAAAATGCCTCAGTGAAATTGTACAAGAGAACGGGCAAGGAAATCTGCTGAAGAAAAAGGGATAGAGCCTATTACTAAGTAAAAACATCTACAACAAAAAATGCATCTCATGAAATGACAAAATAAGGCATTACAACGCTGTAGTAAAACAGAATGCCTGTATGCCACCGAATGTCTCTCGATGAATTACAAGTTGGAGAAGCTGGAGATCCTAGAAAAAAGAATATTATGGAAAATCTTGGGACCAATCCAGATTGAAACCGGTTGGAAACTTCTGAACAACAATGAAGTCTACAAAACTGTGGTGAAAATTTCAGAGACAATGAAAAGAGGAGATTGTCATTTCTCGGATTTGTACAGATTGGACAAAACCTGACTAACCGAACATTATTCCCCTACCTGTGGAACAAGAGGGGATGCCTGGCTGAGGCGGTAAAGGCGTGCTCGGTTCTCCCGGAGGGACGTGGGATCGAATCCCCGTCAGGAAGTCGTAAAATTTAAGAAATTAGATTTCCACTTCCGAAGGTTCACTCAGGCTATACCATAAATGAGTACAAAGTTAATTCGTGGGAGCAAAGGTGGCCGGGCGTAGAGCTAACCACTCTACCCCATCAAGTGCTGAAGGAAGGTAGTAAATATCTAGAGAATTTCAACATCCAGGAAGTTCAGATATTAGGAAAATATTTTAGACCATGATTCAAAATTTGGAAGGGTATCAAGTCGAAGGAACTGCAAAGACGGGAAGAGCCTGGACGGAAGAAAATAAACAGCATTTAGCCCATGCGGAAGAGTACTGAAGGAAGGGGAAAATTCAGACAGAGAAAAAATGAAATTCTAGCTTGATCTTAAGTGGTCAATTACCAAATAAAAATTTAAAGAAATAAAATGATGAATTAATAAAAATAACTGAAAATATATTTCCTATCGATTTGTCTATTTTTATACTTGTTCTTTCTACGAATCATGTGAGTCGTGTCCAGTACCATGATCTCTTCCAAAAGGGCTGAAGGATCGTATCTGGACTAATCAAGTTTCCACTTTTCCCTTTTATGACCGATTCTAATTGTATATCCCGGTAAAAGCGTTACGAGGCATTCTACTTTCACCGAGCAGTATTTGTACCGCTGGGTACTGCAATTTATGAGATTTGATTGCTGTGATAATATCTCGTAATGGATATAAAGGTTTCAGCTTGCAATTTACAACACAACGTTTATCAATTCACACGCTGTAATTTATTTTCACACAACTGAATACTCTCTGGGGGGATTTTACAACACATATTTCTGGTTGTTGAAATCGCATATCGACACTTGTCGGTAGGTATTAGGAAGTAGTCTCTTCAGCCAGTGATCTCATAATATACATATCGTGTTATATGACGCGGATATGTATAAAAAGACGTTGATCTCTGCTTCGAACCCGACAGGTTATTGACTGATTTAGTATAATATGCTACACAATCTTTGTCTTCTCTTCTTATTGCTCTTTTTTTCTGGATTTGACACTTCGTATGGATTCATCCCAGTTTTATGGACTGATGCTACACATGTTGCGCAGTGTTTTATAACAACATTACTACCCGCCCCACTTATGAACTTAAAGGTGATAGACTACTTTTAACCAAGGAATAACATGATTACCAAGATTACCAAGGAATTATTTGCTTTTCCTCCTGCAGTGAACACGAAAAGATTTCGCTTTCATGCAACACGCGAAAGGGACACGTAAAGCTGCTCACGAGAAAAAAAGTTCTCCACCGAGATCAACTCTAGCCACGCTAAGTATCTGACTCTGTGTTTGTTTATTATCAAGCCAAAGCAGACTCTTACCAGGAATTGGACTACTTTGAAATCAAAAGGCAGACCTGAAAGAAGCCTAGGGATTCTCGGTATTAAGACCGTTTCTCCTGAACCAAAGAAAGTTAAAATCTTAGTTTCAATCAAACAATTTTCAAGGTTTTCACTACAAATCACGTTCCATTACATAACTTTAGAGAAGGTATGCCGGGAGAGAAGGTGCAGGGTTGACCAGTGCGGCATTCGCCAGCTAGATCATACGACCACTGCTCCTTGTGAGTACAGTGTGTACGTGAGAACTAAAGCTATTCGTTGGATGTCACATGGTGCAAGTGATTTAGCTTAAAAACGTGGATATTTCTGGCAGGTACGTCTTCTCTTCCTTCAAAGTTTTTGTAATGCATGATGCAAAATCCTACTGACTGAGTTATTTGCATAGCCACAGACGGGTGAGTAGGCTAGTCTACGGCTATGTTGGTGTGATATACGCCATGTTGAGCCCATTATTTTATTCAATCTGATGCCCGAAATAAAGCAAAATTAATTTTAATTTCATGACATTTTTTTACTACGTTCAGTGCTATAATATCAAAATAATATCGTGCAGAGTAAATTAATAGCCAGTGTGATTGAAGGAGATTGGTAGGTTTATTATTTGATTGTAATGGGGTAAGAAATAGGTTTATAATAATAATAATAATTGTTCACGAATAGAAGGGCATCAGAGGGGAAAGTGTGGCAGCTCCTAGGGTCCACAAGACAAACGACCACGCAAGAACTTTAAATTTTGAAGATACGTCCTAACTGGCCTTTTCTTCCTTCATTGTTTCAACTTTCTTTTCAAGAATTATAATTTGTCAAATTATAACAACCATAATAAGAATTTATAAAGGGATATTTATAATAATCTTTAGAGCTTAATCATTAACACGGGAGAAGGAGCTCCCATTTTACAAGATTCGCTAGGTTTTTTTTTTCAATTTGCTTTACGTCGCACCGGCACGGACAGGTTTTATGGCGACTATGTGATATGAAAGGGCTAGGGGTGGGAAGGAAGTGGCCGTGGCCTTAATTAAGATACAGCCTCAGCATTCGCCTAGTGTGAAAATGGGGAGCCACGGAAAGCCATGTTCAGGGCTGCCGACAGTGGGTCTCGAACACACTACCTCCCAAATAGTGGATACTGGCCGCACTTAAGCGACTGCAGCTAGCAAGCTTGGTTATTATTATTCTTAAGGAAATCTTGATGATCACAGATACATAAGAAGCGTGAGGGGTGAATGGATGGACAAGGAATTAACTAGAGCATAAATTTACACAACAAATTTTGGAATTTTATTTCTTTCCTTTTATTTTCTAATTAAAAATTGATAAATATCAACCCGAATAAGTAGCAAATATAAGATGAGCTCATCAGCTCCAACAATAACAATGATTGAAAGTCCAAAAATCAGATACAAAAATTGAGAGAATTACAAATGCTAATTTGCACAGAAAACAGCTGGATTGCTCTTGGCAGTTACAAGATTGGCAAAAGCACAATTTGCTCCTATCCTTTACACTTCAGGGGGAGTACGCGCTCCAAATATAACATAGTCCAGCCTCTCAGAGGCCTCAGTTTCTAATAGCCCACTTATAACCCATCGGTTGTTCTTAATTAAACTGGGTACACAAGGTAGACCTAAGGTGGGTTTACCTATTGCTCAAGAGTTTGTAACTTTTTGTCTCTCAAGGGATTTCACACCTGACTCAATTGTACACACTAAAATAGATTTAAGGGGGCATTCTTGCCCATACTAAATGGCCTTAATGACAAAAGAAAAGGTTGGCTCTAATAGGCCTTAAACGAAATGCAAGGAGGGGAAACACCTGCACTCAATCTAGAAATGCTTAAAATCCTAAGAGGGCTTATGGCCCAATGATACAGATGTTATGCCAATTCTACACCGCGGTGACTAAAACCAAATAAGTGTTGACAATTTTAGAGGTTTAGAAACATTAGTCACGCTATACCAAGTTGAATAGGAATCAACACAGGGTAATCACCCTTTGTTCCCTTATAATACATATTTCCCAGGTTCCTCAGACTTGCCGAAAGTAATACATTAAAACCACCAATTTTAAAAAAGGTACACGAAATAAAAGTGATTAAAACATTCCCCTCAAGCTATCCGCAGGAGTTATCATATGTTTATGGAAATGCTACCTTTACCTTGTTTTGCTGGGCCTTCTGAACGCCACCCGCGGCCCCTGCCTCCCTTAGCACACGCCGCACTCAATTAACTGGGGCAGGAAGACAATACGGCTTAAAACGCCCTGCATTTATAGTATTTTTGAGGAGTAGCTTCCAAGAAATCTTTACTGATAGGCTGGATTCCTACACGCATCTCCAGTTTAAATTGGCTAGAAAAAAATATTAACAAATTTATAATAGGTTTAATAGTTTCGAAGAAGGAATCAGCAGGAGTGTAGAAAACTTTGCTATATAAAAAACAAGTCTTAGAACCAGGTTGAAAAACTCCAAATTACAATTCTTTTAAGGAATAATTTTAGTTTACATCGCAAGGTGAAGCAATTAAAGCTACGGTATAGGCATCTAAAAGCTGCAAACAAAAATATCTAGTAATGCATCAGTTCAAGGTAGGTTACTTAGATGGCCTTATCGAAGGCGCGAATTTTAACTGGCCGAGAAAGTGTACCTCCGGTGAAATTATTATTATTATTATTATTATTATTATTATTATTATTATTATTATTATTATTATTATTATGCCAAGCTCAAAATATTTTAAGCAAGCTTCGGACCTATGGGAGTAACGGAGTCCCACTCCCATTTGACAGCGAGGGACTCCATGGAAACAACTTGGCGAACGAAACGGAATTCGATGGGGAGTTGTCAATATTAATGGGGCTTATGGAAGAAAGAAAGTAGAACTGGCTGAGTCAGCAAAGGGGATGCATTTGAATGCTAGAAGTAAATGCTATTCGGGTAATGTGATATATTGATGGAGAAGTAAGAGACTATAAAGTGCACTTGACGGGTGTTATAAAGGGAAGGGCAGAGTGTGGTGTTGGGCTGCTCATCAGGAATACAATTGCATGCAACATAGTTTCTGTTAGGCACGTAAATGAGCGAATGATTTGGCAGTTTTAGAAATTACGAAGGGAATTGTGTCAGTGTATTCACCATGTGAGGATGCAGATGAGGATGAACTTGTCAAGTTTTATGAAGCACCGAGTGACATCGTAGTCAGGGTCAACAGCAAGGATAGGATAGTGCTAATGGGCGTTTTCAATACGGGATTTGGAAACAGACATACAAGATACAAAGATACAAAAGGGCGATTGGTAAATTTGAGGAAGATACGGAAGCTAATGGGAGCGGTAAGCGTTTGATGGACTTCTGTGCTAGTGTGGGTTTAACAGTTAAGAATACATTCTTCAAGCATAAGGCTATTCACCGCTACACATGGGAGGCTACGGATAATAGATCCATAATAGACTATATCTTAACTGACTTCGAAATCAGGAAGTCTGTTAGGAATGTACGGATATTCCGAGGATTTTTCGATGAGACGGACCACTATCTGATCTTTAGTGAACTAAGTATCTCTAGGCCTAAGATAGAGGAAATGAAATCTGTCTGCAAACGAATAAGTGTAGAAAATCTCCAGGAAGAGAAAATTAGACGAATGTACATGGATATGGTTAGTGGGAAGTTCCGAACAGTGGACAGTAAGCAGGTTCAGGATATAGAAAGGGAATGGATAATAATTTTAATTTCGTGTGGCTATTACTAGCCGATTGCAGCCCTTGTAAGGTAGACCCTCCGATGAGGGTGGGCGGCATCTGCCATATATAGGTAACTTCGTGTTATTGTGGTGGAGGATAGTGTTATGTGTGGTGTGTGAGTTGCAGGGATGTTGGGGACATCACAAACACCCAGCCCCCGGGCCATTGGAATTAACCAATTAAGGTTAAAATCCCCGACCCGGTCTGGAATCGAACCCGAGACCCTCTGAACCGAAGGCCAGTACGTTGACCATTCAGCCAACGAGTCGGACAAGGAAATTGATGGCGTACAGGGATGCTGTAGTAGAAACAGCAAAGGAATGCCTAGGAACAACTGTGTGTAAGGATAGGAAAAAGCGAACATCTTGGTGGAATGACGGCATGACAGTGAGGGCAGGTTGTAAACAGTAAGAAGAAGGCTTATCGGAAATGGCTCCAAACAAGGGTCGATTCAGACAGGGAATATTAAGTAGATAAAAGAAACAGAGCGAAACAAATAGATGTTGAATCGAAAAAGAAGTCGTGGGAAGATTTTGGTAATAACCTGGAAAGGCTAAGTCAAACGTCAGGGATAACTTTCTGGACAATAATAAAGAATCTTAGGAAGGGAGGGGAAAAAGGATGTGAACTCATAATTGATCCCAGGGAATCACTGCTCACGTGGAGGGAATATTTTGAACACCTTCTCAACTTATCTTCCGGGTGGTGTCACGAGCAACCAATCTCGTATGGAGGAGTAAAATGATTTTGGTGAAATTACGCTTGAGGAAGTGGAAAGGATGGCAAATATACTCCATTGTCATAAAGCAGCAGGAATAGAAGAAATCAGACATGAAATGGTGAAGTATAGTGGGAAGACAGGAATGAAATGGCATCATAGCGTAGTAAGATTAGCATGGAGCGTTCATAAGATACCTTCAGATTGGAGAAAAGCAGTAACTGAAGCTATCATTAAGCTATGGAACAGGAAGAATTGCAACAACTGTCGAGGTATCCCATTGATTAGTAAACCAGGCAAAGTATCCACTGTCATCTTGGAAGGGAGGGTGCGATCAGTGGTTGAGAGGAAGTTAGATGAAAACTAGTGTGGTTTCAGACCACAGAGGGGCTGTCAGGATCAGATTTTCTGTATGCGCTGGGTAACTGAAAAATGGTACAAGGGGAATAGTCAATTATGTTTATGTTTCGTAGATCTAGAGAAAGCATATGGCAGGGTACCGAGGGATAAGGTGTTCGCCATACTGGGGGACTATGGAATTAAGTGTAGATTCTTAAAATCAATCAAATGCATTTATGTTGAAAATAGGGCTGCATTGAGAATTGATGGTAGAATGAGTTCTTGGTTCAGGGTAATTACAGCGGTTATACAAGGCTGTAACTTTCACCTTTGCTCTTCGTAGTTTACATGGATCATCTATTAAAAAGTTTGAAGTGGCTGGGAGTGATTCAGGCGGGTGGAAATGTAGTAAGCAGTCTGGCCTGTGCTGACGACTTGGTCTTAATGGCATATTGGTCCGAAAGCATGCAGACTAATATCCTACAACTTGAAAATAGGTGCGATGATTATGGTATGAATATTAGCCTTTCGTAGACAAAATTGATGTCAGTAGGTAAGAAATTCAACAGAATTGAATATCAGACTGGTGATACAAAGCTAGAACAGGTAAATAATTTTATGTATTTAGGTCGTGTGTCCTCCCATGATAGTAATATAGCAAGTTAGATTGAATCAATGTGTAGTAAAGCTAATACAGTGAGCTCGCAGTTGCGATCAACAGTGTTCTGTAAGAAGGAATTCATGTCCCGGACGAAACTATCTTTACATCGGTCTGTTTTCAGTCCAACTTTGCACTAAGGGAGCGAAAGCTGGGTGGACTCAGGATATCTTATCCAGAAGTTAGAAGTAACAGACATGAAAGTAAGGAGAACGATTGCTGGTGCAAACAGGTGGGGAAAATGGCAGGAGGCTACTCGGAATGAGGAAATAAAGCCTAATTTAGGAATGAACTCGATAAATGAAGCTGTACGCATAAACCGGCTTCGGTGGTGGAGTCGTGTGAGGCGAATGGAGGACGATAGGTTACCTAGGAGAATAGTGGACTCTGTTATGGAGGATAAGATAAGTAGAGGGATACCAAGATGATGATGGTTAGACTCAATTCGTAAGGATTTATGTATAAGAGGTATAGAATTAAATGAGGCCACAGCACTAGTTGTAAATGGGGAATTGTGACGACGTTTAGTAAATTCACAGAGGCTTGCAGACTGAACGCTGAAAGTCATTATATTCGATAATGGTGATGTATGTGTTATTATTGTTATTATTATTATTTACTTACCTCAAAGACTTCAAATATGGTATATATACATACTTGTACTGAAAATATTATTACCAAGCACAACCATATTTCATTAACAGAAATGGCTATTCCCCATTTTCACGCAGAACATTCGTTGAGGAACTTGCATAGAATTCTGCAGGTACTTAAAACAACAGACATCTGGATTTCTGCTATCAGACTCAGGGGCAACTAGAGCTTCTTTAAGGACTGTTTCAAATATTCATACTCTAGTGCTTTTGCTTCAAACACAACTGGTAATATTGTTAATTGATCCATTCACCGCTGCTCTTAACATTCTGTACTAGCACTTGATTTTGTCTGCATTTTACCTAATAAGTTGACTGCATGCTTGAACTGCGGGGCACTGCAAAATCGACCATCTAGGAATATTTGTCAGTCCTGTTACACTTAGGAAAATATCAGATCTACCGTTCGATGCTATAATTTCAAAAATGATCATGCATAGTAAAGTATGGAAAAAATGACAAGTGCGACTGATGGAGGGTTGTGTGCTTGTATCGAAATTTCATAGGCCAGGCCCTAGTTCAGTTTCTCCCCTTCGATGCATTGGTATGTTTTGCACCACATTTCTGTCCATCAGGGTGCTCCTGTCCAGATATAATTTGTTTCTCTTGTATTCCAGTAAGTTGTCCAGCATATACAGGAAGAATGATCGACTGGTCTTGTGACTAAATCATATTTGATGGCAGCTGCATGATATAATATGATATTGCCTATAAATTGTGTCCTTCCTTTTAGTTGTGAATACCATTATTGATCTTTTGGATGTTATATGCCTCACTGTCTCCTGTTCCTTTCGACATTCATGGCAACGATGGTTGGTAACGTGCAGCTCTTCCACCACGAACTTCATGGAATTTTGGTGGTTTCAACTTGATCCAGGAGAGCAATCATGTATCCTTCTGTATCCAGGAATAGTTTGCCAGCTGTACACAATTTGTTTGACCATTCTTTGTCAACATTAATATCGGCCAGTTCAAATATAAATTTCCCGTGCAAGCCTTTCTGTCTCGAAGTAGTGGTTATTTGCTCCAATGTAGCTACTTTGCATTGAATGTCTCCTTCACTGATGTTCGGTGGGTGAATTTATCCTCATCCAACCGTATTAAATTGAAAGTACGCAATTTCTTCAATAAAGTAATGACGGATATTCTCTATCGCTTAGCATACAATTTTTACATTACTAACAATCAAACGGCCTCCAAATTTCATGGTAATTATTATTCTCAAATTATCTTTTGGATGCACACGAATCAGTCCTTCAAACTCCGATGTCTATTCCATACCATTCCAATATATTCAGACTCCATGTGATAACAAGTACTGCGTACGTATTGTCAGCTATACAGAGGCTTGACTTCAGTCTTCTTACAAATCCTTTTTTTCAACCTCGCCTTAATGTTCGCTTTGATGTCGATGTAGTATGACACTTATATCGGTTCCTGATAACCAATTCCAGTCTTACTCAGAAGTAATGAGAGCGGTTCAAGGCCAGGAAAACCAAGATAAGTCTAAAGGTACACCCTCCCCCCCCCCCCCGTAGAAAATTCGTCCTTTAATGTTTAAGTCTACCTATTAGCACTTTCAAACGTAGGTGAGGCAATGATGGACGTACACCAGTGAGTCATCGCTTTCTCGAAGAATTGCATAACTGCACTCATCCGTCGGTCGTACACTCCAACAGTCCTCCTCAGAGCTAACCGTCCTACTTCGTCAGACTCCCGTGCTGACACGACACAACACCAGGGGCACTTACAGACTAGAGAACCTCACGACCGAACTGAGCCCATGGTGGAACTCTCCTAGCTGACCACCTTTTTCATCATATATAGACCGGCTTGTAACACGGGGGGCTGCGTCCAGAACCGTCTCGGTCAGAAGCCTGAGGATGAATCAAATGTGACGCCGGAGGGAGGACCGGCACTTCAATTGTGGCTCGTCCTTCCTGGGTGGTAGACAGGACGCAGAGCGGGACGGAGCAATCTAACTTGCCCCTCCAAGAATCTGACAAGGTCTACCAACGAAATGTTGGCCATTCCGTGACTTCATATATGTTGAAACCATTTACAAGATAACTGTGAGGTATCGTGATATATACTCTACTATAGTCAACGAAACAGGTGAAAAAATGAAATGTCGTATGGCTTTTATTGCCAGGATATCCCAGGACGGGTCCGGCTCGCCAGGTGCAGGTCTTTCTACTTGACTCCCGTAGGTGACCTGCGCGTCGTGATGAGGATGAAATGATGAAGAAGATAACTCATACACCCAGCCCCAGTGCCATTGGAATTAACCAATTGAGGTTAAAATCCCCGACCCGGCCGGGAACCGAACCCGGGACCCTCTGAGCCGAAGGCCAGTACGCTGACCGTTCAGCCAACGAGTCGGACAACGAAACAGGTAAACAGATTAGATTGTTTCCGTGTGACTTGGTTCATAATCACGCCGTCAGTGATAAGTTGTTCCTTATAATACAATGAACTCTACCTGAAACCATTCTTTTCTTATGCGAGTATTTCATACTCCGGGAATTATCCTTGGTTCACTCAACCCTAGTACCACGAGTCACCACTTGTATCGCAAACATATAGGCGCGGTGTGACTGTCGTTTGTTTATTTCCCCGGGACGAGGAGTTCGCGTCGTGCGCAAGGCTGCCAACCTGTCTTCTTAGGACCTAGATAGGTTACAGTTGCTAAATGACCATTTGACTTGCTGTGCGGACAGTATGAGCAGTGGTCATACAAAAAAATCACTCCAAGCAAGTTTGCCCGAAAAGGGCCACTGTTCCAATGACAGAGATTGGCCGGGAGCTATTTTTTTGACATGTGATAACAGCTCATTCTATGCGGAATAATGTTGGAAAGCTGAATTAATTTACCATGCTGGATACTTACAAAACCAATGGTGTGGACGCGCATTGTTTCCTTTACTGGTTATAATTACCTGTTTTTTTAATATTCTGCACGGGTTGGTAACGGACTGTAAATCTCATCAGTGATGGCATGATGTCATGTCCCATTATATATTAGCCGGTAGCAATTCTAGCAACTATTTTTACCACTGAGAACTTCTCCTCTTGCTGACCACGTGGTACCGCAGTATCCACAGACTACTTGCAATCCATCTGACTGGACAGCAGTCGTCTTGGATGGTGAAGCCAAGGCGCCAAGGGCATTTCTGAGTAGGTGTATATTGTCTTTTCATCACCAGGTTAGCCTATTACACTTCAGTAACGAGAAGATTGTATGAGAGTGAATTTTTGCTAATAGTAATGGTAGTGACTGCAGATTTAAAAGGCAAAGCAATGGTATGAACAGCCTCTCTTCACTCCAGGCTTACTAAGAATAGACGTGAACACTATTCTAAAAATGATGGTACTGAGCCGTATCCTGCCGGCCCATAATAATAATTAGAGTATTATTTGACCCAATATGTAAAATTTATTCATAAAAGTTACAGTCTAACATGTTAAGGCATCGTATCCCAAGATAGTTGATACCGGATGTTGAGCAAGACAGTGAGTCGCTGAACATTGCTTCATATTTCCGTATGACCGTGAGAAAGGGTGGCGTGACCAAGCGCTGGCAAGGATCGACACGTGTAGTAGATGCTGACTAAGCAATATATCTCAGCCAATGGGAAATTAAGGACTTGGGAAACATGGAGGCCACACCGCTCCAAATCTTAATTCCAGAATGACCAACGTGCTCAGTTGTAAATTTGTCAGTTTCTGTCAGTAATCGGTTTTCTACAGTTTCAGAAGTCAGATATATTTGGAAAAGTAATATAAAAATTGGTGGAAGCGATTTGATAGTGTTTGAGCTGTGTTTTGTAAAAATATCACAATAAACATTGTGTCATCATATACGACGAATTTTCTGATTGGTGGTTGGTTCAGACACCCGGGAACCCCAGTATTAAAATGGCGTCACCGAAGCCTCCTCAGTAACCCAAGCTCTGGAGAGCCTCACTCTGTCTTAAATGCTTGGATAGTACGGAAGCACAAACTCTGAATTGGTGATCGTGATTAACGTGGTGTTATTCCAGTATCAGTAACTGTTGTAAATAATCTTGTAAATTGTGCAGTCGGAAGATTTTACTGTTCTTGAGTAAATAGAATAGTATATTTTGGCAGAATTTACTTTCAATATATAAAGACGGTGCTTAGTGACCGCTGTGTAACAAGTGTAGTGGAAACGTGCTATTGTTTCACTACTTCGCGACGGGCGCGTTTCGCGAGGAACTTCCGTAACGAACCGTGTGCTACATTTCAAACTGTATTCTCACCCTTTAAGCGAAGTGTATGATAAATGTATCAGTTTGTTTAGCTGATCTTGTTAAGAGAAAGGGTATCTCGGCTCGTAGCATTATGCAGCGAAGATATTGTCAACCATAGTCTTCTGTGTTCCAGTGGAGTATTTTCCAGCAAGATGATGGCGATGCATGCAGAAGAAAGAAGTGCATTCTCACATGTAAATGCTGTGATTAACATGGAGTAAATCCCTAAATCAGCGGGGATGTAAGCTGCTATCCTGGTATCTCGAGAGTCGTCGGATGGAATTCAGTTAAGGCGCATGTGTTATTTATGGCATGATATGTAAATTATGTTAAGGTACTAGGGCAGTGTAGATAGGATTTTTAATTTCATGTAAAGTAAGCCTGACGGCATGTGTCTGTTTAATTTTGTTATTATGATAGATTCGGATACGAGAATAATGCATGTTTATTTTATCATCATTTTGATTTATGATTACATGATTGGGAAAATGAGGGATTGATAGGATTAGTTGTTGTTCATTTATGCATGTAGTGTAGGATATTCCGAGGTTTTTTATATAATTATGCTAGAAGGGCTAGATTGACAGGTTCATCTCAAATAACGTCAAATACGTATTATTTCGTTTTATTTCGGTTATTCATAGAGACAGCTATAGCTAATCTGCATGACGCATGATATTTTCGGAAGCTGACTGAAGGAGCTGCAGAACGTCGTTGTTAAAATAAGATCTTTGAAGTTGAGTTGGAATCTGTTTTGCCTGATGGTTTGGAAAGGAAACGAACTGAGTCTCATTATGTGAACGCCAATGGGATTTATGAGAAATATGGGATAAGATTGCATGCTGAATTATAATGTATTGGTGCAGGATGATGGTATGCCTGACAAGAGAAAGGATATTGTGCAGATGTGTTTGCCTGCCAAGTGTCTTCTGAATGTATATTGTGATCAGAATGGACAGTATTAATTCCAGACTGTTGAGTCTGATGTTATATGGTAAAAAAAGCATGCTAAGAAGGAATAAATATACGTGAGTTTCCGTGTAGCCGGTGAGAGACGTTATCTCATGACAAGCTGATTATTGGCCTGGTGTTGCGCGAATGAGACGAGATTTCCTTGTGGCAGCCTCGGGAGACAGAATACAAACTTTAGCATAGTGTTGAGTTCAACATTTCTTTTCAGCTCGTAATCTACCCGGATGTACATGACGGATGACCGCGCTGTTGAGCGCCCAAATGCAGCAGAAGGAGGCAATGTTGCCCATTGCTTTCTTCATGATATCAAGGGTTATTTATATGTCTTTCTCTTACAGGATGATGTTTTACATTGTCACTTGTGATTCTATACCTTGTCTCGTTGTTTTAAAAGGGAAGAGCCCGAGTGCTGAAGTATTGATGGTTTATCTAGTTCTGTATAGATCTTTTGCAGTGAAGCGGGTTTCACATTAGAATCTGTGTAGCATTTAAGACTTTACTCGATATCCGATGTATATAGATGTGTTTAGTTTGATTATTTGAATTGTTGTAAATATAGTGTAGGATATGCCCCTAGTATTTTGCATAACTTTCATAGCGTCCATTGCGTCTTAATTATTTTCCTTTTCGTCGTAATTTTTCTTTATAATGTAACTTTTATCTAACGATAGTATTTCGACGACTCTCGGATTTAACTTGAATTTGTAAACCGTATCGTTGTGATGCGATAGTGTGTAACTCCATACGGAAATACCACATGTCAGTGTTTGCGTACACTTGTTGCCATATAATATAAACATTGGACTATAAGAAGAAACTCAGTCTTGATGTATATAATGTTCTTTGTTGAACTTGATTTTTGATTTCAAATTTAGTCTTATCATTCAAGTAACGTTTTGATTTCCATTTATTTTCTACATTCTTGAGTTCATTTTGACATATTATTTTTTTGATTTAATTATTTTCTCGTAATATGATCGGGGATATTTATCAATAAATCCATCTTACACCCTATGATTGTTTCTCATTCGTGTTATACCTCCATTTCCTGATTGATTGATATTTTAGAGTAGAACTTCGACTTTTTATCCTGACCCAACCGACAACCTACCCACACTCTGCCCAACTCTGAGTTAGTCGGATGTTCATACAGGAATGTAGGCATCGTCCTAGAGGGTATTTACCCTTGGGTACGGTACAGTACAGCTAAAGAAATCGTGCACGAACAGAGTATGAAACTGTAAATGAACAAGAATTAGCAAACAGAGAGCAAATCTTAAAAGGAAAAGTGAATCCCAACGTTCAAATGAGTCTGATGTCATCTTCAGATCCCAACCTTACGAATGTCAACAATTATAGTTTCCCGTTTATCACCGAGGGTGTTGGAGGCGTTCCAGGATATGACAAAGTAGGAGAATACTCAACTATTGACAAAACTACAGATTCTAATCTAAAAGTAATGTTACAAGTAAACTAAACGTTCATAGGGTGCCCCTATTCAAAAAAGTTCTGGAGCTTCCTAACTTGACAGCCAACCGATAGATGTAGCGAGAAAGGCTTGGCAGCCCTACGTCGCTATGTCCTGCTGCGAGTTGAGTTCTTTATCGTTCATTTTTGTCGGTAGTACTATACTGTTGTACGTGGTATGAAGTGTTCAGCTTCCACCGAGCGAGCACCATGTGAACGTGAAATTTTCCCTCAACCTTTGTAAAACCATACCATTACTGGAACACATGAAATAATGCAGTAAACATCTGATGAACAGTGTAAAACGACACTTGGTACGAGCGCAGCCAAACTCGAAAATAAACACTCGGTTGTTGAATATAGATGACCCTACAAGTCCAACTGTGCACTATCAGGAAGACACTGGACTTGCTCATGAACGAAAATGAGAAATGTCTCGCACAAATCCCAGAGCTCGGAAATGAAACCCTCCGATATTAACCTAAATAACCTCCTGTGAACGGGGCCGGTAGTATGACATTCACAGTACACTGCATCGCACCTGTCGTATGAGCCGACATGAAGGGAGACCTGGGGTTCTCCATTTTTGATCAAAAAGAGCAAAAAAGCAAAGTCATCTCCTTACAGGCCATGAAGGATCTTGGAGGGGTGGAAGGTAAAGGCTTCCACTATCCGCAACCTCGGCACTTGATGGGGTAGAGTGGTTAGCACTACGCCCGGCCGCCTTTGCCCCCAGGAATTAACCTGGTACTCATTTTTTATGTAGGCTGAGTGAACCTCAGGGCCATATGCACCTCCGGAAGTGGAAACCTCATTTATTAAATTTTACGACTTCCTGACGGGGATTCGAACCCACGTCCTTCCGGGCGAACCAAGCACGCCTTTACCGCCTCGGCCAGGCAGCCCCTTCAATTTTGTAGCGGTGGTTAGCAAACATAGTTCCCCTACAGAGTCTAGCATTTCTCTCATTTGTTTGTGTCAGGATCCTAGTATTCATCCTTTCTATCCGACTTCCCTTGGTCAAAGCTTCTTCTTTTCCGACCCCAACGGTATTAGATTTTCGAAGCCTAGGGAGTCTTTTATTTTCATGCCCTTCGAGGACCTTCCTTCCCTTCCCTTCCCTTTTTTTTTTTTTTTTTTTACCAAGACCTCCGTTTTTGGATGTGTCGGACGTCTTTCATTTTCCCTTTTGATTCGTGTTAATGTTGTAGATGATGGTTACCCAGTTGTACTTCCACTTAAAATGACAATCGCTATCACCACCAACCAACATAAATATTATTTAATTTCTGTAATTTTCCCGTATTTCTGAGACTTAAATAAAGGAGATACATTTCCCAAGGTAATTTTGAGATGAGTTTCGTTTTTTACATCAAAATTTTTAACATTAAACTTTAGTTGCGTTCAGATTTTCTTGAACTAGTCGCTACCCGTTCCACAGTAGCCATCGGTTCAGGGCATCGATTACAATACTCCCAGTACTCTCAAGATTTCAATACAGAGCGGCGACCACGGAGAAGAAACCGAGTCTGGATTTGTTTCCACTTTTCTAGTATTAAGTTCCAGCTTTAATCTACATTATCCAACCTCACGTGGTCAACATTTATTTTCTACTGTACCTTCAATATTAAGATTGAGTAGCTTGGACGATCTTCCATAATTCCAAGATCTTTCCCCTTGATCAATCGATATTTACATTTTATCACAACATTGGACCTCTAATTCTTTCTCTCATGTTTAGTGTTGAGGGTCCTGAACAGGCTTGGTTAAACAGTGATTTTACTGTGTGACATCACGTCTGAAAGAAAATTGTGTGAAGTGCGTAGTTATCACCGTTAATTACGCAAGTATTTGAACTGTACAGATAGGTCTTACTTTGAAACGTTACTTGAGCAGTTCACTAAGTTAAACCGGGCGAGTAGGCCGTGCGGTTAGAGACGCGTGAGACCGTGAGCTTGCATTTGGGAGGTAGTGGGTTTGAATACCACCGTCGGAAGCCCTGAAGATGGTTTTCCGTGGTTTCCCATTTTCACACCAGGCAAATGCAGGGGCTATACCTTAATTAAGGCCACGGTCGCTTCCTACCAACTCCTAGGCCTTTCCTATCCCATCGTCGCCATAAGACCTATCTGTGTCGGTGCGTAGTAAAGCCATTAGCAAGCACTTAGTTTATTGTACAGTTCCCTCAGTTGGTCTTTTGCAGTCATTACGAGGTTCGAACCTTACATTTATCGAGGCTGGAGGCTTTAAGTTATTTGCCTGAACTGTAGGACACAAAGAATATATATTACTCACAGTTAAAAGAAATTAACTCATGATATGATTGTTGAGAAACTACAATATTTCGATATTTTCCTTTATTATTTTGTCACAGATTTCCATCATGATTCTTCCCTAAGCTTGGGGTTATAGTCTTATAGAAAACTTAATCTCTACGAAGATTGTGCCAGCTGCAGAGGATATCAGCGTAGCAATCGGTCTCAATGTCGGTTAAAAAGGGGTGCTGCAAAAACGTATCGCTTCTTTAATGTGGGGTGACCCTGCAGTTAACAAGCCTTTGAATGTCTCTTCATCCATTCTTTAAATAGCAGTTAACATAAAATTCAATTTCACTTCCCATTAGATCTTTAAATAGCTTCGCTTCCCAAGATATATTTTTTCTAAAGTGCCGTATCGTATCGTAATGTGTTTACCCTCCTGGGTCGGTTTTTCCCTCTGTCTCAGCTAGGGATCCCACCTCTACCGCCTCAAGGGCAGTGTCCTGGAGCGTCAGACTCTCGGTCAAGGGTTACAACTGGGGAGGATGGCCAGTACCTCGCCCAGGCGGCCTCACCTGCTATGCTGAACAGTGGCCTTGTACGGTGATTGGAAGATTGGAAGGGATAGATAAGTTAAGTGGGAAGGAAGCGGCTGTGGCCTTACCATTCCGGCATTTGCCTGGAGGAGAAGTGGAAAACCACGGAAAAACACTTCCAGGATGGCTGAGGTGAGAATCGAACGCACCTCTATTCAGTTGACCTCCCGAGGCTGAGTGAACCCCGTTCCAGCCCTCGTACCACTTTTCAAATTTCGTGGCAGAGCCGGGAATCGAACCCGGACCTCCGGGGGTGGCAGCTAATCACACTAACCACTACACCACAGAGGCGGACATTTTTTCTAATGTACCACGTCTAATTACATTTTGTACGTGTTTCTTTATTCGTTTCTGATAAAAAGAAGTAGTGCCACTCGGGCAAATAAACAAATAACCGCCTCTTTCAGGTTTTTAATCATAGACTACCTTATTTCCTAAACGTACACATAGAGCAGACCCAATCCTAGGCAAAATAAATGCATACCTGAAGAACACCCGTAGATCTACAACACCGTTGATATTTGGGTTACCGAGCTCGATAGCTGTAGTCGCTTAAGTGCAGCCAGCATCCAGTATTCGGGAGATAGTAGGTTCGAACCCCACTGTCGGCAGCTCTGAAAATGGTTTTCCGTGGTTTCCCATTTTCACACCAGGCAAATGCTGGGGTTGTACCTTAATTAAGGCCACGGCCGCTTCCTTCCCACTCCTAGCCCTTCCCTATCCCATCGTCGCCATAAAACCTATCTGTGTCGGTGCGACGTAAAGCAACTAACAAAAAAAAAAGGATATTTGGGTTAGTCGTTCAGTTTATCTCGACGATAAAGTGCGTAGTATTGAGATTGTATAGGGCCTTTAAGGTATTCTTGTGCTTTTACGCATTAAAAAGGAACAATTATCTCCACCATGTTGATATCTACAATTTTTATCTTACAAACATTATTCGATTTAGAGTGACGTAAGCCTTATTTAGAACAAAGGTTATTAATCAACTGCACAATTTAGGAAAGTAATTAGTAGTATAATATACGGGTTCGGCCGCCACCGCCACCTCCGGCTCTCGGGAGAGGCCTCCTCCTCAGCCAGTGGCCTCCTCCTCCTCAGCCAGTGGCCTCCCAGTGGCCACCTCCTCCTCCTCCTCAGCCAGTGGCCTCCCAGTGGCCTCCTCCACCTCAGCCAGAGGCCTCTTCCAGTGCTGCCAACTTAACCTAACTAGCGCGAGATAAACAAAGCCACGTGCTTTTTGACAGACAACAACGCACCGCTAACCTCAGTACTGCCATCTTGACGGGCCTAAACCTCAGTAGTGCCAACTTAACCTCACAAGCGCGAGGTAAACAAAGCCACGTGCTTTTTGACAGCCACGTGCTTTTTGACAGATTTGTAAACAAAGCCACGTGCTTTTTGACAGCTGTCATCGACAACAACGCATCGCAAACCTCAGTACTACCATCTTGACGGGCCTAAACCCCAGTAGTGCCAACTTAACCTAACTAGCATGAGGTAAACAAAGCCACGTGTTTTTTGACAGCCACGTGCTTTTTGACAGATTTGTAAACAAAGCCACGTGCTTTTTGACAGACAACAACGCATCGCTAACCTCAGTACTGCCATCTTGACGGGAATAAACCTCGGTGGTACCAACTTAACCTAACTAGCTCGAGATAAACAAAGCCACGTGCTTTTTGACAGCCACGTGCTTTTTGACAGCTGTCATCCGCCATCTTTAAACTACAGAGCGCTGTGCTGCCCTCTTTCGTCACCTGTCATCGGCAGTGCTGCCATCTTGGCGGGCCTAAACCTTAGTGCTACCAACTTAACCTCACTAGCTCGAGATAAACAAATCCACGTGCTTTTTGACAGCCACGTGCTTTTTTGACAGCTGTCATCCGCCATCTTTAATCCATAGAGCACAGTGCTGCCCTCTTTAGCTACTTACCTTTGAAATGTGGTGGCGGATAATTTGAAAAATGCTTTTTGACAGCAGCCATCTTGCATCGCAAACCTCAGTGCTGCCCTCTTTAGCTAGATACCTGTGGTAGCAGACAATTCCACGTGACAGCAGCCATCTTTAATCAAGAGAGCACCGTGCTGCCCTCTATGTGGTGGCGGCAAATTGAAAAATTCCACGTGCTCTTGTTTGGAAACAAACTCACGTGCTTTTTTGACAGCTACCATCCACCATCTTTAATCAACAGAGCACAGTGCTGTACACTTTAGCTAGATACCTTTGAAATGTGGTGGCGGCAATTTGAAAAATTCTATGTGCTCTTGTTGGGAAACAAAGCCACGTGCTTTTTTGACAGCTGTCATCCGCCATCTTTAATCAATAGAGCACCGTGCTGCTATCATGCGGGCAATTTCATCACCTATCACCCGCCATCTTTAATCTACAGAACACCGTGCTGCCCTCTTTATGGCTACTACCTTAAGCATGTAGTAGCGGGCAATTTGAAAAGTTCTGTTAGCTATCATCCGCCATCTTTAATCAAGAGAGCACCGTGCTGCCATCTTTATCTAGATACCTTTGAAATGTGGTGGCGGCAAATTGAAAAATTCCACATGCTCTTGTTTGGAAACAAACTCACGTGCTTTTTGACAGCTACCATCCGCCATCTTTAATCAACAGAGCATAGTGCTGCCCTCTTTAGTTTGAAATGTGGTGGCGGCAAATTCCACATGCTCTTGTTTGGTAAACATAGCCACGTGCAGCTATCATCCGCCATCTTTAATCCAGAGAGCACCGTGCTGCCCTCTTTAGATGTAAATTCATCACCTGTCATACGCAGTGCTGCTATCTTTAGCTAGATACCTTTGAAATGTGGTGGTGGATAATTTAAAAAGAAAAATTCTACAGCAGTCCTCTCTCAACGCTAATTGCATAAGATGGCGGCTATACATGACTCTTTAAGGGTGCTTACGCAAGATGGCTGCTATACACAGGTTCTTATGAGACGCCCTTGGGATGCTTGCGCAAGATGGCAGTTATACATGGCTCCTTATGAGATACCCTAGGGATGCTTGCGCAAGATAGCGGCTGATCTTATGAGGCGGCTTAAGGGTCCTTGCACAAGATGGCTAGAGACGCCCTAAGGATACTTGCGCAAGATGGCGGACACAAGATGGCGGCTATACACGTCTCCTTATGAGACGCCTTAAGGGTGCTTGCGCAAGATGGCTGCTGCTCTTAGCTTAGAGACTAACGTGTCGTGCTAGTTCGATTCATTAAATTTAGGGCTTAAATGCAAAATGTTAAATATCTCGAAAGCAGTGCATCGTAGAGCAAAACGGACAAAAAATGTTCTGCCCAATACCTCGGTTCGCAGTACGAGGATCAAGTAAAACATAGTCTAATGATGAGATCAACGGTTCGGTTCCTACTTAGGCCCTTTGGCATTCACTCTGTTTTAGCTTGTATTGAAGTAAGTCTTCGTAACATGATCAGGTCTAGCTATGGTAGAGAGTATAACGTGCCGTGCAGGTTCGATTCATTAAATTTGGGGCTTAAATGCAAAATGTTAAATATCTCGAAAACGGATAAAATTTTTCTACCTGATACCTAGGTTTGCAGTATCAGGAACATGAAAAAAACATAGTCTAATGATGAGATCGACGGTTCGATCCTTACTTAGGCCCTTTGGCATTGGCAGCTATCTATTTCTACAAGATGGTGACTATACATAGCTTCTTATGAGACAGCTTAAGAGCGCTTGCACAAGATGGCTGCTGCTCTTATGAGACGCCCTAGGGGTGCTTGCGGGAGGTAGCAGCGACAAGACGGTGACTATACACAGCTGCTTATGATACGGCCTAGAGGTGCTCACACAAGATGGTGGCTGCTCTGATGAAGAAAGTTAGCTTTGCATCGTGCAGGTATCTTTACAGCACTAAACCTCATACCTTTGAAATGTGGTGGCAGGTAATTTGAAAAATTCGACGTGCTTTTTCTTCACAGCAGCTATCTTTAAACAATAGCGGCTATACATAAGCTGTTAAGGCCTCCTCTTATGTCAAGGTATAGCTCTATCGAACAAGTTTAAACCTGCATCGGGATAGCTAGAGTAAGCATGTGCTGCAGTGATGACGTCATTATGCATGTTTAGACTTGCAAATCACTAAAGAAACATAACAAGACTAGAATCGAACACCGCACTCTATGCCGTTAACTTTATCATGTGATCGGAACATTGATTGAAGTGTTTAGAACACTAAATAAGTGATCAAGACTATAATAGAACACTGTACTCGATACAACATGTGTTTAGAACATGTCAGGGGATACCTTTGTTCTAAGAAGATTAGATTACCGCACATTCCTTGGCTAAAGGGCTAATGGGCTAAAGGGCTAAAGGGCTAAAGGGCTAAAGGGCTAATGGGCTAAAGGGCTAGGGCGCCTCTCCTCTCTTTATCCGGGCTTGAGACCGGCTCTACAACTAGAGGCGGAGTTAACACCCTAAGGAAGGGAGAATGTTGGGAAATAATCTATACGAATATAGCTACTCGATCGACTATATACTACAGATGGATGACTTAGGTGAGGGTAAGCGCTTACTTAATAATACCAACACGACGTAATTCATGCTCTATTTCAAAAATATCTTCTTTGTACTGTGTGTAACCAGCATCATGATAGGCTCTTAGCAGTTGTAAACGTTTTACCAGTACGTTGGGGTCTTTACAGTAGCTTATATCTACATAGGGTAACAGAGGCTTGTTGTGAACTTTGAGTCTATATGCAGACAGTTGATGTGCAGGGACTTGTTTTGATATAATACGTGCTTCAGCAGTAGCGTTTCTAGGTACAAACATAACTTGTTTCGATAGCGATGAAGCGTTGAAATGTCCTTCTTCTTTACCTTGCATCTCTTCTTGAGATGTTTGCACTTCGACAGAACGTGTAGTAGGCTTAGGAAATGAAGTAAAATCATCAAGCTGTAATGGCAATGAATTTTCTTCTTCTTCTACTTTCCCTTTACTACTGTTTTGATCAACATCATTATCCTTATTATCATAATCATGATCTTGCCTCTCTTTATCTTGAAGTTTGTGCTCAGTAACAGAACTTGCAGCAGGCCTAGACAGCAAGGGAGAATTAAAAATCTCTCGCAGAGGTGTACTTTTTAAACATAAATCAGTGTTCGCTGGAATATGGTTGAGCTCTTTGTATTTTGTTCCCGATGAAGCTACATTACACGCGGCTTCATGACGTTGAGCGTTGTATGCGTTCTTGAACTCTCTTCTACAATGTTTGCATTGAAAAATCGTCCTACATGATATCTCATGACGTCTCCTGTGATAGCTTCGGGAAAATGCTTTTCCACACTCTTCGCAAATATACCTAGAAATAGGTTTTTCCATGACGGACTTTTATCTTCTGCTAACAGATTCTTCTTTAAATCTACTCGACATTTGTTACTCTCTACTTCGATGATGCGAACAGCTTAGCGATTAATAGTAAACTAACACAAAAGCGTATAACCAAGGTAGCAACAGTAAGGTTTAAGCCCATCAAGATGGCAAGAGTGAGGTTAGCGACGTTCTGCTGTTGGATTTTAAATTCCGCGCTGTAACATGCATAAGGTGGCAGCCTTGAGGTTTACTGCCGTAAAGATGGCAGCAGTGAGGTTAGCGACGCTCTATTGTCCTTCAAAGTGAGGTTAGGGTTCGTTAAGAAGACAGCTGTCAAAAAAGCACGTGGCTATGTTTACCAAACAAGAGCACGTGGTCGTAACGTCACGGTCACGTAGTATGCTGCTTCAGCATGCAATGTTCAATGTCTACACCTACGTAGTAAACACTCTGCTATGTTCACAAAATTTTTACTCACAACTATTTTTTATGCTTTAAGTTCGTGCACATAGGTTATGTTAAGATAGCAGCACACGTACAAGCGATGGTCACGTGCTCTAGTAGAAGATGCATGCATTATCAAAAGGTGATACGTACACGCTTTTAAACCTTGCTATTCTTACTGCTACTATGTTCGCAAGATTTTCAAAGATCGCTATTCTTTGTGCTTTAAGTTCGTTCGCATAGGTCATGCTAAAGTAGCAGAGCAAACACATGCGAACGTTGTACATTCTAGCGGAATGTGTTTAGTACGATAGTTGATGCATGCAAAATCGATAGGTGTTGTGTACACGCTTTGAAACTTAACTATTCTTCGTGCTTTAAATCCGTGCACATAGGTTATGCTAAGATAGCAGCACACTCTAGCGGGAGAAGTTTAGTACTCTAGTTGATGCATGTATAATCGATAGGCAATGCGTACACGCTTTTAAAACATTGCTATTCTTACTGCTGCTGCTATGTTCACAAGATTTTTATACATCGCTATTCTTTATGCTTTAAGTTCATGCGTATAAGTTATACTAAGTTAGCAGCATACTTATAAGGTTGTTGCACGCTCTAGTGGAAAAGTTTAGTAAGAAAGACGATGCATGCAAAATCGATAGGTGATGTGTACATGCTTTGAACTTGGGTATTTTTTGTGCTTTAACTTCGTACACATAGGTTATGTTAAGATTGCAGCACACACAAGCGATGATCGCACGCTGTTGTGACAGAAGTTTAGTACAAGAGTTAATGCGTGCAAAATTGACTCGTGTTGTGTACACGCTATTCTTTGTGCTTTAAGTTCACGCACATAGGTAGCAGCACACAATTGCGAACGTTGTACACTCTAGCGGTAGAAGTTTAGTACGATAGTCGATGCATGCAAAATTGATAGGTGATGTGTACACGCTTTGGAGCATAGCTATTCTTTGTGCTTTAACTTTAGACACATACGTTAGCAATACACATACGCGATCGTTGTACACTCTGGCGGTAAAAAATAGTCGATGCATGCAAAATCAATAGGTGATGTGTACACGCTGTTAAACATCGTTATTTTTGTGCTTTAAGTTCGTGCGTATAGGCTATGCTAAGATAGGAGTACAATCTAGCGGGAGAAGTTCAGGGTGATCTGTACACGCTTTGAAACATGATTATTCTTTGTACTTTAAGTTCATGCACATAGGTTATGCTAAGATAGCAGCACAATCTAGAGGAAGAAGTTTAGTACGAGAGTCGATGCTTGCAAAATCGATAAGTAATATGTACACGCTTTGAAACATGGCTATTCTTTGTACTTTAAGTTCATGGGTATACGTTATGCTAAGATAGCAGCGCAATCTAGCGCAAGAAGTTTAGTACGAGACTCGATGAATGCGAAATCGATAGGTGTTGTGTACACGCTTTGAAACATGGCTATTCTTTGTACTTTAAGTTCATGCTAAGATACCTGCACAATCTACCCGAAGAAGTTCAGTACGAGATTCGATACATGCAAAATCGATAGTTGATGCGTACACGCTTTGAAACATGACTATTCATTGTACTTTAAGGTCATGCGTATAGGTTATGCTAAGATAGCAGCACGATCTAGCGGAAGAAGTTTAGTACGAGAGTCGATGCATGTAAAATCGATAGGTGATGTCTACACGCTTTAAAACATGGCTATTCATACTGCTGCTCTGTACCTAAGATTTTTAAACATAGCTAATCCTAATGCTGCTCTTAACGACGTAGAGCTAAGGATTGATGAAGTGACCGTGACGTCACGACCACGTGCTCTTGTTTGGTAAACATAGCCACGTGCTTTTTTGACAGCTGTCTTCTTAACGAACCCTAACCTCACTTTGAAGGACAATAGAGCGTCGCTAACCTCACTGCTGCCATCTTTACGGCAGTAAACCTCAAGGCTGCCACCTTATGCATGTTACAGCGCGGAATTTAAAATCCAACAGCAGAACGTCGCTAACCTCACTCTTGCCATCTTGATGGGCTTAAACCTTACTGTTGCTACCTTGGTTATACGCTTTTGTGTTAGTTTACTATTAATCGCTAAGCTGTTCGCATCATCGAAGTAGAGAGTAACAAATGTCGAGTAGATTTAAAGAAGAATCTGTTAGCAGAAGATAAAAGTCCGTCATGGAAAAACCTATTTCTAGGTATATTTGCGAAGAGTGTGGAAAAGCATTTTCCCGAAGCTATCACAGGAGACGTCATGAGATATCATGTAGGACGATTTTTCAATGCAAACATTGTAGAAGAGAGTTCAAGAACGCATACAACGCTCAACGTCATGAAGCCGCGTGTAATGTAGCTTCATCGGGAACAAAATACAAAGAGCTCAACCATATTCCAGCGAACACTGATTTATGTTTAAAAAGTACACCTCTGCGAGAGATTTTTAATTCTCCCTTGCTGTCTAGGCCTGCTGCAAGTTCTGTTACTGAGCACAAACTTCAAGATAAAGAGAGGCAAGATCATGATTATGATAATAAGGATAATGATGTTGATCAAAACAGTAGTAAAGGGAAAGTAGAAGAAGAAGAAAATTCATTGCCATTACAGCTTGATGATTTTACTTCATTTCCTAAGCCTACTACACGTTCTGTCGAAGTGCAAACATCTCAAGAAGAGATGCAAGGTAAAGAAGAAGGACATTTCAACGCTTCATCGCTATCGAAACAAGTTATGTTTGTACCTAGAAACGCTACTGCTGAAGCACGTATTATATCAAAACAAGTCCCTGCACATCAACTGTCTGCATATAGACTCAAAGTTCACAACAAGCCTCTGTTACCCTATGTAGATATAAGCTACTGTAAAGACCCCAACGTACTGGTAAAACGTTTACAACTGCTAAGAGCCTATCATGATGCTGGTTACACACAGTACAAAGAAGATATTTTTGAAATAGAGCATGAATTACGTCGTGTTGGTATTATTAAGTAAGCGCTTACCCTCACCTAAGTCATCCATCTGTAGTATATAGTCGATCGAGTAGCTATATTCGTATAGATTATTTCCCAACATTCTCCCTTCCTTAGGGTGTTAACTCCGCCTCTAGTTGTAGAGCCGGTCTCAAGCCCGGATAAAGAGAGGAGAGGCGCCCTAGCCCTTTAGCCCATTAGCCCTTTAGCCCTTTAGCCCTTTAGCCCTTTAGCCCATTAGCCCTTTAGCCAAGGAATGTGCGGTAATCTAATCTTCTTAGAACAAAGGTATCCCCTGACATGTTCTAAACACATGTTGTATCGAGTACAGTGTTCTATTATAGTCTTGATCACTTATTTAGTGTTCTAAACACTTCAATCAATGTTCCGATCACATGATAAAGTTAACGGCATAGAGTGCGGTGTTCGATTCTAGTCTTGTTATGTTTCTTTAGTGATTTGCAAGTCTAAACATGCATAATGACGTCATCACTGCAGCACATGCTTACTCTAGCTATCCCGATGCAGGTTTAAACTTGTTCGATAGAGCTATACCTTGACATAAGAGGAGGCCTTAACAGCTTATGTATAGCCGCTATTGTTTAAAGATAGCTGCTGTGAAGAAAAAGCACGTCGAATTTTTCAAATTACCTGCCACCACATTTCAAAGGTATGAGGTTTAGTGCTGTAAAGATACCTGCACGATGCAAAGCTAACTTTCTTCATCAGAGCAGCCACCATCTTGTGTGAGCACCTCTAGGCCGTATCATAAGCAGCTGTGTATAGTCACCGTCTTGTCGCTGCTACCTCCCGCAAGCACCCCTAGGGCGTCTCATAAGAGCAGCAGCCATCTTGTGCAAGCGCTCTTAAGCTGTCTCATAAGAAGCTATGTATAGTCACCATCTTGTAGAAATAGATAGCTGCCAATGCCAAAGGGCCTAAGTAAGGATCGAACCGTCGATCTCATCATTAGACTATGTTTTTTTCATGTTCCTGATACTGCAAACCTAGGTATCAGGTAGAAAAATTTTATCCGTTTTCGAGATATTTAACATTTTGCATTTAAGCCCCAAATTTAATGAATCGAACCTGCACGGCACGTTATACTCTCTACCATAGCTAGACCTGATCATGTTACGAAGACTTACTTCAATACAAGCTAAAACAGAGTGAATGCCAAAGGGCCTAAGTAGGAACCGAACCGTTGATCTCATCATTAGACTATGTTTTACTTGATCCTCGTACTGCGAACCGAGGTATTGGGCAGAACATTTTTTGTCCGTTTTGCTCTACGATGCACTGCTTTCGAGATATTTAACATTTTGCATTTAAGCCCTAAATTTAATGAATCGAACTAGCACGACACGTTAGTCTCTAAGCTAAGAGCAGCAGCCATCTTGCGCAAGCACCCTTAAGGCGTCTCATAAGGAGACGTGTATAGCCGCCATCTTGTGTCCGCCATCTTGCGCAAGTATCCTTAGGGCGTCTCTAGCCATCTTGTGCAAGGACCCTTAAGCCGCCTCATAAGATCAGCCGCTATCTTGCGCAAGCATCCCTAGGGTATCTCATAAGGAGCCATGTATAACTGCCATCTTGCGCAAGCATCCCAAGGGCGTCTCATAAGAACCTGTGTATAGCAGCCATCTTGCGTAAGCACCCTTAAAGAGTCATGTATAGCCGCCATCTTATGCAATTAGCGTTGAGAGAGGACTGCTGTAGAATTTTTCTTTTTAAATTATCCACCACCACATTTCAAAGGTATCTAGCTAAAGATAGCAGCACTGCGTATGACAGGTGATGAATTTACATCTAAAGAGGGCAGCACGGTGCTCTCTGGATTAAAGATGGCGGATGATAGCTGCACGTGGCTATGTTTACCAAACAAGAGCATGTGGAATTTGCCGCCACCACATTTCAAACTAAAGAGGGCAGCACTATGCTCTGTTGATTAAAGATGGCGGATGGTAGCTGTCAAAAAGCACGTGAGTTTGTTTCCAAACAAGAGCATGTGGAATTTTTCAATTTGCCGCCACCACATTTCAAAGGTATCTAGATAAAGATGGCAGCACGGTGCTCTCTTGATTAAAGATGGCGGATGATAGCTAACAGAACTTTTCAAATTGCCCGCTACTACATGCTTAAGGTAGTAGCCATAAAGAGGGCAGCACGGTGTTCTGTAGATTAAAGATGGCGGGTGATAGGTGATGAAATTGCCCGCATGATAGCAGCACGGTGCTCTATTGATTAAAGATGGCGGATGACAGCTGTCAAAAAAGCACGTGGCTTTGTTTCCCAACAAGAGCACATAGAATTTTTCAAATTGCCGCCACCACATTTCAAAGGTATCTAGCTAAAGTGTACAGCACTGTGCTCTGTTGATTAAAGATGGTGGATGGTAGCTGTCAAAAAAGCACGTGAGTTTGTTTCCAAACAAGAGCACGTGGAATTTTTCAATTTGCCGCCACCACATAGAGGGCAGCACGGTGCTCTCTTGATTAAAGATGGCTGCTGTCACGTGGAATTGTCTGCTACCACAGGTATCTAGCTAAAGAGGGCAGCACTGAGGTTTGCGATGCAAGATGGCTGCTGTCAAAAAGCATTTTTCAAATTATCCGCCACCACATTTCAAAGGTAAGTAGCTAAAGAGGGCAGCACTGTGCTCTATGGATTAAAGATGGCGGATGACAGCTGTCAAAAAAGCACGTGGCTGTCAAAAAGCACGTGGATTTGTTTATCTCGAGCTAGTGAGGTTAAGTTGGTAGCACTAAGGTTTAGGCCCGCCAAGATGGCAGCACTGCCGATGACAGGTGACGAAAGAGGGCAGCACAGCGCTCTGTAGTTTAAAGATGGCGGATGACAGCTGTCAAAAAGCACGTGGCTGTCAAAAAGCACGTGGCTTTGTTTATCTCGAGCTAGTTAGGTTAAGTTGGTACCACCGAGGTTTATTCCCGTCAAGATGGCAGTACTGAGGTTAGCGATGCGTTGTTGTCTGTCAAAAAGCACGTGGCTGTCAAAAAACACGTGGCTTTGTTTACCTCACGCTAGTTAGGTTAAGTTGGCACTAGTGAGGTTTAGGCCCGTCAAGATGGCAGCAGTGAGGTTAGCGTTGCGTTGTTGTCGATGACAGCTGTCAAAAAGCACGTGGCTTTGTTTACAAATTCAAATCTCGCGCCAAAATTCAAATTTCCCGCCAAAATTCAAATTTCCCGCGGGAGGAGGAGGCCTCTCCCGAGAGCCGTAGGAGGAGGAGGCGGCCGAATCCCTGTATTATACTACTGTAATTATTATCACACTCAGGGAATGTACACTCTCTCCATACCGCGGGGGAATCCCCTTAATATTATGTCCATGCATGAGGTAGACGTGGTACATGGAAGTCATTATGGTGATCGAGGTCGAATAGCACAACAGGGACTGTTAAAGCTATATAATGATTCGCCTTTACAGCATTGAATTGTTAAATCCAGGGCGATATATTATGTGTATACTGGTTATCATTTCATTCCCACATTTAGTATGAAATTCAAAGAGATTTTTGAGTTAATCACTGAGAGATACGGAATAATATTTCATCATGTATCTGTATTATTCTGGATTATATACAACGTATTATAAAACAAGCTTGAAAATCATTTTAAAGGCAAGGAATAGGGGACAGGGGAAGTTTAGAATTGGAATGCTTTTTCCACATCAAAAGAGATTGATTATCACTTTTAGTCATATGGTGAAACTGTTAGTAATCAGAGCCCCAAAATATAGACACCAGATTCATTAGTGAGTAACATTATTTACATTAGATTTACTCTGCCGCTGTAGTTCACTGTGTGTGTACACGTATTTGATATTAATATATTTCTGAGTAGGAAGTGGACTTAAATAAAATGTCAACTGGCATTGATCTCTAACTAAAGTAGGCGACAGGGGGGAAATCAAATTTGATTTTATCAGTTTCTTTTTCGGATGCCCCCCTTCCGAGTTATCCCTATGTTTTTTGTTTTTCGTGTTATCACAAGATATTTTCCTCTTCTTCCTTTAAGCTGGGACATGATTTTTATCACCTTTACCACGACACACGTATCTACTGTAGTCTAGGAATAAACTCTGGGTGCCTTGGCTGAAGCAGCTGAAAGGCACTGAATTTAGTTTTTATTTTATCCAAACCTATTAAATGTGTAATTAGGACGTAATTTAATCCTTACGAATTTTTCAAAACAGTTCTTGCGGTGTGCAAACACTTTGTGGGAATCTATTTTGTTAATTAACATATAATTTCAATTGTAAATACTGTAAGTAATAGCAGTACGGTAATTTTGACATTTTCATAACATAAATTATCTCTGAGCCCTGCCATTTTACGGAGCCAGTATGTATCACAGAGAGAGATTGCGACTTACTTAATTGACTCAGCATGTCTATCTATTGTTACATTGTTAATTATTATACAGAACGCTACTCTAAGCCATGTTTTAATGATTATCGGAAATGTATTGCTGTACCATCTCTTAAGTAACAGACTGTAATTGTGATGTTTAACCGGGAAATTAATTTGAAAGAGATTAAAGCTGCAGGTCTTTTATCGACTTCAGTTGTTCCTTCTCGGCTATTATTACTTCCGGAATTCCTTCCTTATGCAGTAGTTCTCCGTCGTCCCTGGTGAGTCTGGTTTAGTATCTATGCAATCGTTCATGGCTTAATGGTTTGGATGTCCTGCAAGTTTAGACGGGGGATGTCAGGGCGAATCTTAGTGGTTTCCATTATACCTGTCAGGTAGATAAAAGCACTCAGAAAAGTACTATGCCGTGCTACATAATAAATCCTCCATGAACGTTAAACTTAATGTACTGTACAGTGTTGTGTTGTGAACCTTGCAGTCAAATAGCCGAGCTAGACAATAATGCGAGAAAATATAGTGTTGTTCAGCACTCAGTTGAATCCAAATTTTAGTATAGCGTAGGCTCCTAAATAATACAGTAATGCGGAAAACACGGCATTCCACGCAGTAATATTCGTTACCATGAATATTATTAGCTATTTTGTGGTATGCAGGTTAACATATTATTTTACAATACGAATAGTATTGGTTCCAATCCCAGCTCAAGAATTTGTAGCGGCATGATGTTCCATACGTACATTCAGTGAATGTATATAATACCTCCGTCTATTACATTTCTGTCAATATAAATTGTATATTTGCAGTATCGAGATATTATATCGTATTTCATACAATATTTCAGTAGCCAAATGCTACAAAATAACGGCGTTGAAAGAAGTTGAATCCTTTGTAAAACTGGACACCGTGCGTGTAGAGGCGCGCGGCTGTGAGCTTGCATCCGGGAGATAGTAGGTTCGAATCCCACTATCGGCAGCCCTGAAAATGGTTTTCCGTTGTTTCCCATTTTCACACCAGGCAAATGCTGGGGCTGTACCTTAATTAAGGCCACGGCCGCTTCCTTCCAACTCCTAGGCCTTTCCTATCCCATCGTCGCCATAAGACCTATCTGTGTCGGTGCGACGTAAAGCCCCTAGCAAAAAAAAAAAAAAAACCAGGACATTTGAAGTTTTCCATGGAACTGTATTTCACTTCAAAACGTGTTTACTGTATAGTTGGCGTATATTAGATAATTTCAGTGTTAAGTTTGTAGAGAATATAGAGTAGGGTGCTAACTGATTCATGGTATGCAGCAACGGTTCTCACCCTGGTGGAGGGGGGTTGATGGAGAATTTCAGGGGAGGCGTGGTGAACAATGAAAGGTACACACGAATTTGCTAAACAGTAAAAAGTTGTAACAAAGAAAAGAATTTACTACAAAAATATTATCTCCGTCGCCGCTAAATCGTACACGTAGAAAAAAGGTTTTCCTACAATTATTATATTTTATATTATTTTTACGCTACTCTAAGCTATGTTTAAAGCATTATCGCATATGTACTGCTGTACCATATGTTAAGTAACACATTGTAATTGTGATGTTTAACCGGGAAATTAATTTGAAAGAGATTGAAGCTGCAGGTCTTTGATTGACATAAGTTGTTCCTTCTCGGCTTCCATTACTTACGGAATATCTTCTTTCTGCAGTGTTTCTTTATCGTTCCAAGTGTGTCTGGTCTAGTATCTATGCAATCGTTCCTGCATGAATGTCCTGAATGAATGTTAGGGATATGACATGAAATGAAATGTCGTATGGCTTTTAGTGCCGGGATATCCCTGGACGGGTTCGGCTCGCCAGGTGCAGGTTTTTCAATTTGACTCCCGTAGGGGACCTGCGCGTCGTGATGAGGATGAAATGATGATGAAGACAACACGTACACCCAGCCCCCGTGCCATTGGAATTAACCAATTAAGGTTAAAATCCCCGACCCGACCTGGAATCGAACCCGGGACCCTCTGAACGCTGAGCGTTCAGCCAACGAGTCGGACAGGGATATGACATGGAAATTAAAGGTCATGGTTGAAGAGGCATGCATTATGAGGACGTTTCATGCATTTAGGGAGAAAGTTGCTTTTGTTAATGAGTTGGAAAATTACTAGTCATCTATTAGATCTTAAAATAGATCTACAGTTCGAAATAAACTCTATGTAGATCTTTTTTATAGGTGTTAACAGCTTCATTTTATATGTGTATGGCAGAGCGTCTTTTTGAAATTATGAACAAAGTTTTACTAAGCTGAACTCCGAAACTGAGTAAAAACGGGTCACAACACCAAGCTGGTTCGTTCCGTTAATTATTGAAGCGAAAATAACGGTTCTTGCTAATCAATACTCGGAAGGAATTTCAGTGACAAATGCGATGATATTTCTATGGCAAAAATAGGCAGAAGTCATCACAGTCACAACGCCTGTATAACAACCGCGGTTTTTACAGAGGAGACTCGACAACCAATACGTTCTGCAGCCTTGAACGATGTACGTGTGTAACAAGGACGGTTGGATGGAGTTATCCTATTAGAGATGCTCCTATAATGTTTATTCGAAATGAAGAAGTTGTTTTCCACGCTATCTGGAATTCTCGTCATACTGATACACAGGCACCTGTATCCAGAACAGACTAACATCAGTCGTTAATCTGTTATACGAGTAATACATTACAACAAATTTCACCCATAACAACGGCAATTACAGGAGCTCCACGATCTGACTTTAATGTTCAGGAAGCATTTTCCAATAGATACCACATAGTAGCCATTGATAAAACTTTTTTTAACAACAGGCCTTTTATAGGATGAGTCACGATTTCACAACAGCGGCACTACGTAACTTTCGATACAAATGCAAATTTTTCAGGACCATAGTCGTAAAAAATTAAAGCACTGCATGGGATTCAAACTTGTCTGCGAACTCTTTGGGTTCGTTATCCTAACGATGCGTGACTTTGAAGCCTTAGATAGTGAGATGCCTGGTACTTGGTAGTGTGTTTACAGTCTATACGGTATCAGTTCATAGGCTGAATGTACGCTTCTGTCCTGCGAAAGTATTATGAGCAGCTGTGATCGTTTGGTGAGTTCATTTCAGTTCCTATCATTGAATTACAATTGGTACTATCACATGGCATTTACATCCGACCTCCTCTTGTCAAATCGTTTCCTTTTCCGACCCCCGACGGTATTTGTCTTTCGAGGCCTGGGATGCCTTTTATTTTCACGCCCTGTGTGACCCTTGTATTTACCAATACCGTCATTTTTGGAAGTGTCGGACCTATTATATTTTCCTCCTGATTAGTGTTAATATAAGAAGGTTTCCCAGTTGTACTCCCTCTTAAAGATACAACTACTGTCACCTGGTGGCCATAATCGTTAAGCCGTCAGGTCTATTTGGACTGATGGTTTGTCGGTTCGAGTCCCATTGGTGGAAAAGAAGTGTTGACAGCTTAATTCCTCGGAGCAAGAATTTCTCTTTGACAGAGAAATACATGCCCACGTGTGTTAAAAGTTTCAGATCTCTGTGTACCGTAGATTTTGCAGGACATCGCACACATACACACAGAAAAACACTTCCGGATATCACGGACTGAATATGTCTCCTCGTATCGGGGACCGAAAATGAGTTGCTATGCCATGAACATAAAATGGAACCTTGAATGATATATGTATTCCTTGTTTAAATATTATCTATATTACGTAATATACGTTTCCTATCAATAAAATATAAGATTGAGTTAGTCGAAAGAAAATCCGGTTCACGTTTCATTGCTGGTGTAGCGAAATCTTCGTATTCCTAAAGTTTTAAGTGAATGAACTGAATATTAGGTAAGTATAGAATAAATAAATAAATAAATAAATAAAATAAATAAATAAATAAATAAATAAATAAATAAATAAATAAATAAATAAATAAATAAATAAAAATAAATAAATTAAAACGAATAACACTAATTAGAACTAAGTAAAGTACTTGTCCTCCCTTTCACAGCCGTAATACCAGAGCTGGTTCCTCCCTTTATATTCCTGTTCACCGATACTCTATGCATGATGTTACGAATAATACAGTCTGTTTTATTGCCCTAATTTATTTCAGGATGAACCTGTAAATGCCCACACACATATATGCCTACATTATTATATCCAACCATTAATTGCCACACTTAATAATTGCTGTATATGTACAAGTCTCTGTTCTATTCACACTGCAGGCGGTCCAACTCGCTCGGATCGCTATAATCCTATTCATAGGATAGCCTTATTTTCACTTCTCCAAATGCAGTCACCCCAAAGAGCAGCTACGTTTGAACTGCGTTTCAAACCACTAGGTTTGAACTCAGTGCTACTGGCTCTGGCTACATAGCACTCTATGAATGTTCGTTTGTTCAACTCCAGAGACTGTTCAGTAATTCACACAGTGAACAACCAAACAGCAACAGTTCAACAGTGCTAAAGAGCAGGACAGTACTCTCCATTAACACTGTTCCATTTACACTCACGATTGCTCCTCCAGTCGTTGACTCACGACGACCCTCAGGCCACAGATGTACACACGCACAGTACTGTAAGGCAGTCACAACTCCGTCACAACAACAACCACAACTACTTGTTCAGACCTCGGTGGGATACTAGCTATGGCCAACGCCCCTGTTGCCTTCAGCCTAGTTGCTGAACCCCAACACACCGAGTCTTATACTGACGGGACCCCTGAGTCCAACACTGAGTCCACAGTGACTCCAAAAATGACTAACACTAACAATGAATTTCCATGGCTGGCTTCCTTATATAGATCGCTAGTTGCTTTACGTCGCCACCGCACAGATAGGTCTTATGGCGACGATGAGATGTTGGAAGGTAGCTGCCGTGGCCTTAATTAAGGTACATCCCCAGCATTTGCCTGGTGTGAAAATAGGAAAACCATCTTCAACGCAGCTGACGCTGAGATTCGAACCCACTATTTCCCGGATGCAAGCTCACAGCCGCGTGCCCCTGACCGCACGGCCAACTCGCCTGGTTTTATAGATCGGGTGATGTGTACCAGAATATTTGTAATGTGGCTACCGACGTAATATTTTCGTTGCATCTCTCAGAAAGTGACAGGTAAACCAGCCGACAAAAATAATACAATGAAAGCCAGGGCCCGTTCTGCAGATCTATTAGGATATGCACGGTTGCCTGACTCACTAGCCCCTTCTTGAAATACCGAAAAGATCTGGTACGTGATAATAAGAATTATTTTGCTGTGACGAGTACTATACTTCCTGTCAGCGTCAGAGACACCACTTCTTGACCTAAATTTAAGATCGCTTGCTGAAACTACCTGCCGGATGCAGCAGACTAATTTTTGTGGCTGAATGAGTGAATGGCTGTGACTTAGAAAAATATAATGTACTATTTTTGTAGATCATTTATTATATATTATTATATACTGTAAGCTCTGCTCCCATTGATATTTTACCGGTACTACAATGGTTAAGTGTAAGAGAGGGCCAAGAGTCCTAACTTCACCACCTATGAAAACATAAATAAATAAATAAATAAATAAATAAATAAATAAATAAATAAATAAATAAATAAATAATAAAATCAGGTATTTACCTGTATAAAGAATCATCTAATAACACGCCTATGTTAATACGCCTGTGTTAAAATTTTCAGTTCTCTGCGTGCAATAGATTTGGCTACACATACACACAGACTAACACTTAGTGATATCACGGACTGAATGTGGCTCCTCGTGTCGGGGACCGTATATGGCTCCCTACTCCATGGAATTTAAAATAATGGCTCCTTGACTTGCATTACCTACATTATGTAAATTGCCAAGCGACAGTGAATCTATACATTTAATCCTGGTAAAAGAACGTTGCATTGTTACATCCTGACGCAAGTTTTTCGACGGTTAGTTGTTCGTAAATCACAAACGAACGCGAAAATGAACGCATTTGGACCCCCTTCCATCCACCCATGGTGAAAATTTCCGATCTCTCCGATCTCTGCGTGCCGTAGACTTGACTGGGCATCGCACGCACACACATGACACACACACAAATATACACAAACACTTCCTTTTATTATTATAGATTTACGCTGTATATATATTTATTCGCATTTACTTGTTTCATCATTAATTTTTGAGAAGAGCTCAAGCCCGAAAGGTAGTGGATGTTTTCGGGAAAGTTAAATACCCTATATCAGGGCCTCTCAAACGCCCAAAATCTCACGCGTGCAGATAGAGGCGCAAGAGCTCCGTGCACTGTGCATCGCTACCGCTCGGCATGGCTCGGATCAACGCTTCGTCTCTGGGCTACTCGGCTAAGCTCGGCTCAACTCGCCTCTGCTCGGCTCAAGTCAGCCTGGATTTGGAGCACTACGGCGCAAGTGGGGCAGAGGGAGACAGGCGGAGCGAGCGAGACAGGCGTGAGTAAAGAGAGAGTAAGCGCTATTGCTCCAAATCGAGGAGTGGGGCGTCTGCACTCTGTTCGACCAAGCCAAGTCGTATCTTGCACCGTGCACAGTGCATGCACCACGCGCATGCACCCTGAGAGGCCCTGCCCTATACGTACGTAGTTAGGCTATATTTATGTTGAGTCTCCCGCTCTCTCGGTTACTGCACAGCATGTCAGCTACTGTGTATTTACCTTATACGATTAAATAATGATTTCGTATGGCTATTTCTAGCCGAGTGCAGCCCTTGTAGGGCAGACCCTCCGATGAGGGTGGGTGGCATCTGCCATGTGTAAGTAACTGCGTGTTATTGTGGTGGAGGATAGTGTTATGTGTAGTGTGTGAGTTGCAGGGATGTTGGGGACAGTACAAACACCCAGCCCCCGGGCCATTGGAATTAATCAATGAAGGTTAAAATCCCCGACCCGGCCGGGAATCGAACCGGGACCCTCTGAACCGAAGGCCAGTACGCTGACCATTCAACCAACGAGTCGGACACCTTATACGATCAAATGTTAGTATAAAATGCCGTGTCATTGTACTGTACTGACTAGACATAAATGATTGTGTACAAATTTCTTGAGCTGAAATATTTTAAGTCAGCTCTCAGTTATTAAATCATATTCACAGCTAGGAGTTTCGTACGAAAGTACTGTTTAAAATGAGGATAACAAACAAATAAGCCTGCGTAGAAGGTGTGATTGAACTCATACTTTCACGTATTCCCACAGATACAAACACTGCTGTTCGTGACCAAAATTAGAAGATATCCTACTCTTCGCTTATTGAAGAAGATTACAGCTGCTTTTAAAATGCAAGGCACATCCTTACCTCAAATTATTCCTTTCACAATCTCAAGAATTGTATTCAGCAGAGAAAAAAGGAAGAAGAAGAAAATGTGGAGTAGCGGTCTAAAGAGCACATTTAAAGTTCTTTCCCTCAAGAGGACTTTAATCTCAAACATCGCATCTCATAGCCATTAACGGATAAACACGGAAAATGTTATCTCTTGTGAATTCTGCACGAGTTGCTTTCAGTCCTGTCTTAACAATAATAATAATAATAATAATAATAATAATAATAATAATAATAATAATAATAATAATAATAATATGAAGAAGAACAGAGAAGCCTTGTGGCTCCGATAGTAAAGCGTTGTCTTTTCGAGCTCAAGATGACAATTTCGGTCCTATCTCAGTTCGATGGACCTGATGGTGCTCAAATGCGTGAGATTTAGAGAAACATAAATGAGCATCTGCTTGCAAAGTTTTCGGATATCGTAGCAATAATTTGTGGAACGGAGGATAGGTAGCATTATTATTTAAACAGAAATTGAAAGTAAAAGGCACTTTCAGAATAGTTAAATGCTGTGTCAGAATAGTTAAATGCTGCGTGTTCCCTGTGTCTATGTTTAGTTTAATCCCAGACATTGATCTAACTGTGTGGGAAGAAGATCGACGCCTTTCAAATGTAGATTTACATATAGCTGCTTCAAATATAGTTGGATCAAACTGTGGCAATTCTAAGAGTGCGACCCGAAGTAATATAAAATGGAGCTTCTTGCAGCCATCAGAAAATGGAAGCTGATATATTTAGGGCATGTCATGAGGAATGAAGGAAAAAAAGATTACTTCAGCTCATTATTCGAGGGGAGACCTTCAGAAATGGAACTCGAGGACGCCGATTGATGTTCTGACCGGGCGAGTTGGCCGTGCGGGTAGAGGCGCGAGGCTGTGAGCTTGCATCCGGGAGATAGTAGGTTCGAATCCCACTATCGGCAGCCCTGAAAATGGTTTTCCGTCGTTTCCCATTTTCACACCAGGCAAATGCTGGGGCTGTACCTTAATTAAGGCCACGGCCGCTTCCTTCCAACTCCTAGGCCTTTCCTAACCCATCGTCGCCATAAGACCTATCTGTGTCGGTGCGACGTAAAGCCCATAGCAAAAAAAAAATTGATGTTCTGGTTAAAAAGGAACCTGACAGCCTCGTACCAGATATATTCAACAGAACTGTTTAAAAATGACGCAACGTCTGAACTCGCCATTACAGTAGCCAACATCGGGAGTTGTCCTTTTCTTTACAATTTGTTTTACGTCACACCCAAAAAGATACTTCTTATGGAGATGATGGGATGGTAAAGGTCTAGGAGTGGGAAGGAAGCGGCCGTGGCCTTAATTAAGGTACAGCCCGAGCATTTGCCTGGTATGAAAATAAGAAACCATGGAAAACCATTTCAGGACTGTCGGAAGTGGGGTTCGAACCCATGTATCAAAATACATCTTCTATTAGTAATAGTTTTGTAAGATATGAAATGAATGTCAATTCTTTCTATGAGAAATATTACACGAATATATTATTATTATTATTATGATTATTATTATTATTATTATTATTATTATTATTATTATTATTATTATTATTATTATTATTATTATTATAATTACTATTTCTGCCGTTTTACCAATGTATTGCGGTCAGATGTTGGTTAGACACGGCCCAGTTTTACGGTCAGATGCACGCCAACTGTGTGTGGGTGGATGTTTGGATATGGGACAAATAAATCATTTATAGGACCAGGAGTAAGGAATTGGAATAATGTATCAAAGAAAATATTCGAAAAATGTCTAAGATCTTTGAAAATATATTTTAGAAAGGCTGGGTAAGCAATTTATAAGGAGTCTTCAAATTGGACGACAGCCCTAAATCCAGATGATTGATTGATTGATTGATTGATTGATTGATTGATTGATTGATTGATTGATTGATTGATACTGCGTGTTCAGTAGGGGTTGGTAGTGAGGTGCATTGTACGCACAAGACGTTGTGTGTATTGAGAAGTGCATAAACACCTACCCGGCCAGATCAATTAAGCACACGCAGTTAAAACCTCCGGTCCGATGGGAAATTTAACTCGGGGCACTCTGAAGTGATGTCCATTTCAGTGATCCATACAATAACTTTGATTTAACTACTGAATTGAATACATTTTATTGAACTCTATTCCATGTTTGTCCGCCATTCAACTAGTTATACTAAACACAGCACTGACTCTATTTATGCTCTTATCTGTTATCTCCAACAACCATTGCCGCTCATGACATTGATATGTAACCCCCTTGCTACAGAGAAACTGTTTATATTTTTCAGCTTCCCTATATGGGTAGTTACAAAGCCCAAATGTAGCTTCGTTTCATCACGAGCATTTTCTTAAAAAAAACATGTTATTTGAAATTCATGAAAATGTCTAAATAGTGAAATTAATATATGTGTTTGCATTAATTATACTGTTATTATTATGTTATGGCTGGTAATTTAGACATAATGGAATCACTAAAATCTAATAAAACAATTGAATTTAAAAATTATAAACAAAGTAACCTATTTTCTTCTTGCTTTATTTTGCTAGGACAATTGAATTTAAAAATTATAAACAAAGTAACCTATTTTCTTCTTGATTTACTTTGCTAGGACACTTAAAATATCAAATCGAATCTACACTTTCATGATTACCATTCCTTGAAAAATTACATTAAGATATTAAATAGATTCAAATAAGGTACCAAGGCAAGTCGAATGGAGCAATTTTATCGGATTATTCCTGGTGCTTAAAAAAGGAATACAGCCCAAAGTAACAGCAGGGCATCAAAATGGAGCAACATTTGGGCCGAAAAATTGAACATCTGAATGGCTATAAGTACGCTTTATGAATATAATTCAATGTTTTGTAATTAATTTTGTACACTCGCATTTATAAAAATAATATACCTAATTTTACGTTATTAAAATACTTATTCAAAATTTTGAAGTTCTCGTTCTTATTTCTAAAACTTACATAAAATGGGGCACGATAGAGAAAACATAAATACAGACTTGTATTCTACATCCCCCAATACCTAATCGGTCATTCCAGGTGTATTTTATTATAAAATTTTATGCACTTTTTAACGATGAAATTGCCAATTTTTTCAATGTTATTTTCAAAATTACAAAAACACCTGACGTGATGCAAAAAAACGCTGAACACAGATATGTATTCAGGGTACTTTAGCTAGCAAAAATAAGTAATATTTTCCCTTGTAGCAGATCAGTGATTTCATCTCCTGGTACTCAATCTTTTTTAACAAATTTTAATTTCACTCACCCAACTACCACCGTTCGCCTTTAGGAAGTTTGTCACCCCTATTAAAATACAATAATTTTGTTTTTCCGTGGACAAGTTCTAGAATTCACTCTTTACAGTGAATAAAATATAATTGTATTTTTCATCTTTAATGTGAGGAGAAGGAAAACTTCCACGAATATAAGACGCAAAACTTCATGGAGAGGCTCAAAACTTTCTGAATAGACGATATCATTAATAAATAGTAAAACGATATTGGTGACGGATTGCAACCTTGTTTGAAACCCAGTTTTGGAAACACCTCTCCCACTACTATTCCATCTTTCACTGTGACAGAATATGTAAATTCCTAATAAGTATTTTTAATCGCTCTTATCATTTTCCTTGATATCCGATCAGACTCAGCTTACAGTATATATGACAGCCCTTCTACTCACCGCATCAATAGCTTTTCTTAAACGATTGCCGTGATAAAAAGTTTGCCTCTCTTCTTCATGAATTTATCCATTAGTGATTTTACAGCCACTACATTTTCAATTGTCAATATTCCCATTCTGAATCCTTAATTCATTCTCGACAGAATCAATCACCTCTCTACCCAGTTCATTAGTCTTTTATGTCAATATCCCTGTATACACTGTATTAACATACAGGCAACGCTATCCTTCTAGGTAACCAGGGTTTGTTCTGTCAACCCGTTTCCTATATATACGGTGGATGACACACTCGTGCCATGAATTTTTAAATCTGTTTATGGTGATGGAGTTTGTGGCGGTGAGCAACCACCCACTCGTAACACTAATTGGGAGAGTAAAATACGAAGAATTTCGACGCTTTGAACAATGAGAGTATCGGCAAAGAAAATAGAAGAGTCACGAATGTCATAAAATGAAAAACTTCTTAGGCCTCACAAATGTGATACCGTTAGGATTGGAGGAGAACAATAGTCGACCAAGGAAGGCCGGAGATAAAATATTAAAGTGAGGGACCTGACGCAAGTACTTTGAAGGCAATACCAGGTACAGCAAAGGGGACCCTTCTCGCCAGCCCACGTTCGTAAATTGCTAACCCCTGGTACCCTTTTCAGTCACCTTTTACGACAGTCAGTTGATACCGTGGATCACCCCCACTCACGGGGTTAGATTTTATTAATCTCGCTCCATCGAAACACTTCCTGAATATTTTCACTGTACTTTTGAGGAAAACTTTTCTTACCCACTTCTCCACTTGTTCATACCTTAAATCATTCCTACTTTCCCATTTCGCCCTTTCCCCATTAATTATTCTACTCCAACAACTGAAATGTCCTCGTCTAAATTAGGCAAGGTGCACTCCAAACCCCTTCAAACCCCATTCCTCTGTGTTTTAGTTTTTCAGCTATGTTTTCCAATTTATAGCTCTCTGATTCATTTACCATACTTCATATTCACCGTTCTACCTCTTTTTCCTCGAAATGTTTAGTTTATTCTTTTCCAAACTTTCTTACCGTCCTTATTTTTAGAATCTCTATCTAGGTTGTCAGCTTGTCGCTTCTGCCTGATGTACTTCGTGTCCACCAACAGTTCACTATACTATTTTCGTTTACTACACAATGCAATTATTGTTTCAAGACCCTGCCTCCCCGTTCTTAATGCTTCCGTTAGTTCCATCCTTTTAGTCCTGCATTCTTCATAGAACCACTTGCGGGTTTTTGGCAGTCCTATCCACTGCACACGCACCTTCTGCCCTGTTATCAATATGACCTCCTTCACTTTTTTAAAATTTGCGTTACGTCGCACTCACACGGATAGGTCTTGTGACTAAGAAGGAATAGAAATTGGCAAGGAGTGGCCAGGAAGCGACCGTGGTCTTAGTTGAGGTACAGCTCCAGTATATTCCTAGTGTGAAAATGGGAAACCATGGAAAACCACCTTCAGGTCTGCCGACAGCAGGGTTCCAAACCACAATCTCCTGAATACAAGTTGATAGCTACATGACCCAAACTCGCTCGCTTCTATAAGTTCCATTGTCGCATCTATTTGGTTATTTTCATTCGGTAGTTCAAATTCCTACATTCATAATTTCGAAGCACCCCTGTTTAAAATAATTCTTGAAGTCCTTGTTAAGATCTTACCTCCATCTATATGTTGATACTAATCTCTTGTTAATATTCCCATCAAAACAAGTTAAATTATCCGTACTTACCAGAAATAACTAATGGAAGGTGATGAAATTTTCCTCGGCCCTCAACTGTTGCCTATTTAGTAAGTGGTAATGCCACTCTTGAACGTAGTATTAGACCTATAACACTTCCTTCCGTTTTTTTTATATACGTAAAATTTACCCTTTCATCGCCGGGCTATCAACCTTTCAAAATGCACAATGTAACTTTTTGATATACGTATCATACCCATGATCGCTTATTTATTTTAAAGTACTGTTTCCTCTGCCTCTCTAAAATGCATTGGTTTTCGGTCTGGAAACCTTGCACTCAAGTATCACTTCAACACAATACCTATAGCTTCTTCACATATATTCCTTAATCTACTGTATTTATTCCTGCTGCCAACTCAGGGAAGAAATAATTATTTGCAAATGGTGAGCCTTCTGAAGGGTTGTATACCAAACTGAGACAGTAGCTTATTTCTCACTTCCGAGTCTGCCTTCTGGTTAACTAATAATTTCTTTGTTAGTATTTTCCTCGTGTGCCTTATTTCTTTTGGAATGTAAGTAATATAAAACCATTCTTTTTCCTCTGACAATTATTCATTTTCTGTTGCATTCTGCCCCTTTGCTGGTTCGAACCTAGAGTCAGCTACTCCAACGTACACGACTTCTGCAAGTTCAGCTTTCTGTTCACTTCTTTTCGCCGACCAGTTGTAGCTCCACAAGTTGCTGCTCAAGCACTCTCCTTATTCATAAGAACTTTGCTCATGCTTGCCTCGGTCCTACGTACCGCACTTTGCTCCTGCTACTGCTCCTGCTTTTTTTTTCTTGATGATCAGTTTCATTTAGCTGCATAGCTGCAATTACCATCACCTGCAATCGTTTGTCCAAACCTTGTCCCGTTTCTCCACGAGGTTGGGTATGAGGTGAGATGAATATGTCGAGGCGGGTTTATTATGACCGGATGCTTTCCTGACGTCAACCTCATCAAAGGAGTTAATAAGATAAAATGAACGACGTGATATGTGATAGTAGGAAGGGAAAGGGTGAAACCCGGTGCCGGCACACAGCCTACTCCTGTCGAATAGTACCAAGAGGTCTGCTCAAGTCTTAAGGTCCTCATCCGACGGACGAATCACGATCAACAGCGTCACGTGCCCTCATTCCACATGAGCACTGCGGAGAGGTTTGGAATTTAATCCAGGCTTTTGGCACGCAATCTAGTGATTAGAAATTGTATACCACCACCTCCCCTACTCTGCCCGCCAGTACTCTGATGGTGACATTTTTTCGACCAACGGAACTCGAACCAGCTTACCATGGTGTCAGACCGTTTAACGATCATGGCCACCAGGTTGGCTTACCATAACCTAAAATAAGGCACATTATTCGTGTGTACGCCTTGAGTCCTGACTTCTGTCCTCTCCCTAAATGTAAACATAGCTCTGTTCCGTGATGGTATATTTGTCCATGTCCTTTCTCGCTCATATTTTTTCTACTTTTAATTTCCTTGCCTTCAATGAAACTTTATTTGCCGTCAAAGAATGTACCAACTTAACTTTCATTGAACTCTTCCCTTCACTCTCCCCACTTTGAGAACGTTATCAGTGTCTCCTTCACCGCAGTTTACCTTCATAGAGTTTGTATGAAGTCCAACACGTTATTGAGTGAGTTGTTCAAATTATCATTTTCAAGTACACCATAGATGAGAATTCTTTTCCACCAAAGCTTCCTGTCTGACCATATTTTCTTGCCACTTTACTTGTCTTAATCCTGCCAGTAATCTCTTTATTTTGGCCTTTAGTAAGGTATTTCTGTTTTAGTATTCTGCACAAATTTTCCTGCCATTATTCTGATTTCCTCTTTAATACACTCATTTACCCCGTTCATTTCATTATACTGCTCGCCGATAAAGTTCACTCAGCCTGGCAACCTCTCCAACCATTTCTTTGTTCTTTTCCATCTCCTCCCTCCCAGTTGATCCTACCGGTCCAAGACCAGGATTCATCCCTACATCTCCTATTCCATGTACTCTCACTACTGCTGCCACCAACAGAGACATAATCAGCCCGCATTGTTGCCAGTCACTCCTCATACTTGCCATACGCTCACAATTTACACTTCCGTGCCATCGACCTATGGCCACTCTATACTGTGAATCAACCAAACGCAGCTAAACTCGCCGGCCCGACCAGTAATCGATTCCAGAACCATATGAACCGTAGATCACTCACTACACTAATCGTTTAGCCTAGGAGCCGGACTATTATTATTATTATTATTATTATTATTATTATTATTATTATTATTATTATTATTATTATTATTATTATTATTAAATACGATCGACTACCAGCCACGTTTACAAAATCTACCTGCCTTTCCATCACGCAGACTAATGCCTTTCTCCTTGCCCTCTAGCCAAGAATCGTTAAGTCTTTGGCTTCTCCTATCTCGCTCTTACGCCGAGATACATGGCTTAGTCAGTGACTTTCCGCGAGCATTCTCCTAAATGTTGTTCCGCCATATATCCCTTACTCCTTGACCCCTACTTTTGCTAGTCCTTGTGGTCCTACGTAAGCCACCCAGGCGTTTATTTTTTCATTTTTCTTGCAGAATGAGTATTCTGTACTGGCGAACCTCTCTTCTATAGTCCTATGTTCATCATTATTGTAATTCTGTTGATGATTTTGTAGAGTTTCTGGTTATATCTAAAATATGAGGTATATTGGTGCTATTGGGACTCCTCCTTCTTCTTCCTCTTTTCTACTTCTTATTATTTTTATCTACATTGAAATATGTGAAATAGAGCATGTAGGTAAGTTCTCAAGTAAAAATATTATACAAACAAGCCTGTATGTACATAAGGCTATTATTATTTAGAGATCCTTAATTTCCTCGGGTAAAATAATACACGGCCAGGCTCTCAAGTAAAAATAAATAAATAAATTAAATAAATAAATAAATAAATAAATAAATAAATAAATAAATAAATAAATAAATAAATAAATAAATAAATAAATAAATATGCCTGCTTTTAACTAAAATAACCATTTGCTCATTTCCAGGCTTAAGTTCCTGAAAGGTCAGTCTCCTTGTTCCTCACCGTTGTTGTAATTTTCCCGATAGTTTTATAGAGTTCCTGGTTCTATCTCAAACGGAAGGTATGTTGGTGTTTTCGAGACTTCTCCTTCTTCTTCTTATTATTGATATTACTTTCCGCATATCTGAGGTCTGAATGTGAAATATTTCAAAAATAGGCCAATTTCTCAAGGTAAAATATTATACAAGTAAGCCTGTATGAAAGTATTTAAGGTTATTATATTATTATTCGTAGATCCTTAATTTCCAATGGTAAAATAATACAATGTCCGGCTCTCATGTAAAAATAAATAAATAGGACTGTATTGAACTAAGACTGCTATTTGCTCATTTTCACGCTTCTTTGGTGAAACTAGTGTAAATAGGTCCTGATTAGAGTTAACATTTTAATAATAAATCTACTTGCCCGTCTAGTAATCCGTTTTTTACCTTGCAACGTTCCTCATTTCCTTTGGTACTGTGCCCGTATGCTTGTCTCCACTAGTCAGATATGGGTCAGTGTGTCACTGGGCTACCTTTGTCGGCATGGCGCGTGTGTCCTTGAGTCACGTGGTGACCTGTTTCTTAACCTGAAGGGGGAGCTTGGCTGACTCGGAAAATAAAAAAATAAAAAAGTGGACGAGAGATGAAAATAGCTAGAATATGTTCGTCTGCAGCTGCACTGGTTTTATCGCAAAGGAAACATTTATAATATCTTCGATGGCGTGATATGCGGAACTATGAAGGTGTACAATAATGATATTTCCCTGGACAGTGTTAATGATATCACGTGTGAATTGTAATAATTGGTAACTGAATTTTTATTTAATTTGAATGATATTTCGGCAGAAATTTAGGTGAATTTATTTACTGAAACCATAAGAATTCAGTACTTGAATTGACTTTACTTCCTACAACGAGTGCAGTGCTACGATACTTAAAGCGAGTCATACGTATACAAGCTCTCACATACTTCTAACTCACTCACTCCTGTCACTTCGTTCGCTTCGCCAGCTTTACTTCATCGCAGAACGTCAGAGGGGATACTGTCATCGACAGGGATATTGGACTCATTTCGTGTGTTCAACTCTTACTTCAGATTGTGCCAGCTTACGACTCTAATTAGTGTAACCAACAGACGTCGAAAATATCAGATAACTCAAAAATGTACGTGCCTTTTCAAAATAATTTGCACGATTGTGCTCAGGATTTTTCTTAATTCATTTGGTACAAGTTTCAGCAATCATCAGAGAGTGTAAACTTGGAAGAGGACCGCTACATTGTTCATCGCCAGGAGATGGAAGTTCGTGCCAGAGACTACACACATTCCATCATGAGTCTCTAAGTCTATAGACCGGGGTCGACAACGGAGAAATGCAAGGATTTCAGCACTAAAATGTGTGATTGAGGACCCCAGGAGTTCAACAAGAAGACTACAGTACAAGTTAAGTAGACAACGTCTTACTTATATCTGTTCTCTGTAGCTCTTTATTTCTATTCTTTGTAGTATGTGGTTGATTTCATTTTTACGATATTTCGTTGATTATTTCCTTATATGTGAGATAGGACTTGAAAATTAATTCATGTACTTGTTTGATTCCCGACCACGTGTTGTTCAGTTCGGAAATGTAACAAAGGATTTTCAGTCTGCCAAACACACAGCAAATACAATGTAAATTAAAACTCTATAAGACTATAAACACTATAAACACACTAAGTGTGTGTTTTACAGATATGTTTATAGTGTTTTAATTTACATTGTATTTGCTGTGTGTTTGACAGACTGAAAAGCCTTTGTTACATTTAACTAAGTCAACACTGGAAAGCATGGCTTCATTTTTAACAAACGAGTTCGGAAATGACAGATCAGTTGAAGTTAACCATGTGTTATCAAAACCATCCTTTCTTATTGTACGAATTTCATTATAATAGTGAGTTAATCTGTGTCAGATGAATTTATCGAGGTAATATTTTTCCAATATGCTTAACATTTTCATGATAAATGGACTTATACTCGTGCCTGTTGGTAATGATAGCATGTCATCAGGATATTAATTCCGAATCGAGATTATGGATTTATTAAGAGTACATGCGCTGTGATATAAAATTATTAATGGTTTACTTAGTCATCAAGACAAATTTAATGGGAATAAGACTTGTTTTGGGACGATAACAGGTTCTTATAATTATTCTGACTACACATTGTGCGATAAGTGGTTATAATGGATAGTAATCGTCATATAATGTTGTTACTGTACGTGGAATTTATGTGGAATTAGTACATGTGATATGAGTCTTTGTGATTGAATTGTCACTTGTTAACGTGGCGATATTTTTATACATGATGTTGATCATGGTAGAAGCGTGATAATGAATCTTCGAGATTATACGAGGTGTAGTCACTATAGTAATGTCTTCAGATGATGATAAGAATAAGTTCATGTCAATCGATGTGCTCCATAATTCAGCCTTAATATTTTGGAATAAGCTTATCCTGATATAGCTCATGGAAGTCAGTAATTCGAAGTATTGATGTATGTGTAAATCTTATTGGAGGACGTTAAGTCTGGAAAATAGATCCTCAATTTAATAGATTATAATATTATAGTTCGATACCAGGCGAGCTCACTTTTCATCGCCATAATTCGTATTCACGTGGAGACTTTACATTTCAATGACATTTCTAAATGAACTTATTGGAAAATGGTGATATTGATTAGTACCTGAATGTGACGTGTAGAGACTGTAAATATTTCTTCTTTTGGAATTTTCCAGTAGTTAGTTGTAGATTTAGTAAGATTTACTTGTGCTGAGACATTTATTGTGCATTTGTGATGTGATAATTTGTGACACTTTAGTGGTGTTTATTTTCATAGTTGTGGACAGGATTTCCACGTTGATAAAGTATTTCTTTTCTATTTAATGATTTTTTTCGAGGAGTCACAATGCTAATTTCAGTTTCTTATGATGACCGCGCGATAGTAAATTTAGTTGTTAGTTCTCACGAGGAGATAAGTGGGAAGACGTTGAACAGATATACTCGACGTCCCGAATGAACTTTATTAGAAAATGAAAGTAAACTCAAGTTTAATTCAGATGTTAATAAAATTTTGATGAACATAATTTCACTAATATTTTATTAAAAGAAGTAAACTTGTTAATCGTGAATATTTTATCTTATACACTTCATTAAAATTTAATGCATTTTTCCAGATTTTTCGAGGAATTCGAGGCAATAATCTCACTTTTCAGACTAATAAAATTCAAATTATTAAATTAATATTTACATAACGAAAATGCTATGTTCAACCCTCTGTTAGAATTGTAGGGAAAACTAATTCACGTGTACCACCCCATTTGTTAGTATTTTTTAAGTCACATCAAGATTCTGCAGTAAATTAACGTAATGTAGCGATCATTTTTCATCATCATAGATATCAGGGTGGCAAATATTTTGTTTTATTTGAATAAAAGAGTGCTATGATTTTCTATACTTAAATATTCTTATTTTCCCAACCTTATGTCAAATCCTGCCATTTATATTTATTAAGGCAGACAGAGTAAATTGTATCTCTCTTGGGCGTCTATGGCTGAGATTTAATTAATTTTGTCGGGTAAATACCAAATGTATCACCAGAGATCTTTTACATGTCGACATCGTACGACATGGAGTGTCGAATGGACTTTCTTCCGCCCTTCAAAAATCCGACTGTCTCTTCCGGGTTTGAAACCGCTATCTTGGGATCCGGAGGCCGACACTCTACCACGGATCCACAGAGGCAGCTATTATGTCACCAATCCTGTCGAACTGTTCTGTCTCTTGTTCACCGGCAGACCTGGTTACGGGTACAGTACATGCCGCTTATTCTTAATCGAATAGACGCAAGGCAATATCTTTTTACCAGTTGCTCGTCACTAGGATATCTCTTCCCTTCAAATCCAGTAATAACATCTTTATAAGTCTTCGCCATCTAGAGCATTCTTTCAGTTCGTTTCCAGTACCACGGCTCCGTTACCTTCAAAACACACACATTTCATCCGTGGAAAAAGTCCTCATTACCGATCCATAACGGGACCCTAATTTTGATATTGAAGTCCGTTAGCTGGTGATCACCCATCCGTCTTCATTACCTTTGTCTTCAGGTGAATGTGGTGCTCAAAATTAAGACCATATTTTCCAAATACTTTCGTTGGAATTCATCAATCTCTTCAATTACTGGAAAAAGCGTTATCATTTTAACGCTATATCAAGCGCTTACAAATAACTGGCTTTGAACTATGAGCGCATTATTATTATTATTATTAATATTATTATTATTATTATTATTATTATTATTATTATTATTATTATTGTTATTATTATTATTATTATTATTATTATTATTATTATTATTATTATTGTTTCGAGGTATCTGTGGAACAGCAGATGTGAAAGAAGGTGCGGGCTGGAATGGGTCTAACTACAAGTCCGAAAGATGAATTAAAAATTTAAATAAAGGTTATATTTTCAATAGACAACAAAATTTAATAAATTTTTACATAGAATTTGAAAACTTAACGAGTACAACGAGTCAACAGCTATCCAATAATCAGGTACAAGACCAGAACAGCAAGGATTCAGAGACGAATACTGATCTGGGCTTCAAGCCCCATCTTTTACAATCCTTGAGCTCTCAGCTCACAACCACAATTTACCAAAGGGCAGAAAACCCCTAATTACTTGGAGCACTTGCTCCTACCTCGTAATGGCAAGCCTCCTAGAGGCACCTTTCAAAATACCAGAAAGAGCTGACCCGCTCTCAATCGTCCAAGCCTATTAAAGGCAATAACAGACTATTACACTTAACTGCCATCAAGGCACTACTTATAATGGATCAGGGGTATCTCGTACCCAATTTACTGGGCCTTCGCAGGAAGGAAAACAAAAACGGGTTAAATTAATAGCCCAAAATACAAAGTTGAATGGAGGCGAGTACTTGAGTACGAGTGGCGCTAGGCCAATTGAACAGGGGTTATTCCCACACTAGGGAGGTGACTCGTATAAGAAAATTTTAATACATTAGGAAAGAGAAGAAAATCGGTTATGAAAACGTAGTCACCTCAGATCAAAATGCAAAGGAGCTCGAGAGGGTAAGGCACTCTCTATCCCCGATTTACAGTTAAAGTAACATGAAAATTTTACATCGAAATGGTGTAGATTACATCAAAACGGTTTCGGACCTTCCCCGAGGATTAAACTGCTGAGCTAGCAAGACATTAAAGATGTTAAACGGCCATTACCTTGTTGAAGGGCTGCTGACTGATGAAAGAGGCGCTTCCCGCCTCCTGCTATTCTTCCATACACTAAGCTAGATGTTGTACGAGTGGCCGAGAGACCAGAAAATCAGCAGCTTTTATACCCTCGTGGAAGATTCGAGACCTTTCGTTAATAATTAAGACACACCCACATGCGTTTATTGGTCGGCTAAAAGTTACAAGTCAAAAATGAAGAAGAAACCTGTGATTGGAGGGAAATTAATTACAGAAATTACTGATTGGGTAAATTCAAAACAGGCGGAAAGAAAGGATTAATATTGCCAACCCACCAACGAAAGAACGAAATTTAGTAAAGACAACAACTTATGAATTTAAAATATCTTCAAGAAAAGTTCCTTCACTTCGCACCAGGGTGCATGATAATAGTTTTTGGTAGAGACATCTGTGAAGAATGTCCACACTTCTTGATAATTAGTAAAAAAAAAAACAATTCGAAATTAACACAGTGACATCTTCACATAAACGGTTGAATTAATTCAGTTTCAAAGTTCAGAGTTTCAACTGTAGAGGAGAACTTTAAGGCGGAACATTCAAATGTGCGGCGTATAGGTGTACCAACCGGCACAATTATTATTATTATTATTATTATTATTATTATTATTATTATTATTATTATTATTATTATTATTATTATTATTATTATTATTATTATTATTATTATTATTGTTGTTGTTGTTGTTGTTGTTGTTGTTGTTGTTGTTGTTGTTATTATTATTATTGTTATTATTGAATACTAATGGACCATTTTCTACGTAAATGCACCCTGCAAACAGTACCTTCTACTTGGTGTGCAGTCTATTATATCTTTCAACCTACCATATTTATATTTGAACAGAGTGTAGAATATTCAAGCTACATACGAGGTTCCTATGTCACGCAATTAGCGTACATGGAGATTTGGAATGCTGTGATAACATGTCACTGGTCAACTTTAAGCGATTTACGAAAGATTCATTCAATCTTCAGTAAATGAAATGCCCCAATTCGAACTAAATTTATTATTTAACCAGATTATTATAGACGTCCACCTCTAAATGCAATTGACTTTGTTTATAACACAAATTATCACCAATCCATCAACAAAAACCAATGTACCAACTATGCGATAGAGGGTATTATATTATGATAGAAACACGAAGAATTTAACGTGACTCAGTATTAAAACAGACCTCAATTTTAGGTAGAAATACACTGAATTAACTGCAGTGACCGAAGTAAGTGTTCATAATAATACCAGCGATAGGAAAGAATCAGTTCGCGCCCTTGAAAAATTTCATGAACTTTCAGAAAGAATTGGACTCCAAATCTCATACGAAAAAAATGAATGTAGGCAGAAGGGCCCTCTCGGAACTTACACGGACAACTTATTATAACCCAATTCCGCAAAGTTTTAAAGTAACTAAGTTGAAGTACCGGACCTAGGAAAGTAATTCAACCATCCGGCTTCGTGAAACAAACAAGAAAACCTCTAAATTATAAAAGACCTATAGAATTACTTGGAACAGGTATAGCAAGAAATCAATATCACGGAACGCAAAACTGAGACACTAAAACAGAGTAATAAAATTTGAAGCATTATGAGCAGCGTAAACCTCGACCATTACAGGAAGAAACATCGAAAGGCTAGATTGGAAGAATCCTAAGGAAAATATTCGGTTCAGTCTACACAGAAAGAGTCTGAATTAATAGGAAAGCTCACGAGCAATACCGATTTTAAAAGAATCAGAAAATATCAGCTAAAGGCAATTTAAATTCTACGATCACCTTCTCAATGAACAATGACAGGTTGACCGAAATAATCGTGTCCTCTCACTAAACGTCAAGAACAACAGGTTAACTGAAAGAGAATTCGAAGATACAGGAATCACAGGCGAAAATACGAAGAACGTATTTTCATTCATAATAGTAGTCGGCAATGTCCAATGTACTGCACACATAAGTACAACCGACAAAATCTGGACAGAATAATGCAAGAAAAAATTTAGTGGACGGATGAAGGGATGTTTGGAAAAGAAGAAATAAAGACATCGGCTAAGTAACTGATCCTCATTTGGGCATATCCTACTACTGCTACTGCTGTTGCTATTGCTGCTACTAGTAATAAGAATAAAAATATAATAAACATTTGGCCTCAGCTACCTGTTTGAGGCAATTTAGTCTGATACCATTTAGGCTTCCTGCTTGCCAACTTAAACGTTCCCTCTTCCACACACAAGATATGCCGTGCCTCTGCTGGGCGATATGTGGCTGAGATTAACCAAAATACTACATGTTTCACCAGAGATCTTTTACCAGGTAATTGGTGTATACTCATTCCGGCAAATGCAAAACTTATCGTTGGTCTGTTGTCTTCGAACTATGTTGATGAATGCAACGCATAAGATATCACTTCGATAACTCCTCCCTCAGTGGACATAGAAAATCTCTGACATTCTGGAAGCACATTCAAACATTCACCCATGTCCTTCTAGCCGAACATTTCAAAAGTGTGTGGTAGCATCACGTTATATGCCTACTGATGGCCATATTTCCTCATTTTGTCCATGTTTTGGGCATGATGAAAAATTTCATGAAGGTTCCTTCGTTGTCCTGAACAATGTGGCAGTGTGCGAACCATTGGTCCTCGCCAGTTGATTCTAACCTTGAGAATTAGTTACTCCATCATATCTGTTGTCCTAGCAATGTGCCTGAAGTCCTTGAAAAATTGCTGGATGACATAAATCGACACCTGTCTCAGGATCGACTCGTTAGTGCAGTGTGCCGTCAATGGTATGCTGAGCAATCTTCTAACATCACGTTTTCAGAGCATGGTTTGTTAGATTCACGGTCCGACATTCTGCCTCATGTATTGCGATGGTAATGCCTAGAATGTACACAAATAGGAGTTCAATTTCCCACGTGATTGTCAGTTTCACTGTCGATTTCCTTTCCATCATGAATGGATTTCAAGTCTTTTTCACAGGTACTGGTAATGACGAATTCGAGGTATTGGAAGTAATTAACGTCGTCATGGCCAGTGAATTCTAGTTTTGGAGAGGAGCATGACTGTGAGGTTCACTCAGCATATAACAAAGGGAGTATCGTTTATTTCCAGGTGGCAAAGGCACCCTAAGTCAGAGTAAACCACTCTAACCTTTTTAATGCCTTGTTAAAGTAAAATTGTAGAGTTCACCGTTATATTTCCCCAAGGCAGGTATATGGCTATCTTACGTGTATTAATGGGCATTAGTTACTAATAGACGTACCGCAGCTTTGTCGCAGAAAACCAAAATTCGGTCGTAAATTTCAACATGGTTTTGCAAAGCGAAATGCAGTTGCCTTTGTAAGGCAAAGTATTGGACCAGATGACTAGTGTCCGAGTAATATCCAGTATTCAATAAAAATTAGAATAGTAATAATAATAAATTTAAAAGTATAGGCCTAATACACCTGTAGTTATTTGTTTGCCGGACTGAGTGGCTCAGAAGTTGAGGCGCTGGCCTTCTGACCCCAACTTGGCAGGTTCGATCTTGGCTCTGTCGGCTGGTAGTTGAAGGTGCTCAAATATGTCAGCCTCATGTCGGTAGATTTACTGACACGTAAAAGAACTCCTACGGGAGTAAATTCCGGCACCTCGGCGTCTTCGAAAACCGTAAAAGTAGATAGTGGGAAGTAAAGCAAATACCATTATTACTTTATTTATTTTTTTATTTTTTTTGCTAGTTGCTTTACGTCGCACCGACACAGATAGGTCTTATGGCGACGATGGGACAGGGAAGGGCTAGGAGTGGGAAGGAAGCGGCCGTGGCCTTCATTAAGGTACAGCCCCAGCATTTGCCTGGTGTGAAAATGGGAAACCACGGAAAGCCATTTTCAGGGCTGCCGACAGTGGGGTTCGAACCTACTATCTCCCGAATACTGGATACTGGCCGCAATTAAGCGACTGCAGCTATCGAGCTCGGTCTTTATTGTTATTATTATTAGTTATTTGTGAAGATTACTTCCCAAGCCATTTCTTGCCATGTGTAACAGGTTCCATTTGATCTCACTAAAGCTCCCATTGTGTCGTCGGAATTGATGTGTGATGTACCACCCATGCATTCTGTAACCAATCTGGTGCTAAATCCCGGGAGGTATTTCCATTTATACTTGCGTTAACTTGGTCTAATAGCAGTGCTTTAGGCACCGTCCCAGTTTCCAGATAAAATAACAGATTCAAAACGGCTCTGCAATCACCCACCACAATTTTAAATTCACCGTCTGTGTTATAGGAACATAAGTACTACATCTTCAAAATCCAGTGTTATATTTCAACTACAATTCTATATTTGTCACCACATCATCACTTAATCATCGGTAATACAGTCGATATTCACTGTGTGTGCAACAATAGAAACAACTCAAGATCATTTATTGAGGATTTTATCCCTAACTTTGGTGGAATAATCAAATTATTTATCCCATCTTATGTAAGAAAAGGGAAGTAAAAATTGATTGTTCTCAAGAAATAATATACCATTTAGACTTTACTATTCGAAATACACTTGTTTCTTATCTTATAAATCAATTACATGTCACATGGGTTTGGATTACGGGACTTAGGTGGATCACTTTTGTGGTTCATTGATTGAGCAATAAGTTGACCGCAGCCTGTACAAAATACGTTCGAACGTTGTGACGTGTAATTATGTGTGTGCGAGTATCACAGAACATTCATGAAACGCTCTGAAACTTCAATTTATAACACAAAATGAGTAGTTTATTCAGGATAATATTTAAGGATAATAATGGAATCATCCTTTGTTAATATATATATCAAAGATTGGACATCCTAGGAATATGCAAACCCCTGCGAGAATCTCAGAACAGAAGAGATTTTAGAAATATCTAAAATCGTGAAAGGAATATATTCCATTGTCATAAAAAGTTCTCACAATATTTCCGTAGCACTGGAGGTCTTCTCGCATTTTATCTCTTAACAGGTGCCTCACTTTTTCATGACATCTGTGTTCCTGGTATTTTGGAGTTTTGTCTGTCCTAGTAACCAGCACAGCATTTTCATCTGTATTTCAAGAGGTCTTGTTCATGGTTTGTGAATGTATGTCTGCTATGCTTGCCGCAGAGCGCCACTGGTCGGACCATCGATTTTGAAGTCAGCCCAACCAAAGCACGATCATCAAGTACATCTTGCGATATCCAGTATCAACGGGAAACGCTGGTGTGTTTCTCACTGCAAACGAAATGTTGCTTAAAGTGTTATTGCATGTGCCCTATTAATAGAACAGCCTCATATTAGTCTAGCGCAACATTCCCTTTAAGTATATCTATTGCGGTGACAGCACAACAATATGTCTTACGATGTACTTGATGAGACACCCGGTATATAGGATTAGCAATCGACATTAGGAAACTTTACTCTCTGACGGAAGTAAGTTCCTGGTATAATATTCTGCTTTCAAACAAACCAAAAATTAGTCTGGGTTGAGTTCCACAACTTGTTTGGGTGATATTGTTATTCAGTCTACGATCCCATAGTCACAGTCATGTTGGAATCCGAAACATGGGCTGCCATGGCACTGTGCACACATACATTTTCTACACGCCCACATAACTCACCACCAGCTAAGAATTGATGTCATGGAGCAGTTTTATTGATGTGAGCAATCAATAAGTTCCCGGAATTTATTCTTTTCAACATAGAAACAGCCAATCTGTGGAGCGAAGCAGGACATGACTCGGTTCGATATTCGATAGAATTCCACCAAAGATACCTTCATCCTCATTTTAATGATTCCCAAATATCCATTCTGGCTTACCCTATGCAGTGTTAGATTACCTTACAACTTTCACCCATCCTTAGATTAAGAATTTTTCTTCTGGTTTCCTCAATGAAAGGGTTGTCGATGCGACGGTCCTTTAAAGTTTCCGCTAGCACTGGACTTCTTCCGGTGAGTGCCCCATGCTGACGATGTCTAGTCGTAGACAGGTGCGTTCCGTCCATAAGCAGGTCGCCTTCTCCCATTTCTCACATTATTCGAGAGAATGTAACACGTGTAAGTTCCCAATAGGCTCGGCCCTTTATCCTCAATAGTCAAAAGTCACCGGATCATAATTATGTCGTTTGGGCACGTCACAGCTACTGGACGTCCTACTGGACGTCATATTTCACCAAGAATGGACAGGCTACCAACAATGTTCACTTCATCTAAGTTTGATTCCTTCGCCAAGGGTCACGTGCTTGTATGACATCTTTAGGCGGCTGAATTACTTCAATTTCCCTTCTATAAGCCTGAGAGCTGTATAAAATGTTTGTTAAACTTGCTGGTTCTGCATGGTTAAACAATTTCTTGTAATTATGAAAATCAGGACATTTCGGCATATGCCAGAGCCTAGATTAGTAAGGAGGAATGCTGGTATTGTAAGTTCATTCGCCAATATGGGCTTTGGTTTAATCATTATGAGAAAGGTTTTATTAATAAGGTACGGCTGTCCAAGTTCGTCAACCTTTGGTGACGTAGGACGCTTTCATCGTTATGCCCTTTCATAGTTCCAGGGATACTTATGATTTTTATATATCAAGAACTTTATTAGTTATATGAACTTATATTTCGGTTGTGAAATACATTGGAGGTAAAAATTGGTTGACATGAACTTTTTGGTGCGGGTGAGATTGATATGCAAAAGGATGATCAAGGTCGAAGCATTATCAACATCAGGCGGAACCTGTGTTCTTTTCGTCGAGAGTATTGTATTGAAAGGACTCTGTCGTGCAAATACGATCGGAAGACTTAGACGTATTCCGAGATGTGAAATCGTTGCTCGGAGTAATTTTCAAGTAGAAAGGAATTGGAACACCAACTTGAAACAAAGGAAACATACTTGGACTCTGAAAGTTTTCAGGGTGAGGATACTATGGTTTGTATTGAAGTGACACTACAATACTTTCTCGAATTTTCAAGCAAAACATTACGGAACTCAGGAAATTAACATCACGCTAATAGGGTTACTCTTATACATGATATAGGCTTTTGGGCTTAGGCCGTGTCAAGAAAATAAGGTGAAATTATTTACACTTCGCAGAAAACTATGCTGTGCGTCATCAGAAGAAAGCCTCGACTGTCGTCTAGAAAAGCTTCTAATGTTTTATTGTTATAGAAGCCTGCGAAACGTAAAGAATTTCACCTTATTTTCTTGACACCACATAAGCCCAAAAGTCTACATCCTGTCTATAAGTACGGGCCGTGAAAGCATCAATAGCAACAGGGTTACTCTTGATTGCTATAGTGACTGCTAACCTCGTCCAGTGTGGAGAAAGACTTAACGAATATTTTACATTGCAGTGCGAGAATACTAATCTCATTAATATTAAGCGAAGGAATGGTGTTATTTCAGGGTTCTGAGATAATTTATGTTCGCACGAGTGTGGTAGACCGTCCCAGATAACAAGTGTGTTGGCCGGCTGACTGATTGAGAGGACAGTCTTTGTCAGTTAGGCACGGAAGTCCGTGAAATTCGAGTCGCCCCGTAGGAAGAAACACCTTGTAGACCTGAAATATTATGTAGAAAAATCTTAAATACTACTGTAACGAGGCTTTTTCAATGTTTTCTAAGAGAGAATACTTAACATTAACTAAATTTGTAAAATAAACGTAAGTTGCTTGTCTTTATCCACCTTATTTACTACTAATACCAATATAAATGGTCCGTTATTGGACATTATAAATTTTCCAGCTAACTCATTCTTGGTTGCCAGCGTTTCGCCCTCGTGTGCTAGGGTGGGCTCATCAGTTGGTACCTAGCACACTTACTACTACTACTTACAATTATTACTAGTTACTAAAATTATTGTCAAAGCATAGTAAATATTTTTTGAGAAATAATTTTATATTAACTAACATTCATGCTTTTCTAAGTAGAATTATTTTAAATATATTTCAATTGGACGAATTAGCGCGCAGCAACTATGAAACCGTCAATAACTAATGTATGTATGTATGTATGTATGTACGTATGTATGTATGTATGTATGTATGTATGTATGTATGTATGTATGTATGTATGTATGTATGTATGTATGTATGTATGTATGTATGTATGTATATCCACAACTTGCCCCGTTTTCCTGCGGGTCGGGTGTGAAATGGGATGAATCTTCGCAGCTAGTTTCTATGGCCGGATGCCCTTCCTGACGTCAACCTCATCAGAGGAGTGAACGAGTCAGTTACTAATGATAATTAATATAATCTGTTATGGATTCAAATAAGACCTTTCAAAATTACGGATAATTTTAAATATTATTATGCGGAAAAAGTAACGACTATGGCATGACTTACGCCTGTGTGGGGACCAAATTCTTTTCTGCTGTGAAACACTTGTTTAGTCCTGAGTAGTTTTCCGTTATATCTTATTTTATGTAGCCAAACACTTAGTAAAATTTCGATTTCGACGTGCGACGACAATTAAAGAAAAACACTGTATCACGCAGTTAAATTGTTAGCCAATATATAATAATTATAATCCTGTAGTCAGTCGAGAAATAGACGTCGGATATTTTCGCATTTTCCTAACCTTTTGGATTTTCATTTTTGTTAAAAGAGCAAGGATAAAAGTTCATCATAGGACACCTTCTCTCTCTAGTGACTATTCCCCGGTGTGAATTGAGCTATTATCCATATGTTGCGTCACCGACCTCCGGTACTTAAATCCTCTGGGAACTAGTGTCCTTCAGCTAATAGCACCCTTAGTTTTATCTCAGATAGGCAGGACAATACAAACATCGAAAGTGGGTTTATTTCGATTTTAGCACCTATCTCTTCGTTTTTTGTGATAATGGTTACCTAGTTGTACTTCCTGTTTAAAAAACAATCACTAGCACCACCACCACCACCACAATTTTTTTGTTCGTTAGGACCCCAGGGTACAACAGTTAAAATAAATGTTCGAAACTCGGCATTCGAATAGCCGGGTTGTGCACTACATTGGATATTACTTGATTAGCATACAATTACAGAACTGTATTAAGTGATCCAAAACAAGAAACGACAAATTCCTCCATTAATATTAGCTGAGTAGAAAGCTATAATGCAATAGATATGTTGAAAATAGTTTTCGATATTTCACGTTTCATGCTTTCTTTTACCATGCATGGAATAATAACTTATTCGGGAGATATTTTTCACTAAATGCTAAGTACCTTCGGAAATATCAATTCTGAATGTCGTCGCTGCGCCTAGAAAAATTGCTATGTGATAATATTTCAATTTCCAACTGTGATCAGAAATGTTCTGTCATTTAAGGTGCAGTACTGCATCAACTGTATCAATGAATATTCTTTGTGATATATGTGCTGCGGGTCAGTATCTCTTCCCTCAACATTGTCACTAAGTGGTATTTCGAGGCGCAACGACGATAAAGTGGAGTCCTGCGTGATATACAAAATATTATCTGCATCCGCACCAGCATCTGCATCAGCGAAAGTTTATCCGTGCAAATTGCTACTACTTAACTATATTACACCCGAGATATTGAAACGGGTAGATCTGTTACCATAATACAATAGACCTGATACCAGCACCCGTCCGGTGACAAGTTTATGAGGGATTTCCACTTGCGGTATCTACCGACATATTGAGCGGCTCTCTTTCGGATCATTTGTTCCTTCCTTACACTAATTTCAGGCAAGAGCTAGTTTGGTTTACGTCAACTTTATGACTTTATGGAATCCAGAAACTTTACATATCACCATTCTCCCATACAACTGTCAAGGGTCGTCTCACCACAAGCAAACCAAATCTGCATTAAATGTATGAAAGGTTGACTTGTCGTGATTTCTAGAGTATACATGAGTGAAAATCAATAAACGTCATTCTTTAGAAATTATCAGCAAAATTATCCGTACTGCCATACAGTTTGCATCCGCCAAGACACTAACTTCACGGATATTCGCATACGTGCAAGACTCTAGATATAAGGAAAATGAAGAAAAGTTGTTTATATTAGGTATGAGCTATGATGGAGAAGTTATTCATGAATGTAGATCGCGATTAATAATTACATCAATGGCTAGCATTGCTCATGTGGCAATACAGTACTGTTCAGGCTGCACGGTAACGAGCGACGGCGGTGGTTGTGGTCGCTCTGCATAACTACGGAGTCATTAACAGCTCTTGATCAGGAAGATAATGAGATGGCTGTCGAAAGGAGAAGAAGAACGTGAAGAAACGATCATTTGAAGAATGAGGAAGAAGGCAATCATAGAAGGGGAGGGGTTTGAAAATCAAGACCTTGAATATCCGAACATCACCAAGCCGAAAAAATGCAATATGTGGTGTCCTACAGTGTCCAAAGCCCTGAAGGCAATCAACAATAACATTGCACTGATTGAGTATTGCGCTTAGTTGTGGTGTTGCTTTGCCTCTGCTACTGCCCATCATCTTCACTAAATGGCACTACTTCTGCAATTAAAGAAACTAACAGTCAGTCATTCAATCAACCATCATTGATCTGTAATTAGGACTGTCGCCTATGGGCCGGATTCCCTATGAGTTGTTGCCTAATCTTCGACAATTAAAAATCCACAGCCTGTTTCCAGTTATTTGACCTATCAGGAATGGAATGAATGAAGCCTCCATCTAGCGGCAAGGATAAGAATTCTGCCGGTTGCCGAAGCCTGTGGCACTCCTCTGGTTGCCTAATCTTCAATGATTTCAAACAACTTAGAAATTCATCGAACTTTTCTCTTGATAATTCATCTTTACAAAAATGAATATTTGCCTCAATTTGTCCTCTTGAATTCCAAATTTATCTTCTTACATGATCTTTACTACATTTAAAAGCGTCATTCAAATCATCTCTCCACAGCCAGCTCTGACTATACCACTCAGTCTATCAGCTCATCTCCTTATTCGGAGATTTTCACAGCCCAACCTTTGTAACATTTACGTAACACTACCATCCTGTTTGACATGACCCAGAACAAATAGTGCTGCTTTCCTTTGAATATTTTTCGCTTCTCGAATCAAGAAATCCTGATGTGAGTCCCATACATTCAAATCGTACTCTACTTATGGTCTTGTCATAGACTGATACGCCCTCTCCCCTCTCTCCCCTATATCGACAACGTCTGATAAATTCTTCTGGCTTGGGAAATGGGTGTTGGCGGCAGAAGAGTAAAGGTGGTGGTATACAATTTCTCCGCAGAGTTCGTATGGAGTGAGGGCATATGACGCTGTTGATGGTGATTCGTCCGTTGGGTGTGGACAGGTGTAGGCTATGTGCCAGCACCGAGGTTCACCCTCTCCCTTCCTACTATCACATATCACGTCATTCATTTAATTTCATTAACTCCTCTGACGAGGTTGAAGTGAGGAAGGGCGTCCGGTCGTAGAAACACGCTAAGAAGATTCACGTCATTTCATACCCGATCCCGTAGAGAAACGGGGCATACACGTACAAGAAATGTACACACTACAGGGAAAAGTAACAATGAAATATATGTCTCTATTCATTGAACGTCAGAGCTGCCACAAGACAAACGAAAGTTTCTCCCCCATCTTATCCCCTGCAGTGGGGGTTGTAGAACACGTCCACGTTGTTCGAGCGATTTCCTTTCCTGTGTAGTTGACAGGAATACGTTTTGATCGCAACAACAACGCTTGACAACTCCTAAGTAGCTCCACCAGGAGTCAACAATACAAAATAAAAATAATTCAAATTTGAACGCTGCGCTCACCCTTCCCCTAATCATCACCATCATCATCATCGTCATATTCAGACGTTCAGGTCACCATGGGAGATGAATACATCCTGGGAAACTACCGGCACTAAATGACATACGATTAAAAAGTCCTCGACTAACAGAACGTCAATTGGCTAGGATCAACCGTACAGTACTGCATGCAGTCTGAGGTCTACATCACTTCTTATAAGATATTCCACTTCCAGATATCCGTCGAGAAGCTGCAGATGAGGTGGTTATTATTATTTTAAGAGAAAGTACAACTGGGCAACCATAGACGATAGTCTGCAGCCAAGCAACTCAGTGGCCCATATGTTGTATGGGCATTTACCGGTAACTCCAGGACAGAAATAAAGGATAAGTTTCTTTCTTTCTACAGTAAGCCTCACTGCACCACATCCAAAATTCTGGTCGAGATCTTTTCAGTCCAGTGGGGTGGACGGTACTCTTTGAAAGTCTACATACTGGATGACGTGGAAAGCACTGAACAGGTTACACTCAGATGTTGAGTCAAAGAACCAATTTGAAGAAATGAGGATTTGCTGTGACTCCACTTTGTGTGAATGTAGTGAAGAGCATCTCATTGGCTGCAGATATTACACGATTACATGTTCCTCAGGGGAACTTATGCATGCAACGGCTGAAGCTTGTGATCTGGCTAAAGAATTGACACTGTGTACTGAATTTAAGTTATATATACGTTGAAATTACCTTAATTTTATGAATATGAATTGTAAAAGCATTCAAGCTCATTAGCGTTTTACAACCCTGAAATGACTAGGGCGTCGTCCCGATATGGCAGTGGACTCATCAGTTGGAATGCTACACCTTACCAAGACGCTGGCGGCTGGTGCGCTGTTGAGACACCACTACAAGCCTCCTGTGTAGGACAATGCAGTGACAGTGCAGTAAGGGAAGCATGTACCACCACTTGTATACATGCCTGCCGTTAGCTATTATACTGTATATAGATTTTCTTTGAACGGTGTTTATAATTTCGGTATACAGTTTCAATTGTATATTTTTGTAACGTTAGATGTCTGCAAACGCGAATAATTAAGAACATTGTAGAAAGAGGGATACAGATCATGAGGTTTGTATAGAATCCAAAGTTAGCAAATGAATTGGGGATACATAATTGGAATGCGTTTGGCAGGAAAGTTATAAGCAGAATTAAATTAATTGTCTACAAAGTAGCAGTCGGACTGGTGGTAAGGTAGCACAATGTCTACGATGCTGAAAAGGAAATTACTTGTGGTATAAAAAAATATAGGATTGATGTGCGGTATTTCAAGATTATATGGGATAGAGAATGAATACGTTTGACTGACGATCAACGCAGGGATGTTGATTCGAGAGATACAGAAAAGTGCACTGAGATGGCATGTGTAACTGAGACCCAAAGATGATGTGGGAACTGGGAGGAGAAGTGGTTTACCCCAAGCTAAGGTGGAGATGTACAATCTTAGAAGAAAGGAGAGGAGCCCCTAAACAAATACGAGTGACGGGAAAGAATAACGGGTGGATATGCCTATCGTACATACAAGTCGAAAAAAGTTTCATAAACGAGAAGTAGAAGAAGGTATTTCTGATAATGACCATCTTCGTGAATTAACGAAGTGGTGATTGGTTTCTTTTGAATAAGACTGTATCATAGTGTAATGTTTAAATCATTATGCAACAGAGTTTACACGGTGTTCCCGCTGACAATGTGTTAAGATACATAAGCTACGATTTGTGAAATTAAAATGGATTTTTCATCACAGGTAATGGGGCGAGGATAATTTTACTAATATTTTCATGGCCTCAACATCATAATGTACATGAATATCCACTAGCCATCCATTACTTTTTTGACACTTTTTGCGCATCACAACAGTGTCAGTAAAGCGATCATAATGTGTTGCTTGTCAATATTAATGAGGTAATGCGGTCACAGTAATCATGCATAACAAACAGTACATTACGCATGACTCATTTCATCACCCGTCTGTCCGTTTGTGACAGCGTGTCAGCGAACTTCCTTTGAAGGTAATTGTGGGAATACGGTGAGTTTAACCGGCCTTGTACTAAATTATATTTGCTTAGTTTACAGTTCTCCTAGCCTCTTCCCTTCAAACTAAATTTGTTCCGCATAATTCTTTAAAACATGACTATGTATTCAAGTCTGGATACATAGGAACAACTCCCTCTTACGAAACAAAAGCTAGAACACAAGTACGTATTGGCAAGTATATACACACTATCATACAAAACACAACATTACTTCGATGAAAACTATTTCCTTCGAAACCATATGCATAGAGTGATCGAGAAATGAAAGTACGGATAAGATTCCATTTCTGAAAGTCTTCTTTGTACTTTATGATATCCAAGATGAGACTTCGTAATAAAAGAACCGTTTACAGAATTGAATGCATATATCTACTGAAGCAAACAGCAAGTTTAACGTCTACATTAAATATGGAATAATTCTAGGGTAAGCTTCAAATTAAGTAGCTTGATGATAGATAGATAGAGAGTATAGTCTATAAGCATTCATAACAGCGATACCGGTACTGTAATTATACCCTTAATATCATTTCAAAGAATTTCATGACATTCAGACACGAAATGAAAGAAAATAAGAAATAAGGCGTAACATAATCATCATTTAATAGATATTGAATACTTCAACATTGTTGGAACGTAATATAAACCATCATAAAAACTGCGATGATTCTAGATAGAAGGTGGTGGTGACGATTCTTACTTCAGTGAATATGAGAACTAACCACCCTTTAGGTAGAAGTTGTAGTTATGTTCAAATATTATACACCAAGTTTTAGTTAATTATCTATACGACAAGAACTCTTCTGGAATTTATTTGGAATATTATTTACTCTAGGAGGTGGCTTATGTTTAGCCTAAACAAACTTTCGTGAGTGGCAGTGAAACTGGACGGCAGATGTCAATGGTATTGTCTTTTCAAACGCATTTTTATGGAATGAATTTTATTCTATTGAAACTATGGATTCATGTACATTTTAGAATAATGTTCACAAAGTTGAGTTTAAGAAGACGAAGACATCACAAATGTGTTTTATTCTCTTCATCAAAACAGTAAACCAGTATTGTGGCATTAACAGTAAAACTGTAAGTATTCCAAAGTTAGAATATTTCGTAGGTGCCAGTTATTCCCTTGAGATTAATAATAAACATATCTCCGCTTGTCTAACAGTGAAATTCTTAGTTAATAAAACTAATTTAAACTAACCTCAACGCAAACATTTCAAAACAATTGTTAAGCCTGAAGATGACATCCAAAGTCATTGATTCCTGCATATCCAACAGTCATCCGTCAGCATATTACTGGCAGGTTCTGGAAGAGAATACAATCTATACATATCTTAGGAGTGAAGGTTCCACGGTGTGTAGAATTATTTAGTTCTTCTTCCGGGTTGAACCGTGTTGTTGTTTTATGTACATTACGTACAGTTTGCCGACGTTTCGAATACATTGCAGTATTATTTGTCAAGGCGACTGAAATTCTCCTTGGATGCCTATCATACATAGATAAAGACATACAGCGCAGAACATAAACACGCAGGACGAACCTCTAATTACATAACAGCGTAAGTACCAATATCTGGCTGTGACACACACTTTCCAGAATTCTCACGATACAGCCAAGGGGCTTACATCATCCTGAAAGGGTAGGATATATAAGACCAAGGTCAGGAACCACTCTCGCTGCCTGAGAGACCGGTTACCTCGGATCGAGAAGAGGTATGTCAATCGCCTTGACAAAGAATACTACAGTGTATTCGAAACGCCGGCAAACTGTACGTAATGTACAGAAAACAACAACACGGTTCAACCCGGAAAAGGACCTAAAATATATATATATATATATATATATATATATATATATATATATTGAAACGGGAACGCCCTACGAGCATTCACGTTTCATTCTTTTATTAAGAGGAGCTCGCTAACACCCGGCCGTAAGCATTTAAAACTTGCGCCGAGCGCACAGGCATAGTGGGAGCTGCAAACAAGCTCGCGATGTTCTAGAACACCGGCCAAGGACAAGCGACGTCACGCAGAAGGTTCCTTCGTGTTCCATAGCATTGCTGCATGAACGAAATATAATATCAATATTTCAATAACGTCACCTTGCAGGCAGGAATAATGAACGCTGCTAGCCGAAATTTCGTGTCAATCGGTGTGAAGATGGCCAAGATAAAAAAAATTCTTGGGGCCCACATGTGTAGCCACGCCCACCGGCCTTCGGCAATATAAGCGAGTCGCCAGCCTGGGGTAAAGCAGAGAGAGTGTGCGGTACGCAGCGGCAGTGTGCTGTAGGCAGTAAGTGAATGGAGTCGGCAGTAAGCCGTGAGTTCAGTGAGTGTGTGCAAGCAAGCACGTCGCGACATAATTCGTCACTCGGTCCGGCTGTATACTTGAGTTCAGAACGTTCGTGTTAAAAGCTTTCTCCGTAGCCTTGATTTCATTTAAAGACTGTGTTCTCGCATAAACTGTGCCAGCCTTGATTTCATTTAAAGACTGTGTGAAAACAGCGATAGTGTTTCTAGCCAGCCTTGATTTCATTTAAAGACTGTGTTCTCGCATAAACTGTGCCAGCCTTGATTTCATTTAAAGACTGTGTGAAAACAGCGATAGTGTTTCTAGCCAGCCTTGATTTCATTTAAAGACTGTGTTCTCGCATAAACTGTGCCAGCCTTGATTTCATTTAAAGACTGTGTGAAAACAGCGGTAGTGTTTCTAGCCAGCCTTGATTTCATTTAAAGACTGTGTTCTCGCATAAACTGTGCCAGCCTTGATTTCATTTAAAGACTGTGTGAAAACAGCGATAGTGTTTCTAGCCAGCCTTGATTTCATTTAAAGACTGTGTTCTCGCATAAACTGTGCCAACATTCCCTCTTAAAGACAGTGGAATGCAGTATCGTGATTTCTTTTCCGAGGAACCATGTCAGTTCCCATCATAACCTGTTCAGAATCACGTATGATCTTAAGTGCCAGTGATAATCTTCTAAAATTTACGACGTAATGGAACTTGGACTGTCATTTATTTCAACAAGTGTATTGTGCTGATGGAGTACAGTGCAGAGACTGTACCCGGTAAATTTAATTTTCTTTATGAAGTGCTTAATCATTGCACCTCGGAAGGTCCTAGATTGTTTTCGTTTGTTTATTATTCCAAATACGATAATTCCTTCCATCTTATCCTCGTGGAACTGTGACTCTAACTTTATCCTTGCCGCTAAAGTGCGTTCAACATCATTGACTGTGGGAATTATTTCGGCGTGCTTCGCCTTAGAGAAGTGTCACACCAGTGTCCCATGACGTCCAATGTGGAAGCTCCACATTTCCCCGTTCCTGCCTCAGGTTCGAGTCATCAACACTAATACAGAGAAAACCCCAACGACGGAAGACAACACCGACGCCGACCGCAAGACGACGCAGCCGCCGCAGGACGACGTCCTCTCCACGCCTTCAGGGATAACTCCACGATTCAGCTGTAAAAGGTGACATAATTCTTTGCATATCTATTGAATAAACTGAAGGATCCACTTAATCATGAATTTTTTTTCACTACCCTTCTCTCTCACTCTCTTAGCATGGGCCGTACACGCCTTGTCGTTCCTCATGCTCTCCGATAAACTGAAGTACGGGCGTTCCTGTTACAATATATATATATATTGTACCAGGAAAGCCTAGGTCCTGGTCCATATCAATCGAAAGAAACGTTATTCCAGCATAAAAGATCCGACCGACGTACAAACATCTATGTAAAGAATGTTCCAGTATGTGCCAAACCCCACGAGTGCACTAGGCGGAGTCAAGTGACGTCACCTGTCGCTCGAAGCTCACCTCCCCTAGAGATATTTCTCGAAAAGAATTTTCTTTTGCCAGCTTTTCAACGCCTTAACCAATTTCAACGGGACAAACGCTGAATCGTAGCGGACGTCATAAAAGTTAATCCCTGTGAATTTCGAATTAATTCATCCCATGGTTGTTGAGTTATAATAATTTAAAGTCTAAAAGATATTACGCACTCACGGTCACATGGCCAAGAGATGCTACCCCTCCCAGCGCTGGTATCTATATATGTCAAGGCCAGCCAGCAAGCAGGCCAGTACAAGGACGAGTATCCAGATGTGTGTGAGTGAGACAGAGGAGACACCGACCCGCGTACAGTATGTTCGCGCAGTCACGGTGAAAGTACTTGCCGTCGCATTTCCGGAACGCGAAGTTATATCGCCGACAGAATTATAAAAGACGTCGCACTGTATTTAGTACATCGCGTCGCGACTACGGTCTAATCCTAAAGACATTTAAGAATATAATACGAGTGAACTTATTGAAGTGCAAATATCAAATATTTAACGTTCACAGCATATGTCATTACGTGTAGACTTAGGTTACTTCAAATGATATTGAACTTCTACAGAAACTAATGTGTAGAATCACCAGAACTCATTTCTTTTCGAGTATTGAACTGTATTTCTTTATTTACGCCGCATCAGTATACGACTTACAGTAGTAATTTGAGTGAAAACTAAGAACTTTTCTGAGATAATATGACGTTATTATAACAAGATAAGCAGAAAATAATCCTTAGTGACTTAATGACTGTCTTCAAAGACTGTGATTATCGACTATGATTTGCCTTTTCAAGTGTGAACTGTGTAATTATGAACGTTTCAGTAACGACTTTAAATAGTATTTCATACAGGAAGGACTGTGATTCTTCATTTAACGTCTTGAAATTCAATTACGCCATAAATAGTGTTCAACAGCAAATGACAGTGTCAGTGATAACTACTCGCACTAAGTGAATTTTACGTGTGCGAAAAATCACCCTAACAAGCTGCAATTCTACATGATCCAGTTCCAGCCGTCATCACCTCATCGGGAACGTAAACATGGTGTGTTAATGGAACATCGCCGATCCTGATTCTCCACGGAACATTCCAGATGTCCATCCTTCGACATTTTGTAGCAACATTTCTTTCAGTAAGTGAGTAGTAACAAACTGACTAAAATTTTTTCATTAATTTTGAACAGTGGAAACTTCAGTGCCGCATGTGAACAAATATTTCAAAGTTCTCATGATTTCTCAGAAGTGATTAATTTAATTTCAAATTTCATTTTTATATCTCACAGAAAGACTTTAGGCTTTTCAAGTGTGCTATATATCAAGGTTTACAAACTGAAAACTGAAAACTTTTAACAGAAATTTAATTTCTCATATCAACTTACAATTACAAGTGTGTGCTTAGGTTTAGAAAGACTTTAGGTGGAAATTCAATACCTCATATTCTCACATATGAAAGACTTTGAAATCAGTGATATTTATTCCATTTTCATGAACAGAATTCAGGAAGATAACGTTCAAACTTTTAATTTCAATGCCAGATTTGAGTCCAATAATCATATTGCAGCGTGAAGAATTAATAAATTGTTTTGAAAAAATTTTAACCATCTATTATTCGCTCTGCGAGTCTATCCTACTCTGTATCGGCTCCAAAACCAAGTTCCACTCCATGAGGTCCTACTCATGCCCTTTACCCAAAAACTTTTCCTGGTACAATATATATACATGATGGTCGGAAACAACTTGAACAGTGTAGATCAGGGGCTCTCAGACGCCCAAAATCTTACGCGTGCAAATCGAGGCGCAAGAGCTCCGTGCACTGTGCATCGGTCGCGCTCGGCTTGTCTCGGACCAACGCTTCGTCTCTTGGCTACTCGGCTAAGCTCGGCTAAGCTCGGCTCTACTCGGCGCAACTCAGCTCGGATTTGGAGCACTAAGGGGCAAGTGAGGAAGAGGGAGACAGGGGGAGCGAGCAAGACAGGCGTGAGGAAAGAGTGAGTAAGCGCTATAGCTCCAAATCGAGGAGTGGGGGTACTGCACTCTGGTCAACCAAGCGAAGTCGTCTTTTGCACCGTGCACAGTGCATGCACCAAGCGCATGCACCCTGAGAGGCCCTGGTGTAGATGAATGTTATAGGGATGGTCATACTAATACATAGATTGAAAAAATAATTCGATACCCTACACTGCTGATATGTTATCACTTGGTGAAGTTAGCCAGTCAAATCGCTTTGTGGGCGAATTCGAAAGAGCTTAGGGAGGCGGTGTTGCTAAATAAACACGTGATCTAAGACCGGCTTGACCGCACCAGTCGAAGTAAACAACCTCGCCAGAGGAGACTTTTCAACACTATCTCCGAGCTCACAGGACCGCGCCATAGCAATTACGCTACGGTGAGCCCGCTAACACCCACTGTGTGTTTGTGTTTGATGCAGATTGCAAAGAATTTGGAAATTTATTGAACATCTTGGTAATTTATTACAATCCCTAATTCCCCTTCCCATAAACAAATATTTGCCCAATTTTTCCTCTTGAATACCAACATTATCTTATCATTGTGATCTTTCCTACTTTTAAAAACCTCTAACTAATTCGTCTACTAATGTAGCTCTTCGCCACCTCTCCACTGACAGCTAGGAACATACCACTTAGTCGAGCAGCATGTCTCATTTCTCCGAAGTCTTCGATTTTTCCTGCCGAAAACACGACATCTCGTAATCTGGAGACCTATGGGCTGAGCAGCGTTCGCTTGGTAGGCCATGGACCTCCGGAGCTCTTGTGCCATGGGGTTTGGTTTTATACCAACGTCTGGCATCATCAATGAGAAAATATTTTTCACTCTTTTTAAATAGACATATGGTGGTTTTTTCGTTTTGGTGGACTTAAGGTGAAGGGGATAATCGAAATGAGAAAAAATCGCGAGGGAACGTTCGCTTGAAGAATGAAATAGGAGGGAACTATGAATGGAAGAAGGACTCCCTTTAAATTTGCCTAGTGTAATATCACAGAGTCGGCAGAAAACTAAGTGTTAAGGCCTACAATACCGAAAGTCTACTAAATTGATCAACAGTAACATTATATTGACCATCGTTTTCGATAGATGACATTACTGCTGCGAGTCGCGTGAGCTAAGGGAGTTACATACGCGAGTATAAAAACCTGATTAAATATTGGCGGGAATTAGCGGTAGAGTTAGGTAACCTTCATTTTCTTAGCATACCATTCCTGTGGTGCATACACTTGATAAATAATGGTATGTCACACACTGATTCATCATAACATTCCAGCTATTCGATCTCTGCTATGAGGCGCTAATAGGAACGGTGATTGTGCCCACGTAACAGAAAATGGCAGGACAGTGCTCACCGCTGTCTGTGGGCGGGTCATTTCAACTCTGGGACATAGCATTATTAGAACGCTAGCGTAATGTTTCTCGTGAAATGTGAGAAACTGTGCCATTTTCATTTGATCAAGCATTTCATATGACAGCAATGTTTTTTAACCCGTACATTCCAAACGGTTACTATGTATGCTGATAAGATTACCGATACCATAGTAAAGACTTGTGTTGAGTTCTGTTTAGTATTTGTCTGTGTCTGTTACAGCATCACGAGAAAATGGATGGATGGGTTTTAAAGAGAATGTTTTGAACATTTTAGTAAGAGGAGTTGTACCAGAAGGTCCTAAAGAATAAAAATTGATCTCTCTCGGTACCTAACTCTATAGACCGTAAAGCAAGTTGCAATAAAGATCGTTCCTGCAAAGTGTTGTGTTGTATCTCCTAGAGTACAATTGTAACTTAATCAAGTGTTGAATTTCCGAATTCCAAAACCTCTTCAACAAGGCTTCCTTGAATTCATCATAGGTTTTAATGTTAAATTTAAATGCTGTGTACCAATTTAATGCTTTCCCTTCCAATAATCTAGAAGCTATCCTCAATTGGTGATCGGATCGTACATTATTCTCTTGAAAGTACTCTTCAATATTGAGAAGGAATTCTTTCGCTGTGTACTCTTCCTTTCCGGAAAATTTTGCAGGTTTATCGTCTGACAATTTTAAGACTGTGGAAATGCTAGAAGTATCTCCACTAAACCCTTGACACGTGTGTAGACACCTCCTTCTCCACCTAAGAGATTCTATTACCAATCGTCTCTATTTTTCCTTGTAATTCGACCTTGATATTCTTAACTTGCCCACGTATGGAGTTTTCCACGCTCTGGACTTCCTTTTCGAGGTCCTGCTTCACTTCATTTACATCGCGGCCTATGCGAATGATTTGAGTATGTGCGCTATCTAATTGGTTTTTTACATGCTTATCTGTTTCCTCCTGCCTTGTTTTAAGTAAATTGACTTCATTACTTATTTTCTGAAAGTTAGTCTTAAAAGATTCATGGATGTTATCCTGAATAGAGGCTATTTTTGCTTGTGCCTGTGATAACTGACCATGAGATTCTTTAAATTCTGCCTTTAAGCTTTCAACTTCCTTAATCAATTGATGTGAGGTAGGAAAAGAAGCTTTTAAGTCTTCAACTATTTGTAGTTTAAGGTCCTGTTTTACTGTTTCTAAGTCATGGGTGAGGCGTTCGTTTATTTCCGTAAACTTAGAATTAATCTTCGCATTAGTTTCTGAGAATCGTTTTTCAATCTCAGAACCAGCTTTAGTAAGCCTATTTTCCAAATTAGCATTAACTTCGGTAAACTTGGTTTTAATTACTTTAGTTACTTGTGTGATACGACTTTCTAAGTTGGCTGTAGTTGCGGTACTGGTCTCATTGATACGAGTGTTAATATCATTAATACGAGATTCTAAAGTGGTACCTAATTGAGCAGTTGCAGCATTAGCCTCATCAATACGAGTGTTAATCTCAGTAATACGAGATCCTAAAGTAGTACCTAATTGAGCAGTTACGGCATTGGCCTCATTAATACGAGCTTGTAAATCAGCACCTACTTGAGCAGTTGCAGCATTGGCCTCAGTAATACGAGCTTGTAAATCAGCACCTACTTGAGCATGCGATTTGGCGATACGTTCATTTAAGCTAATCTTAAGAGCTTCAATAGCCGCTAAAATATTTTCCATTTTGATGGTAATGTATTTAAACCAAGCCACAAGAAAATCATAAATCCCTTGAAAAGAATTCAGATATCACCATTATTGTCCAATGGTTAAATGTTCATGTTCAAAGTCATTCAAACATTCTCAAAAGAAAAATTTCCAAGACATTTAACACACAAGAATTATCCCATATCATTGATAACACTTCTTATTATAGAGAAGTTAAATCTTGTTAGAAGGTTCACTGTAATGTCAATGGTTATTCCACATAAAGCACTGGAAATGTGTCTGAATTAAATTACGAAGTCACACGATTTTGGTGCAATTTTGTCTATCACTGCACTTCTTAATTACTAGTACTTCAAAATTGAGCTTAGAATGGTTAAGTGTCAATTTAATGTCTGCTGCACTCATAATTAAGTTCTAATATTGCTGAAGCGCTAATTTCTAATTTTACTGCACTCCAAATCGGCCCCGATACGACTGGGGCGCCAATTTCCACCCCTCTCCTCTGTAACAGTAAATTTGGTACTTCGGCAGAGATGAGACGCAGGGCGTGTACCAGTCGCTGAAGTGCATACAGAGGGAGAGGGTTTGTTTAAAAGAAATCTTAAAAACTTTTGTTTCAGAGTTTATTAAAAAATTGAAATTAATATCACCTCTGTACAGCGTATACAGTTGAAAACGTTCCTCGTCTTATGGCTGGCGATGTCCTTAGATTCCGGCAGCTCCATTTTCCATAGCAGCGAACCACCATTCGTCCCCCGATGGAAGTTCTAGAAGATCTATTCGGTGTTTTGAAGATCCATGGCGTCGAGGTAGTCCTTGTAAATGGTGAACATGAATGAACATCGTTCAGCTCTGGGGCGAGTTAGTGCAAAGGCTGCTTCTGCACAGATGATAGAATGTTTATAAATGCTTTTAACAAAGTCCAAACACAAATGTCTCTGTGAAATGCCACTTAACTTTTTCACGTGTCAAGTGAAAGAAACATTCACAAAATAAAGTCCACTCGGAACTGATTTAAAGTTACTGAAAGTTTGTTGCACCTATTACAACGTGAAGTGAGTTCATTGAAGCACTGTTCAATTTAAATGAAATAAAGATGTTCCGCTCGTGAATCAAACTCGTTCACGTGTTGAAACCAAAAGACGAAATTAACTGAGTACCGACAGTCCTTGGTTTTGACTGTTCGTAAACTAATGTACACTGTTCATTAGAATGGAAATGCACTGTTCATTAAAATAGAGATGCGCTGTTCACACCTGCACAGTTCACAGTTCATGACCACAGTTTACGGATTGGTAAATTAAATTTGGATTAAACACAGTTTATAACTTAAAGTATCGAGTCCTCGGCAAGGAGCAATCAGATTCAAGTCCATAAAATTTCAAATTCGAACACTCGAAAATGTTTGCGGGTCTCGGACACTCGTATAGAGTAACAGTCAATAAATAATGTCCAGACGATACACAATTCACCTCACGTCCTATCGGAGTAAAAGGTTGTCACAATATAAGGAAATCTGAATAAGTCCACATTCAACGTGACTATATTAAAGTCCACGAACTTGAAACTTAGCAGCGGCTTCACGCTCGATTACCACACCCGCGAACTGACGGTGCGAATACTACAGTCTAATGTGCTTATAGAAATCCCGGCCACAAACTGGTATCACATTCTGCAGCGCACTGCTGCTCACTATAACATGCTGCAACACACACTCACATTCACTGATCTGCTGAGCGAAGCAGCACGTATTTATATTTGATCCGAAACTCGTAGAACATTCTCCATCAATCCAGGCTTTGTAGTGCAGCGAGGCATGCTGTGACGTCACCCGCTCACTACGTCACACGCGCGCAGCTGTTGCTCGCTGCCTCGTCAGTTCTTCGTAAGCGGTCCGGAGCATAACACGTAAGTTTAAGATTTTCATAACGGGGACTTAGTCTGTACCGCCGTTACCGGTACAATACTTCATTGTTAACATGAAAGATGCCACAAAGTAAGCAATAACACATGGTGCTACTCTAATATGCGTGGAATATGGAATGTCGAGAACAGATTACAGGCTTGCCACTGGAGTTACTAAAAACGGAATAAATAATTGAATATATGACCGATAATATATTTTGGCAACTTACACTGACTGACAGAGCAAATGCAACACCAAGAAGGAGTGGTCAGAACTTTATGCCAATTGCAGGGTAGACTGACATCACTGAGGTATGCTCATGATGTGAAATGCGCCGCTGTGCTGCGCACGTAGCGAACGATAAATGGGACACGGCGTTGGCGAATGGCCCACTTCGTACCGTGATTTCTCAGCCGACAGTCATTGTAGAACGTGTTGTCGTGTGCCACAGGACACGTGTATAGCTAAGAATGCCAGGCCACCGTCAACGGAGGCATTTCCAGCAGACAGACGACTTTACGAGGGGTATGGTGATCGGGCTGAGAAGGGCAGGTTGGTCGCTTCGTCAAATCGCAGCCGATACCCATAGGGATGTGTCCACGGTGCAGCGCCTGTGGCGAAGATGGTTGGCGCAGGGACATGTGGCACGTGCGGGGGGTCCAGGCGCAGACCGAGTGACGTCAGCACGCGAGGATCGGCGCATCTGCCGCCAAGCGGTGGCAGCCCTGCACGCCACGTCAACCGCCATTCTTCAGCATGTGCAAGACACCCTGGCTGTTCCAATATCGACCAGAACAATTTCCCGTCGATTGGTTGAAGGAGGCCTGCAGTCCAAAAAACCCGGCGTCCGCTCAGAAGACTACCATTGACTCCACAGCATAGACGTGCACGCCTGGCATGGTGCCGGGCTAGAGCGACTTGGATGAGGGAATGGCAGAACGTCGTGTTCTCCGATGAGTCACGCTTTTGTTCTGTCACTGATAGTCACCGCAGACGAGTGTGGCGTCGGCGTGGAGAAAGGTCAAATCCGGCAGTAACTGTGGAGCGCCCTACCGCTAGACAACGCCGCATCATGGTTTGGGGCGCTATTGCGTATGATTCCACGTCACCTCTAATGCGTATTCAAGGCACGTTAAATGCCCACCGCTACGTGCAGCATGTGCTGCGGCCGGTGGCACTCCCGTACCTTCAGGGGCTGCCCAATGCTCTGTTTCAGCAGGATAATGCCCGCCCACACACTGCTCGCATCTCCCAACAGGCTCTACGAGGTGTACAGATGCTTCCGTGGCCAGCGTACTCTCCGGATCTCTCACCAATCGAACACATGTGGGATCTCATTGGACGCCGTTTGCAAACTCTGCCCCAGCCTCGTACGGACGACCAACTGTGGCAAATGGTTGACAGAGAATGGAGAACCATCCCTCAGGACACCATCCGCACTCTTATTGACTCTGTACCTCGACGTGTTTCTGCGTGCATCGCCGCTCGCGGTGGTCCTACATCCTACTGAGTCGATGCCGTGCGCATTGTGTAACCTGCATATCGGTTTGAAATAAACATCAATTATTCGTCCGTGCCGTCTCTGTTTTTTCCCCAACTTTCATCCCTTTCGAACCACGCCTCCTTGGTGTTGCATTGTCACTGTCAGTCAGTGTAAAATCACCTGCTCTAATGGTACTATAATTGTTACGGAGTTTCTGTGCTTCAGAGAGGAATAGCAAGCGCCTGATTTGAATGGCTGGACAAAGGATTGCGTACAGCACCATTTAACATAACCATTTTGGAAATTTTCTTTCTTTCCTATGTTCATATTAAGAGATAGAATAAGAAAACAATTGAATGGGTTATTAATGAGCTCATCAGCTCTAACCATATCTAGGACTTAGAAGACCTGAAATCAGGTGCAAAACTTGACATCATTACCTACGGTAGTCGTTAAATTACATAAAAAAAAAAGAGCATAATTGCTCCTGACAGGTACAATATTTTGAAAGAGCAAGATTTGCTCCGAGCAGGTACACTTCACAGGAGTCTCAGTACCAAAATACAAGAGTCTAGCCTCGAAGAGGTAATCAGTTTCTTATGCCACACTTACATTTATTACACTAGGAAACACATCGGGTGACCCCACTTCAGTTTTCGTACACAGTTGCCCCATGTTAGGCTTATACTTTGCTCAACAATAATCGTATTCACTGTTCCCAAAGGAGATAAAAACGGAGAAACAGTTACCCTATGAAAGTACAGAATAAACAGGGGCATAATTACCCATACTAAAACCGCCTTAAGAGTAAAAAGAGAAGGTTACACATAACCGGCCATCTACAAAGGGCAAGGAGGCGAAACACGAGCAGTTCTTATAGAAATGTCCAGAAACCTAAGTGGGCTTAAGGCCCAATGATACAGCGGCTAATCCCATGCTAAAAAAGGGTCACTAAAGAAAGAACATTTAAAGCCGAGACAATATTTCCTAAACTTAGAGGTTGAAATCTTTAGTCACCCAATTGAAAGGCTGAATGGGAGATGGCAGATGGTCACCACTCGCGTTCCCCTTACATTACATATTCCCCAGTGTGGAATAGAACTACAATCCTCAGACTTCGCAAAAAATACTACATTTAAACCACCAAATTACAAAATTATATTAAAAGAAAACAGCCGAAACCTTCGCCTCATCCTACCCGGAGGTGTTATTACATGATTAAGTAAACTCTGCCATTACCTTGTATCGCTGGATGTTCTTCAGGCAGGCCGTACCCCTGCCTCCCTAGGCTCTGTCAAGCACTGAAGTAATTCAGACTAGACGGCCCTAGAGTACCCTGCTTTTGTAGTACCGTAGGGGAAGCTTCCAGATTAAATGGAACTACCCTTTTGCTGACAGGCTGAATTCCCATACACACCCCCGGATTTGATTGGCTATAGAACATTTTTACAAGGATCTGAAGGGTAGATTACAATAGAGGAGGAACCGGCTGAAGTGTTGACAACTTCGATACATTAAAAAAAGTCAATCCGGAACAAAAATGAAATTTCCCAAGATTTTTTAAGTCCATGACAGTGCGCTAACAAATCGATGGTAGAGCCATCTAACCGAAGAAGAAGAAGAAGAAGAACGTCTTTGGGAATTTAAAACTTTAAGTCCGTTGGCATAGAAGGCCGTAGAGAATAATAATAATAATAATAATAATAATAATAATGGATTTGTTTTTTCTCTGTTACTTTTCCCAGTTTATGGTGGGGTCACGGAATTATTTTGTCTCTCCCATGTGTACTTAGTCCTGACGCCTAATCTACGTGTAGTGACGTATCCTACTCTCAGATGTTTGCGGGATTCATTGCGTGTAATGAGGAGGTGTTTATTGTTTATTTTTCGTAGGTTTTTATTCGTATCACCTCAGTTTATTGTTGTACGGATTTTCGATGACTCGTCTTTCTCGGTGTTTGATTGCATTCACCTTCGGAATCTCAAATAACTAAGTCGTATCAACGTTACCAGATGCCCCTTCTTGATCTGTAGATGTTACCTAAGTGGGCGTACCCTTTTCATGTTGATCCTTAAAAGTCAGAAGTAGATTCGGTATAGTTATATTTACGAGTTCGTACATTTATACACAGGAAAATTTAGACCCAAAACTAGAGGAATTATTCAGTCATGGCTTACATTCTCATCTATACCAAGAATCAAACCCGAGCCTCTTTGAGTTGAAGACCACAGCGTTGATCATTTAGTGAAGAAAAATAACAATTGTGTTATTATTTCATTGTTACTACTATTGTTATTTACAGTTTTAAGACAGGTTAATTGTTTTCGTGCGTATTAAGAAACTGTTTATTCTAAATGCAACCTTCTTTCCAGCATTTACTGTGGCAAACCTGTTTTATGTACTGAACAATTTTGCAAGTACATATCCATATCTGACAGGGATTTTTGTACATGCTGTATTCCAAGATGGAATTTAACGCTCTGTTTAACTCGAACTTTGTTGAGGAAACATTAAATTGTAACGCTCAAGAGCGAAAGAAGATAACAGCTGTTTGGAGAACTAATTACCGACAGTTCTCACTAAACAATATATTACATTTAAAGAACTCATACAAGGAATAAAATTAATGTCATCAAGGAGAAGGAATTCTAGTTATATAATTCATATCTGAACAAAGAATAAAGTTCTTGTAAAATTATTGAACTTCCCAATGCTTCATCCGAAGAGAAACAAAAGCGAAGAAAAAAAGAGCAAACTTACATCGTCTTCCAAAGGAAGAGAGAATACAAGTTATTTTCAGTCCGCGGAGAACAAAAAGCGGGCAAGAGAAAAAACAACAGAAAATAAAACGATTAACTGAATAAAATGTGCTACATCGATAAAGTTTCTTCCTGTCTCTTTTCCAGTCCCCGTGGACAAAAAATTAGAGAGAAAGTTGACGTATTATTAATCTGCACTTCTGCAGACCGCAGTAAGCATTAGGACACTCTGCTTAGAATTTAATCACGGAGAATTTAGTACGACTGAGTAATTGAATGAAGAATGAATCAATCTTCTCCAGTTTCAAGCCTAATTTTATCTTGTTCTATTCCGTGTTAAACATTCATTTGAGCTTCATACAGGTGATCTATGCGTATATATATATATATATCACTAGCAGCCTTTACAGTCTGGGAAAGAACCTACCAACTGGGACTATCATGTTTAATGTATATCGTGCCTATTTATGAACTTACAAATCAACTACATCCTCCTCAATATTTAAACTGGAAGTCGCCTTGAACAATGAAGGAGATGTGATGGACTTGAAAGGAGATAGAATTACAGAAGTAAATCACAATCCATCATTAGTACAGGAAATCCATTATATCAGTTTTACTCTCCAATGATATGATGTGTGACATTTCACCTGATTGCAAAATTTAACAGGTATTATTACGGCACATTAGAGAGGCGAGTCGAGAATGTCAGTTTTGCTTACGAAGAAATGTAGGAAATGCACATTTGATCTTAAAGGGAAATGAGAATCGAATGACCAACTGTATGGCATTCGTAGATACAGGAGGCTGATTGGGCCAATAATATATTACAAACTCTGAAGATGATCGGGGTCGAATACCGATAGAGAAAGGTTGCAAAAAAACCTGAAGAAATCATAAAGCATGGATAAGAGTCGGGGTCTACGAAAAAGAAGCCAATGTAAAGAAAGGAATGAGGTAGGGGAGCAATTTTCCATTCCTGATTTTCAGTGATTACACAGAACAGACATTATAGCAAATAAAATTGAAGTTAGGGAAATGATTCGCTGTTTAATGAGAGGAAATCACCTATTTGAGATTTTCCGATGATGTTATTTAATTTGACTCTCAAAAAGGTATGTGGAGATTGTTGAAAGGTATGGACAGCATTCGAAGAATAGTCCTAGTTTAAAATAAATTGATGCAAAACAAAATTAATGGAAACCATTCGAATAAAATTTAGGCGATATCGATAATGATTATGAAATAATTTAGGGAAGTAGGTGACCATCGTTACTTTGGTAGTAGAATAAAAATGTTGGCAGAAGTGAGGAAGACAGAGAAGGCTCACTTCAATGATGCACTTATAAGAAAGATGTTTTTTAAGACTTCAGTGTGAGGCGTAGCTTCGTATGGAAGGGAGAGGTGTGGTCACTTGCTAATGCAGATAGAAAGAGAATAGAAGCTTTTGAAATGCGGTGTTACAGAGGACAGAATCAAGCCCGTGAAAGGAGAACAACTTTATGAAATTCGACTAGAAGAAAATAGCGATTTATAAGACAGCCCTTGAGAAATCCGGAACGTGTTCAATTAGTTTTTGTAGTATGTAGTAACGAAATAATGAATATGAGAAACGGATCTGAGTAGACGTAGGATGCAGTAGTTACATACAGATGAGAAGTTAGCGCAGGATGGGGTGGCATGGAGGTCTATATTAATCCAGTCCAAGAGCTGGCGATCCAGACAAAACCGCGAGGTATTTCATAACTTTATAGTGACTTATGACCGACCTAACGATATTTCATGGGTGATTCCTGCTAGCCTCGCTCAAACTGAAAGATTTGAGCTTGGCAATGAAAAATTGTTGGAGGTACTTCCATTTCAATAACGGGTACATCGCTAAGTTATGATTATGTCACTGGCTAAAATCTCCCCAAATTAAAGATCGGAACTGTTCCTGAAGAAGGAAAAAATGTGATAGACTTCATTGAAGATAGAATTACAGTAATGCTATTGCAGCGTATATAATAGCCTCTATTGCTGTACATCATTATGTTGAGAACTGTAATAGTGTCTTCAGCCCTTGCGAAAACGTGAAGAGGTTTAATACACACACACGTATAGATATATATTTGATAGAAATTAAAAATATGTGACCAATGAGAGTACGTTCTGTGACTAGGTGAGTGATGGAACTAGTGCTGGATCGACATTTATTTGTGGGAGTATGTTGACATTAACCTCAACAACAAGAGTTTTACAGAAGCATTACGTACTTGTTTTATTCTATTTTACGAGACGCTAAGATAAAGACAGAGAATACAATTATTGTGCTCTATTTTAGGGCACTCAAAAATTATTTGAGAACATACGTCATGAGCATCTAAATAGAACTTCAACGATAGTAGCAGATCCAACAGAACTCAAGAATATAATACGAGTATTATCAGTCTTCAAGCCACTCAAGTACAGTCTTGAAGAATTAAAAATAAATCTTTTATGATGCTGAGGATTGTTATTTTAAGGGTCTAACATCTAAATTATTGGCCCTAAACCCATTACACGGGCTACAAGTGCAATGCCGGCTTCCCCTCGTCACCTACGTTGTTTAACATTGATACAGACAAATTTTGGAAGACCTTGGAGAGAACACGTTTTCAACTATGACTTCTAATATATCCCGAATCAAGCCCCGATAACTGTGATGGATTTCACCGACATAATAAGGAAATGAAAATAAATGGCGTTTGGCTTTTAGTGCCGGGATATCCCAGGACGGGTTTGGCACTCCAGGTGCAGGTCTTTCTTTTGATTTGACTCCCGTAGGCGACCTGAGCGTCGTGTTGAGGATGAAATGATGATGAAGACAACACATGCAACTAGCCCCCGTGCCAGGGAAATTAACCAATGACGGTTAAAATTCCTGACCCAGCCGGGAATCGAACCAGGGACCCATATGACCAAAGGCCTGCACGCTAACCATGTAGTTATGGAGCCACCGATATAATAATGAACATTGTTGGTAAAGCTTTTAGTCAGTTTTGTTACTCGCCAGCAAAGGTTATTCAACAATTCATTGTAATCATTATAGAAATAAGTGGAAACAAAAGCCATCAAACATATTTCGAAGAAATCTTCTGTTAGAGGAGAACTTCGTAGTCCCTTGAGGAAAGAAAACATCCTGGGTAAAAAGAGGAGAAACGACACATTAACATGACTGAAACTCCTCGGATAGAATCAACTTGAACTCCGACACAGCTTGTACTTTCCCTCGAACACCATAGAAGTGATCATGTCACTACGTATTTTGCACGTCAACAAACATTCTTTCTCAGAAATATGTTCACATGGCCACGTCACATATAAATTCTTCAGAGAGTACCTACACACAAAATCTTATCTTACTATATATAAAAAGTATATATGTATGTGTGTAAATGACACATCTCCTCCTAAACCACCGGAGCAATTTCAACCAAACTTGGTACACTTATGACACTATCTGGAGACGAGCACTGTGGGGGTAAGCCATCCGTAGTTCCCTTAGTGGTGGGGGTACAGGGGTGGGGGAAAGTTACAAAAGTAATCGAAAAAAGTACCGAATACACAGTTTTCGTGGTCGCTGAGATGATTAGTGACACTAAGTCAAAGTTCAGCTCGCTTTTGGGTGGGGGTGAGGGGGAATGAGAAATACAATTAAACAAAAATAGTGTCAAATGCATAGTTTTCGGGGTTGCCGAGGTGAATTGTACACTGCGGATTTTTAGTATCAGGAGACAAACCACGTGGGGGTAAGACAACCCAGGAACCCTTAGGGGCGGAAGGGATCGAGTGGGTCAGATACACAAATTAACGAAAAAATGAGAAAAAAACATTGCTTGCATAATAAGACAAAAGGGAGTCATGAAAGAAAGGGGGACTCACTTTACGTAAGATGCCTTAATATCACAGATTCGGAAGGAACCTAAATGTGCAAGCCTAAAACGTAGAAAACTCACAATATTTGTAACGTTCCAGATGTCACAGTGTAATTATGTTAATTTTATTATGTGTAATTAATTCAGGAATTTAACGTCATGATATTTATCTTGGTATGTAATTTTATTATAACTCATGGTTGATCATTTGCTCACTATCATTTCATTACTTTGTAACTACGACTTGTAAACGAGGGCTGAATATCCTAACATTAACTTAGATTCTTGCGACATTCGTTTAAATTTAACTTGCAGTAGATTTTCCTCTATCTTGCCACATCACTGAGGAAGAAGGAAGGACAAATTTAGACATCAAATTCTGGGAAAAGCGAGCACGTGTTCAAGCGTTGTAACGACAGCTACTGTATTTCGACCTGAATAATTCAAACTGATCACCGCCTATATTTTCAAAGGAGCGTCATGTTGTCATGGATACTGAGTAAAAGGGCTAATAGAAGAACAGTTGATATCATGGTTGGGACCCATCAACTTTAATATCTGGAGTGGGGAGAGACGTGTCAACTGATTGGACCACGTGTAGCGACCTGTAATTAGAGCCAGAAAAGGTTATAAAAGGGCGTGTTGGAGCTCTTGGCATCATTCTTGATTCTTCTTCTTGAATCTTCTTCTATCTTGTATTTCGCTTTAGGTCTGATAACTTGTCTTATGGTTGTTGTACCATAGTGGACTAGTGTGATAGTTTATCACTTCTACATTCATTACTTCGTTACCACGACGTGGTACTTAGGAATTTCTGAATGATGGGTGTATAGCCACTCTCATCAGGAAGTACGAACAGCTCTGTATTAGACCAGTTTATACCAGTCTAAGACAATTGGTAGCATTAAACTAGATAGAAATGAAACTTCAGTGCACATTTTCAGTAAAGTTGGAAGGATTATTAATTGAGTATCCTCTCCACATACCCCAAGGAGGTTTTTCTAACTATGATTTAAGGCTTATCTCCAATATATGGGATAGAGCATAACAGGGAGTGATAGTTTCAAAGCCATCATCCAATTAGTGGTTGATGCAATTTGCAAGGCAGGGATGGTACTTAGCTGCAGATGAAGATATCTCAAAGACGACCGGTGATGTTCCAGCTACAAGGATGGAAGCTTTCCAAGGACCAGCAGAACAAGACTACATGGTGAGCAGTTTTCGCGAAGTAGAGTCATTCAATTTTTTTTATTAAATTCATTTCCTATTTTAAATTCAGTTCTCGTCAAACCGTCGTCATTTATATTCAATATAATAAATAGTATTTTCCTAGTTCACTTTAATCAATCTGCCTTAATTAGCCTTTTGATTTCTAATTCTCCTGCTTAATGATTAGTGCACTATCACCCCATCCCTGTGATGAGAGTCGGTCCAAGCTTGATTATAAATTTTTATCTTTAAGTCATCAACTTAAAGATTGGCGCCCTTAGCTTGCATAGATGCATTTCTCGATCAATTATTGTTCTCTAAGAGGGGCAAGTCACATATTGATCAACAGTAACATTAAATTGACCATGGTTTGTTGTGATGTGCTTTGTGTCTTCTGCTGTCACTCATTTCTGATAAATGGGATTACTCCTACGTACCCAGTATAACAGCCTGCATAAATATTGGCGGGAAGTTACTGGGGAGTTAGATCTCTCTCTTCTTTAGCATACCATTCCTCTGCTTCATAAATTTTCTGATACTACCGGTACGTAGCTCACAGGTTCATCATAACATTCGCGCTATTCAATACTTACTCTGAGGCACTGATCGAAATGAGCAATGTGCACATTTAACGGAATAATGACAGAGGAGTGTTCGCGGCTCTCTGCGGCCTGGCCATTCCAGCTCTGGAACTTTGGACTATTAGGTCGGCAGCGTAGTACTGTTCGTTAAAAGTGCGAAAATGTGCCGTATTTCATTTGATCGAGTATTTTATATGATAACATCGCATTTAATCGTGACATACCTACTGACGATTTGTTTTGCTAGTTGCTTTACGTCGCATCGAAACAGATAGGCCTTATGGCGACGATGGGACGGGAGAGGGCTAGGAGTTGGAAGGAAGCGGCCGTGGCCTTAATTAAGGTACAGCCCCCAGCATTTGCCTGGTGTGAAAATGGAGAAACCACGGAAAACCATTTTCAGGGCTGCCGACAGTGCGGTTCGAACCTACTATCTCCCGAATACTGGATACTGGCCGCACTTAAGCGACTGCAGCTATCGAGCTCGGTACAGACGAATTATAATCATTAGAAAATATCAAAGCCATTCCTTATTAACAGTTCTGATGTAGGTATTTTGTTATTATTATTATCAGCACACACTTTTTTAAATCATAACCGGTTTTCGGACACTAAGGTCCATCATCAGCGTTAGAATTTAAATGTATTTCCACATGAGTGTGACGTCAAAATTAGTTAAAGTGAGTTTAAAATGTAGCCCTGTTGACATTAACATAGGAATGGCTGGCTTTTCGCTTGCTCAGGCTGTTGGTCGAGTGTGCTGATACGAATCTATGTGATTAATAATAATAATAATAATAATAATAATAATAATAATAATAATAATAATAATAATAATAATAAAATACTTACTGACGTCATTGTAATAACTAATGTTGATTTCAGTTGGGACAACCACAAAGACAGTCTCTCTGAGAATTCCGGAGCGAAGCACAGGTACATCAGCTAGTTACGTAATACGTTTTATTCCACAAACGATATCCGCTTAACATTGAAAATAAAAACCTACAACCTGTTTTCCAGTCATTGACCGGGTCAGGCAAGTAATGAATGAAACATATATAGGCTGTTATTACAATGGGGTCGCTACTCCCAAGGTGATTTATTAATGAGTGATAAATTCTAGGAAATGATAATGGAGAGTGTTGCTGGAATGAAAGATGACAGGGAAAACCGGATTACCCGGAGAGAAACCTGCCCCGCATCCGCTTTTTCCAGCACAAATCTCACATGGAGTGATCGGGATTTGAACCACGATATCCAGCGGTAAGAGGCCGACGCGCTGCCGTCTGAGCCACGGAGGCTTTTCCCGCTTAACATTAAAAAATAAATATACCAATATGTGTAGATTTCACACAAGTACCGCTAGTTATTTTATAACACAACATTACATCAGGATTTTCTGCAGCGCACATCGGTGCAAGGTGTGTAATTTCTCTCTTACTCTCCAATTTTAAAACGAAAGGTTAGTCTGAGTTGTTAATGGAATTAAAGACACTACATTCTCCTTTAAGCGGTCAGCGGAAAGCTAATGTAACCTCCTCCTACGTTCGCTTAGAATACTCGCTCGAGAATGTCAATTGAGAAGAGATTCCAGGGAGAAAGAAAGAAATTCCAAGAAATAGGAACTACAGTGGATTTCTAGTGAGTGTATAAAGAGAGAACATTCAGTAGCCAGAGACTCTATTGAAGTTTCTCGAAGCAGTAGAGGATGTAACGCTTTCCGTATGAATAAATCATGATGAATACATGAATAAAAGTAATAAACAAAACTAAATCGATGGGTCTGGGTGACAGGAAATTGCTACTGCATGGAGAGAGACATGATAGATGCGTGATCTGTAGGCAATTGCAGTACCGTAGGTACAGATTCTCAAACACTAATAACTCAAGCCTGGAAATCCATGGTGCTTACGAAGATTTCGCTATTTTTCAGCAGCAAAATACTCCCCTTTTATTGGTTTTATGCCGTACCAACACAGACAGATTGACGGGATAGGACAAGTCTAGTGCTGGAAAGCAAGCGATCATCGCTTCTATTCAGGTACATTCCGCTGCTTTGCAAATGGAAAAATATCTTCATGTTGTTGACAGTGGTGTTCTAAACAACCATTTCCTAAATGCATGTTAACGGCTACACGGTCCGAAATACATAGCTAACACCCTCGGTAGAATATACTTTTAAACACTAATTACGTGAAAAACGTATTATTTTCTGTGTATTCCTTTCCTGGAATTGTGTATTAAACAACCAAACCACAGGGGGAAGCATCTCCAAAGGGCCATGGACTACCAAGTGACCGCCGCTCAACCGGAAGGCCTGCAAATTACACGTGTCATGTGGTTGCCACAATGAATCTTCTCGGCCATTCCAATACACTCTGCACACTGGGCGAGTTAACCGTGTAGTTAGGGGCGCGCAGCTGTTAGCTTGCATCCGGGACATAGTGGGTTCGAACTGTCGGTAGCTCTATAGATTGCTTTCCGTGATTTCCCATTTTTGCACCAGACAGATGCTGGGGTGAAAGCCATGGCTGCTTCTTTCACAGCCCTAGGCCTCTTCTGTCGCATCGTCACCGTAAGACCTATCTGTGTCGGTGCAACGTAAAGCAAATTGTAATTTCTGTATATAAAATGCTAACTCAGATTGGCTGTAATCAACAACCAGCCAAAACTACGCGACATAAAGAAATAAAATTTTGGGAATACATTTATAATACACTATAGGTGCTCACTAAGGAAGGATTTTTGGATATTTCGTCGCCATTCTCATGAATAAATGAGTACATCTCTATCTCAAAAACTTAAGAGTTTACAGACGTAAAAACTGGTATTTGGAATTTACTTTAAAAATAAAGAAACCCGTATTTTTTTAAAATTCCCTTCGGGGGGGGGGGTGAAAAATGGTCAAATATGGATTCAACATCTTTTATAAGGACACTTATACCTCAAAACTGATGATGTTACAGACATGAAGAGTACATTTTAAGAATATAACATGTTACAGTCGTGAAAACTTTTATTTGGAATCTGCTTTATAGATAAAGGAAAACGTACATTTTTATATCTGTAAAACCACTTAAGGGACGTGAGGGGTCTAGAAGAACTGAAAAAGAGGTTAAATTATTTTTATTAAGATACTGATATCTTAAAGTGAAGGTTGCAGGCGTGGAAATTGGTGTCTGGAATCCTCTTTAAAATATAAAGGAACACGTATTCGTTTGTTTATGAAAAATTCACTTAAGGGCGTGGGTGAAGAAAAGTGAAAAATAATTTGACTTCTTTTTATGATAATACTTATATCTCAAAAACTGAAGATGTTACAGATGAGAAAATTCGTATTTGGAACCTCCTTTAAATACAAAGAAATCTATTTTTCTATGTTTCTGCAAAATCCACCTAAGAGATGTGGAGGGGCTGTGGAAAGGACTGAAAAACGGGTTGATTACCTCCTGTGAGTACACTTATATCTCAATAACTGTTACATACATGCACATTGTTATTTCAAATTTCCTTGAAAAATACAGAGACACGTATTTTTTTGTTTTAGGAAAATCCACTGAATGGGGCTTGAAAATAAGTGATATAGGGGTTTTAGTATTTTACTATGATATTTATCTATAGAAATAAAATCGCAACGACCGTGTGTCTGTTTATTGACAATTTTGGCGAAATTTTCGTACAGTTACCCGTTTCAAGTGCAATAAAGGACATCTGCATAATTATATTTTTGCCTTTGTTTCTTAAAGGTGCACATTTTTACTCCTCTTACCAAAATCAAGAAGACGGTACAATCTGCCCGATGAGGTGGAAAATTGAAATTTGGCCAAATTACTGTAGATGGTTTAGCCTGTAACCGAAGGAAAAACTCCAAGATTTTCACATTATTCACATTTAACTCCGGAAAATATCGAAATACGGAGGCAGTTTTAATGACAATGCAGACCTTCGTTTCGAGGTATTTCGTGGCTAAATGGTAAGTCTTATCACAAAACGGATGGTACAATCTCGGTTCAATTTGCACTGATGCACAACTTTGGTCCTATGACTTTTTGTCGTATCTCTATCGCTTATGCGTTAGATTTGGCTGTGTTTCTCGATTGTACCTAAATTTTGCACTTTGTACACTTGTAAATCATAGTTTGACACACACTTAGGAATTATAGAGTCATCAAATTCGGCGGGAACATTTGGTCCTCCCAGTATCTATATGTGAGCCAAATTCTATGTTTCTAGCTGTCACATAAGCACCCGAAACGTAATGCAGTGTGGGAAAACCTTACCCAAATCTCTCCCCATTCAAAGTTTCTAACTAAGAAGAGATACGAAAAAATGTCAAAGAGTCAACCATTTAGACCGCTAAACGGGGCGTCCTAGGTTGCAATCCGTTTGTCCATATAACGAACCGTTTAGCAGCAGTTATGTGTAAATGACGGTCTGCAATGATGTAAACATGCATATACTTTCCTATGTCGATCCATATATATTCAATGAAGTTGATTTTGCAGCGATCTAGAAGGGGTGCGTTTGTCATTAAATTAATGCTTTACAAATCGATAGTGACTGTTAGCAGGAGGGCATTTGTATAATCAATACTCCCCACATCGACGTTGATGGCAGTAGGAATGGTGTCCTTCTCTAACTCCTGTGTAAATAGCATTCAGTAAGTTCGGCCTACCATTGTAATGAATAATTCCCTTCTCGACTTGACTGGCAGAGGGCAAGGGAGCATGCAATTTTCTATAGAACTCCCCTACTAGATCGTATTAGGAATTAGGAAAGGGAGCCTACGATAATAACGAAAACTCCCCAAATCGATTGTTACAGCACAGTTTGCAAGAGGGCTTTCTATAAAAATGATAACTTCCCAACTAACCTGCCGTTATCATCACAATTCCGTAGCTCGCACTTTACATTGGAAACAACGTATGGGGACCTCCCCATGTTGTTTCTTGCATAACGCTAAGAGACGTGCAATGAAGGAAAACGTTATTCACTGCGTGTACTGTAATTTACTTCGATATCTGTATAGAATGTAGAGAAGCACGGGTACATTTGCTAGTTTAAAATAAAACACACTGCACGCTGTTTTAACTAGAAACTGATCTCGGCACGATAAAATTTACAATTAGTATTTCTTTCTTGTACAATTTGTAACAGATGTAACATGGAATGCTTGTCAGATTCAAGGAATTAATCAAATTAGATCCTATTTCTATCATATCATAACATCATGCTCTCAATAGACAATATTAAGCTGCTAGCAGTTTTCAAAGATCAGTGGTACATTGCCAGCCGCCATATCTTAAGGTTTCAAGTTCGACAGATGTTGAATTTTTGAAGGGTGTATGATAAACATATTCGGTACTCCATACCAGATATATTTTCCATGCGGAATCTCTCTTGTGATTCATTAAATTTTTATCCAATTACATTAACTGAAACTTACAAATAGGTTGCTGAATAGTGTTTTGGTTTCTCTACCATCTTGCAGAGTAAGCCAAAAGGTTTAAGCTGGCACACAGACATTCTAAATGGCTTCAGATGAATCTTACAGTAGTTAAGACCATATTATTATTTTGTATTATTATTTTCATTATTACACAGCTCAACTAAAATGTATTCACATGTTTTATAATCAATTTCTTGGATGTTGGCGGTGCTGAATTCAGAAATGTCTTTAAAAATATATATTTGGAATTCATTTTACATCGTACCGACACAGATAGATATTATGGCGACGTTCGGATACGAAAGGGCTAGGGGTGGAAGAAAGAGATAGTGGCGTTAATTAAGATACAGCCCCAGCATTTTACTGGTGTGAAAATGCGAAACCACGGAAAACATCTTCAGGGCTGCCGAAAGTGAGAGCGACTTCCGGATGCAACCTCACAGCTGCGCGCCCCTTTCCGCACAGCCAAGTTTCCCGGTTTTAATTTTGTTGAATTGCCTCTTGTTTCTGTGATAGAGGATACCGAACGTATGTCTTTACACTAAAGCACGGTATTTTATCATCCTTATTCTATTATTGGTTTGCTTATTTACCCTTACAAATGTTTGAAGAAACTTCCATTTTCTCTCTTTTCCATTAATATCCCGAAAGATATTCTCCCTCCGCTCGATAGATGTAAGTCTATTGAAACAATTTCTTACGGCGCTGAACAAAATTGGTGGTTAATTCAACTACATTTCAAGGTTATTTATACGTAAAAAATTGAAGTAGCTATCATTGATGGCCCTCAAATTCGTAAACTTACCAACGATTAAAATTTCACATATTACATGACCAATATTGAAGTTTATGGTACAGCATCTTTGATATGGTTGTCAGAAACTTCTCTGGTAACCATAAAGCCAAAATTGCTAAGAGCTTGAATGAAACATGGTCTCAGAATTATCAGCGTGCTAATATAATCATAAACATAAACAATTTCCATAGCCGCTTGCAAACATTTCTATAACAAAGGGAGAGAATCCATCAAGATACTCTATAATGGTGATGGAGAGAAGGTGTCAAGGAAGATGGAGCAGTCGTAAATAATGGCAGCCTACTTCTGGAGTCTTTTTTCGCAATTGTTCTGATGGCGTACTGAAAAGGAAGTAATACAAACGACAATTTTGAGCAAAGGAGAAAGAAAGGAAATACGATCCAAACTCCATGGTGCAACAGCATTGAGGCCGCTGCTCATCCCGAAGGACAGCAGATTATTAGGTGTCGTGTGGTCAGCACAACGATTCCTCTCGGTCGTAATTCTTGGCGTCCTAGACCGAGGCTGCCATCTCACCGTCAGATAGCTCCTCAATTTTAATCACGTAGGCCGAATGGACCTCGAACGAGCCCTCAGATCGCGGTAAAAATCCTTGATCATGATGAGAATCAAACCCAAGGCCTTCGGGTAAGAGGCAGGCACGCTACTCTTCCACCACGGGGCCGGAGAATTTTAAGCAATAGCTGTGAGAATTTATGTAAATGTACTGAATAAAATGGCATTGGGGTTTGCATACATTTTAACGTGGATGTTCTTTTTTTTCTGGGGGTTTATCTGGAATTAGATTGGACAGAAGCGCGAAACCGCGGTAACCTTTCCAACCAGTGTTCTTCATCTATGTACACTAAGTCTTCGTCACCTTCTTCCTCACGTTATCACCGTGTGATTGAAAACTGCCAGATATATACAATAGGTACACTTTGCCCCAGGTTTTAAACGAGTTCCCACTGACTTTGGCAGTCGTTTCGTCTAGGTCACATCAAACCCTCTACACACGGTAAAGTCACCGTAGGCAATCTGTTTTCTTTATCTACTGCGTGTATATTAGTTCAGTAGAAAAATATTATCTACAGTACCCCCCTATAAGAAAATACGCTCATTTCTTCGCGAAAAATAATGAACTGAACCTCTACACTCCTGTAATTTAGTACAGACATATGTACTACACCAAAAAGTAGTATAGAATTGTCGATATTAATAGTCGCTCCCTCATCTTCTAAGCAGAAAGATCATATCTATGACTCGTCTTTTCTTTACGGCAGAGAATTGTTTTTATAAGTATTGCTCAGTTTATCATAGGTTTTTAATAAATTTTATTTCAGTTATGAACCGTTTCATACTTATATTTTGGATTTTCCGAGGTTTTCACTGAAGTATTCTTCATATTTAATAAATAAGCCCAATCTAGCAAAACTAATGCCATATTCGGACAAAAACTTAGCCCTAAAATGACTTCAATATAATTAACAAGAAAATTTTATGCAGGTGATTATTATTATTATTATTATTATTATTATTATTATTATTATTATTATTATTATTATTATTATTATTATTATTATTATTATTATGAGTCAATTATACAGAGTGTCTGTGCCGTCATTGCACTGAAGGGAACAGAGATGCCTTACTGTTTGTTACGGTGTTAGATAATTAATAATATGCATTCTAGCGTTAGGAAACTCGAAAATGATTGAGGCGTAAATTTTAATCGATTCAATGGCGCGGAAGGTTTTGTGAGAAAATATAGCCAATATCATTTAGCCTTGGCCGAGAACACTTGTATCAGCCCGTTGCCTCGAGCCAGAAGCAGGTTGATGTTGCCAACTGGAGCTGTAACTCAGGTGACATTAGAGTACTCTCAAGTGTCTTCACTGCTGGGCGCAAATCCAAGATTAAACGCAGTAAATTCTCACATTTAGTTAGCTAGCTTCAGTACGAACTTGTTATTGTGAGGCACATATACCATTCTATTCCCACATGACACATGATTATAAATCATGCACGCGTTACTATGACCTGGTATTGCATCTATACTTCGTACGTGGTGTCACGTAATTGCGTGCTGGGTATATGTAAAATTTAATATTTTGTTTATTTTGGATAATTCTCGGTAGCTTGATATTTCAAAAAAGCAAAGTCAATGGACGTAGCATTTTAATTAACAGCACATCTTTCTTCACGGGAGCGAAGGATGCGTCAATGAACAGAGTGAAAGCCTTTTCATATGTGGATGCAAAGCGGAATATTGAAGACTCCATGGGTAAACCACATCACCAATGAGATGGTATTCCACCGTACAGAGAAATAATTTGAAGTCCTAAATATTGAATAACGTAGAAAGCATGCTTATTTCGGTCACATCTTCCTAAATTACAAACACAGCCCTGTAGAAGTTGCCATGTAAGGTGATACTGAAGGCAAAAATTGACAAGGGTGGGGAAGATTATCCAGGGCTTGGATCGTTTTACGGAGGTTCAAACTCCGGTATACAGCAACCATGATAGGGAAAAAATAAAAATAGCAAGTCCTACTCCACAATTGTCACCAATCTTGTTTGAGAAGACGGTACCAGAAGAATAAGGAGAGAAGGAAGGAGAAGCCTCATTCTCATAACCTGTCAATGCTAGAAATAATATGACAATGAGGAGGAAACAAAATTGTATTTTTATACGACTGTTAATACCGTGGGCATAGACAAATCACTCACCCCCCCCCCTTCCTCTTTCTTTAAAATACAAACCACAAACCACAAGGATATGACATATTGTTTCAATAATCCCACACGTATTGCAAGGGATTCAAACCACGGCCACCTTAGCGAAAAGCCGGTGTATGATATCAATCAGGTATCATTTCCACAGAATGAGGAGAAGTGGTAGGGCAACTTCACCTGAGTTGTAACCATATACGCTGTTCTAAATATTTATAGAATATGTGGTACAGTTTCCTTCCTGATACTTGATATTCCATTCATTGTTTCTTGCTAACCAGAAACCCCAAACATGGAAAATTAAACAATTTCAGACCTTCACCACATAACAAGTTACGATTTCCTGATTAAACTGGTGTTTCATTTATTAAAATGATTCCTCGCTGAAACAGAGGTAGACTATCGGATCCTGGATCGAAGATCACGTGTTCAAAGCCGACAGAGTCCGTCATGTTTTTGAAGGATGGAACTTGCAATTTCACATCCTGTGATGCTGGCATGAAAACGATCTCTGGTGAAACGTTTAGTATTTAATTGACAAAATTAATTAAAACAATCTCTGGTGAAGCGTTTAGTATTTACTTGACAAAATTAATTAAAACGGTCTCTGGTGAAACATTTAGTATTTAATTGACAAAATTAATTAAAACAATCTCCGCTGAAACATTTAGTATTTAATTGACAAAATTAATTTAAACGGTCTCTGGTGAAACATTTAGTATTTAATTGACAAAATTAATTAAAACCGTCTCTGGTGAAACATTTAGTATTTAATTGACAAAATTAATTAAAACGATCTCTGGTGAAACATTTATTATTTACTCGACAAAATTAATTAAAACGATATCTGGTGAAGCATTTAGTATTTAATTGACAAAATTAATTAAAACGATCTCTGATAAAACATTTAGTATTTAATTGACAAAATTAATTAAAACTCTGCAATAGATTGCCCAACAGAACTCCGATTTCTCTGTCGTCTGGTAGAATAAAAAGGAACTTCGAAATTTAAACGGAAGCAGTCTAAATAGCAACCTATTCAAATAATTGCTTAATTTTTCTTCACGTACATCGTACCAACAGTGATTTAATGTATATAAACAGATGTCTTTTTGAAACAGGAATACCAAAAACAAGGGAGACATTAACTGCAAATTTTGTAACAGCCCTACATTCAGATAAGTTTTAAATGTAAAATAGTACGTAAATTCAGCGATTAGTGATGATTTACCAGGAAGTGCAGGGTACATCCTCGGAGTAATTGATCACGTCCTTCTGAATTAAGACACCAACCAGTCGTACTTATTGAAGGAACTTCAGTAAGTCTTAAAATGTTGTCACAATCTATCAACCCGACTGTTCTTCCGTGTGATTCATTAACAGCTTGTAAATGTCTACATCAGTACATCCATCAGTCCTCTTCCGTAGTGTAACGGTTAGTTTTGTTAGCTGCCATCCTTGGAGGCTCAGTTTCGATTCCAATTTCTGCTAGGAATGTAATGTTGGCAGGAGGGTTGTTAAGTGGTTAGGAACGTACGTCCAGCTCACCTCCATTGGGGTGTGCCTGATGAGAGCTTACATGAAATAGAATACATGAATTACACAATGCTTTGGGAAACACAATTCTACAATTTATCAACAAGGTATAAAACATCTCCATATGTCATGTGTTAAAAGCTGGATTCACCGAGCTCGATAGCTGCAGTCGCTTAAGTGCGGTCAGTATCCAGTATTCGGGAGATAGTGGGTTCGAACCCCACTGTCGGCAGCCCTGAAGATGCTTTTCCGTGGTTTCCCATTTTCACACCAGGCAAATGCTGGGGCTGTACCTTAATTAAGGCCACGGACGCTTCCTTCCCACTCCAAGCCCTCTCCTGTCCCATCGTCGCCATAAGACCTATCTGTGTCGGTGCAAAGTAAAGCAACTAGCAAAAAAAAACAAAAAAAAAACAGCTGGATTCAATCAGATGACGGGTTTTTAAGAAACGATGTCTTAATGTTGACACCTGGTTGAAACACACATAGAAACGGGCACATTTTGCGCTCCACCTGCGATACAAATGTTAAAATGGAAATTAAATTTTCCAAACCTATACGACCTAGCATAAACGAAGAAAATGCTGACGTTATTTAATTTTCTGTAGGCTTACCGGTTATTTAATAAACAATCTCCGAACTCGATTAAGCATAATATTTTGGTCAACAGTAAATTACATCCAGGCTTTGTTTAAAATGATATTGGCGTGTTTAAAATCATCTGATTATAAGCTTCGTCAATTAATTTGTCGGTTTTAGGTAAGCGTTGCTATGATTTGTGTCTATGTACATACCTATTTACATTATAAATACCTGAAGCGGCAAGGGATTAAGCTCGTTTATCGATGTAAGAAATTGCCTGTAACCAGGACCACTGGTTTCTTTATATTTCTCAAGGATGTTTCAATCCTGTCATCTTCCTTCACATATTTCGTCTTCCTCGGCTCACCTTCAATATCATGTTCCAGTTTAAGATACAGTTCAATGCATTTCTTCGCTTCTGTTTCCTACCTTAAATTGTCCATCAAATCGTCGAATCGAGGATGTGGATTTCCAAATAATCTTTTGACGCCATTCCTCTACAGCATTTGCTTACAAATTGCTTTACGTCGCATCCACACACATAGGTCTTATGGCTACGATGGGACTGGAGAGGGTTAGGAGTGGAAAGGAAGTGGCCGTGGTCTTAATATTCTGATATGAAAACGGGAAACCACGGAAAACCATCTTCAATACTGCCGACAGTGGGGTTCGAACAGACTATTTCCCGAATACTAGATACTGGCCGCACTTAAGCAACCGAAGCTATCGAGTTCAGTATAGCATTTCTTGTTCGATGTCACTTCTTGTAAC